>NC_072474.1:39136247-39447718 GCF_027574615.1 Eptesicus fuscus | reverse complement strand
TATGATTTAAATCTTAAATTTATTGAGGCTACACTTATTTCATGCCCAAACATGTGATCTATCCTATAACAATATTTCATGTGCACTTGGAAAGAATGTATATTCAGCTGCTTTGGGGTAAAATGTCCTAAAAATATAAATTAAGTCAATCTCGTCTAATGTGCCATTTAAGGTCAGTGTTCCCTTATTGAGTTTCAGTTTGGCTGATCTATCCATTGATGTTAATGAGGTTATTAAAATCCTTTCCTGTGACTGTGTTACTGTTAATTTCTTACTTTATGTCTATCAATATTTGCTTTAGATATTTTGTTGCTCCTAGTTTGGTGTATAGATGTTTAAAAGAGTTATGCCTTCTTCTTGAATTGATCCCTTTATCATTTTGCAATGTTGTAATTACACATGATATTCCTACTTTTGCTTTTAATGTTTTTTAAAAAATATATTTTTATTGATTTTTAGAGAGATTGGAATAGAGAGGGAGAGAGAGAAACATCGATGTGAAAGCGCAACATCAATCAACTGCCTCCTGCACACTCCCATCCCACCCTTCCCTGGGGATGGATCCCACTACCCAGGCATGTGCCCTGACCAGAAATAGAACCAATAACCTTTTGGTGTATGGGACAATGTTCAACCAACTGAGCCACACTGGCCAGAGCTGATTTTGACTTTATACTAGCTATAAAGTTGATCCACTGTTGTTGTTTTTTTAATATATTTTATTGATTTTTTACAGAGAGGAAGAGAGAGGGATAGAGAGCCAGAAACATCGATGAGAGAGAAACATCGATCAGCTGCCTCTTGCACACCCCCTACTGGGGATGTGCCCGCAACCAAGGTACATGCCCTTGACTGGAATCGAACCTGGGACCCTTGAGTCCGCAGGCCAACGCTCTATCCACTGAGCCAAACCGGTTTCGGCTGATCCATTGCTTTTACTAAGTGTTTGTTTTTGTCAGTGACAAATATTTTCTTTCCTATGTTTTATTAATCATATTTTTGATCTTTACTTTTCTACTTAAAGGAGTTCCTTTGAAAAAAAAAGTAATCTCACAGGGTGATATGATCATAAATTCCTGACTGGGTAAGTCATGGTGGGTAGTTACAACCCTAGCTTATAACTACTTCTTCTTTTTGTTTTTTTTTAAATATATTTTATTGATTTATTTTTTATTTTTTTATTTTTACAGAGAGGAAGGGAGAGGGATAGAGAGTTAGAAACATCGATGAGAGAGAAACATCAATCAGCTGCCTCCTGCACACCCCCTACTGGAGATGTGCCTGCAACCAAGGTACATGCCCTTGACCGGAATCAAACCTGGGACCCTTCAGTCCACAGGCTGACGCTCTATCCACTGAGCAAAACCGGGTAGGGTGCTTATAACTTCTTTAGTGAAAGGTTTCAACCTAGCCTTGACCATTGTTCTTGTGCACATAGGTTAACAAACCTTTGAAATCCCATAAGTAATACTCCTCAAGAGAGCACATAACCTTGTTAAGTGTCCTGTAATCCAATCCCTGGATTGATTTTTCCCTTCTATGTACATTCCCTCCTTAATTTCAAATGCATAAAAGAAGCTGCTAAACTGCTATTCTCTGGAGTATTTAAGATCATGTTCACAAGCATATGTTTTCAGTTTGGCTTAAATAAACTTTAAAAAATCTATATATATAAAAGTTTAAGCGACCAAACGACTGAATGACCAGTCGCTATGATGCACACTGACCACCAGGGGGCTCAATGCAGGAGCTGCCCCCTGGTGGTCACTGTGTTCCCACAGCGGGAGCGCCACTCAGCTGACTCATGGGTGCCAGACGCAGGGCTCACAGCTGGCCGCCACAGCCTGGAGACAGCAGCGGAGCAGCAGCGAACCTACCGAGCGGCAGTGGCAGGCACAGCAGGGCCAGGATGAGCAGGAATGGCATACAGGAGCAACAGGTGGCATTGGACTACCAGTTTCAGACTGATCCCTGCAGGCCACACCAAGGGACCCCACCGGTGCACGAATCCATGCACCAGGCTTCTAGTAAAAAAATAAAAGAAAGCATTCTCTTTAACATTACTTGTAGTCTAGTGGTGATGAACTCTTTTACCTTCTTCTTGTCTGCATAATTGTCTCTTTTTTTATTCTAAACTAGAGGCCCGGTGCATGAAATTTGTGCACAGAGGGGGGGTGTCCCTCAGCCCAGCCTGTACCCTCTCCAATCTGAGACCCCTCGAGGGATGTCCGACTGCCCGTTTAGGCCAGGAATCCCACTGGGATCAGGCCTAAACGGGCAGTCGGACATCCCTCTCACAATCCAGGACTGCTGGCTCCCAACTGCTCGCCTGCCTGCCTTCCTGATTGCCCCTAACCGCTTCTGCCTGCCAGCCTGATCACCCCCTAACCACTCCGCTGCCAGCCTGATTAATGCCTAACTGCTCCCCTGCCAGCCTGTTTGCCCCCAACTTCCCTCCTCTGCCGGCCCGGTCACCTCTAACAGCCCTCCCCTACAGGGTTAATCGCCTCCAACTGCCCTCCCTTGCAGGCCGGGTGCCTCCCACCTGCCCTCCCCTGCTGGCCATCTTGTGGTGGCCATCTTGTATCCACATGGGGGCAGGATCTTTGACCACATGGGGGAAGCCATATTGTGTGTTGGAGTGATGGTCAATCTGCATATTACTCTTTTATTAGATAGAATAGAGGCCTGGTGCACGGGTGGGGGCCAGCTGGTTTGCCCTGAAGGGTGTCCCGGATCAGGGTGGGGGTTCCCTTGGGGCATGGGGCGGCCTGAGAGAGGGGCCTGTGGTGGTTTGCAGGCGGGCCACGCCCCCTGGTGACCCAAGTGGAGGCCCTGGTATCTGGAATTTATTTACCTTCTACAATTGAAACTTTGTAGCCTGGAGTGGAGCCAAGCCTCCTGCATGCTCCACGGCCGGCAGCCATTTCTGTTTGGGTTAATTCACCTTCTATAATTGAAACTTTGTAGCCTTAAGCGGAGGCCTGGGCCCAGCCAGGGTGTGCAGAAAGCTTTGCTTTCTCCGTTGCCACAGGCAACCCTGGCCTGGTCTCTCCAGCTCTGTGGCTGCCGCCATTCTGTTTGAATTTGTTTACCTTCTATAATTGAAACTTTGTAGCTTGAGTGGAGGCTTAGGCCTGGCAAGGGCATGCGGAAAGCTTGGCTTCCTCTGTTGCCTGGGAAACCTTGCTCTCTGTGGCTGTAGCCATCTTGGTTGGGTTTATTTGCATACTCGCCCTGATTGGCTGGTGGGCATGGCTTGGGCTGGTGGGGCATGGCTTGGGCATAGCGAAGGTGCGGTCAATTTGCATATTACCCTTTTATTAGGTAGGATGATAGCCTAGCTGGGTTGAATAATCTTGGTTGTAGTTCTTTGCTTTTTATCACTTTGAATATATTATTCCAATCCCTCTAGCCTGCAAAGTTTCTGTTGAGAAATCAGCTAAGAGTCTTATGGGAGCTCTCTTATATGTAAACTAACTGCTTTTCTCTTGCTACTTTTAGGATTCTCTCTTTGTCTTTCACTTTTGGCATTTTAATTATGATGTGTCTTGGTGTGGCCCTCCTTGGGTTTATCTTTTTGGGATTCTGTGCTTCCTGAACTTGGATGTTCATTTCCTTCAGCAGCATAGAGAAGGTTTCAGTCATATTTCTTTAAACAGGTTTTCAATACTTTGCTCTCTCTTTTCTCTTTCCAGTACCCCTGTGATGCAGATTGATAGTAGGCTTGGTGTTGTCCCAGAGGACCCTTAAACTATCCTCATGTATCCTTGTTTTTTAATTTTTTTATTCCCTCTACTGATTGGGTGTTTTCTGCTACCTTTTCATTGAGTCTGTCTTCTGCTTTATTTAATCTACTATTGATTCCCTATAATGTATTCTTCATTGCAGTTTTTTTTTTTAATTCTTTATTGTTGTTCATTACAGTTATTATATTCTTCAATTCTAGCTGGTTCTTTTATATGTTTTCTCTTTATTGAAGTTCTCACTGAGTTCATCTATTCTTCCACTAAGTTCAACGATTATCTTTATAACTAGTGGTTGAACTCTGTATCTGGTAGATTGCTTGTTTCCATTTCCTTTAGTTCTTATTCTGTAGTTTTGTCCTGTTCTTTTATTTGGGACATTTGTCTTCTCATTTTGGCTGAATCCTTGTGTTTGTTTCTATGTATTAGTTCTGTTATGTCTCCCAGTCTTGGATGATTGGTCTTATGTAGCAGGTGTCCTGTGAGGCCCAGTGGCACAGTTGTGTGTGCACTCCAATTGTAGTTAAACCTTGATTGCTCTTGGCCTATCAGTAAGTAGGATTAACCATAAGACTTACTGTCTGTGAGGCCTGGCTGTGTGTGGGGGTTGACCCCATGGAACAGGTGTCATCTTATCAGGGCTCCAGTGCCATCCAAGTGTGCTCTTTGGGGTGTCATTTGTGGAGCTTGTTGGGAGGTGTTCTGGTGTAGTCTGAAGCTGGCTACTGAGTGTGTTGGTTCTGTAAACTCTTGGGAGTGGCTCCATTGAAATCCAAGGTCAGCTGCCTTTTGCCCGAGCTTGGGACTGCCTGATAGGAGCTACAAAGTGATCTGAGGTTGGTTGTTGCTTATGCTGGGCCTGGAGGTGCTTGGGAGATGCCATACTGTGAACTGAGATTAGTAGCCATAGTGCCAAGCTTGGGACAATTTGGAGTTTACCATGGTGTGAGATGAAGCCAGATACCACTGGTCCTGTGCTTGTGTCCATTTAGTTACAGATACATTTCAAACCAACCCTGGGCACAGCATATGCTAGACATGGGTCCATTTGGTTGAAGTTACAATGCAAGTTGGGACTGGCCGGCATTGTACTAAGCATGGGACTGCTTAGCAAGAGATACAGAGCACACTCATTCAACCTGCTTCTTGTTTGGGGTTGTAGGTCTTTGAGACCTTTTAGAAAAAATCTACAGCACAAATCAAAGCAAGCCACTAGTGTAGAATAGCTACTTGAAGAGATTTAAGCAGGCATATCAGTTGGGTGGAATGGGGTCTCAGGAAAACCCCAGCAAGAGGTCAAAGTTAAAAAAATAAAAGAGGTCAAAATGTGTTAGCCAGGTTCATAAGAGCACAAATTTGGTGCCCACCTGTGCCTGCAAGCTGGGTGGGAGGAGCACTTATCAGAGTATCAATGGCATCTTCCAGCCCTTCTGTCCCCAGAGAGAGCAGTCCTGACCCCTACCCCTCCAGCCTTCACCCTGAAGCTAATTAATTCGGTTTCTCTCTATATGTCCCTGGGAAGTTTGAGCTGCTGCTCCTGAGCTGGGACCTAAAGCAAGTGAATTTGTGCAAGTGAATTCATGTGTGGTCCTCTCAAGAGGAAAGTCTGGGACTTTGTCAGCCCTCCATCTCACTCAGATTCAATCCCCGTTGGTTTTCACAGCCGGATATTATGGGGACTACCCTTAGTTATAGGAATTTAATTGCCCATCTTCATGTGGTTTTCAATAATGGTTGTTCTGTAATTTAGTTGTAATTTTGATGTGCTCATGGGAGGTGGTGAGCACATACACCTCTTTTGTTATTTTGACTGAAAGTCCCTTAGATATTTTCATATCTCTTTATCAATTTCCTAAAAAAATCACACTTTATGTAGATTTTCTCAAATTCAGTCCTGATTACATTTATAAAATATTTGCGAGGTATCCGCATTGTTTTTTAGCCAATAGCTAGAAAGCAACAAGACCTAATCCACACTTATCATCTATACATCCACCTCCCTCCCTCAACCTTACTCTAATGTTCCTTCCATCTTAAATTTAAATTTTTGTTAATTTGTACAAGGTTGAGCCTTTATTATTTATAGCAACCCTATACAATCAGCATTTAATTTGTCTACATCTTACATGTAAGAATATTGAGGCTTGTCAAGGTCAGACAGCAGAGATAATAGCCAATATTTTGTACTTCCAACATGCATAGGTCACAGCACTCACCATTCAGAGGTGGAGAGAGACATTTCCCCACTCTTCATGTACTCACAAACTCAAGATGACAGGTGAGGAGGAGAATGTTAACATGGAAGCAGTGATGTGACTATACCCATGAGATGGTAACATTTCAACTTGGTGAGAGGCAGGCGGATCCAGGAAAAGTTTAAGTGCTCAGGCTGCTGTCTGGTTATTTTTCTTTGGTGAGAGCCTTGGACAGAAGCTGAGAAAGCCAGGAGGCTGGGACATCAGGACCCTTATTGCTTCCTTAAGGTGATGAGGCCTTTCTAGCCCACCCTCATGCAGAGAAAACCAGAGCCACCCTTCAGCGCTGTGAGACCAAAAAAGAGTCCCAAATCAGGGCTGGAGGTGTGCTATGCTGTCCCTCCCTTTATGTCAGTGGAGATCCAGGAGGACAACAGTCAAGCCACCCTGTATTCACCACGGGAGAGGACTATTGAGTGACTGCTATTCCACTTATTGCTTCGACTTTTTCAGATAGAAGGTAGATGCTGAATTTTACTTTTTCCTCACCTATGTACATGTGCACATATTGTATGGGTACAAGGACACAGGTGACATGGCCAGCTTGACAGTTTTCTCCTGGGGTGTGTTAGCAAAAGCAAGACTTTGGCAGTCTCTTCAGAGGCAGCTCTATAAGACACACATCACTTTGACTGAACTCTATAATTCCAGTCTTATTGTAATGTTTGCTAATCACCAAACATGCCCAAGTGTTAATCTGTTTTTGGACATCATCCCATTGTATCTCCCATGCCTGAAATATGTTCCATTCCACATATACTTAGATAAATTCCATCTATTCTTTGAGGTTTATCTAAAAAATCATCTCTTATGAACCTTACTCAACATTTCATCTATAGCACTTGTGTAACTATTGCATTACTCACTACTTTCTGCCTTTATTTGTGGTTATTTGTAACCATGTCTAATATTCTCTAACAAAGCACACGTTTCCTGAGGAAATTTCATATGGTGCAAAAATTCTGAGGAAAAAACTATCCATTAAATTTCATGAAATCACAGTTTTAAAGCAATGTACAACTATTATCTTTCTGAAATACAATAATATAGTGCTATGGTTTGCATTTGATGAAGACAGCACTTTGGATGTCCTATAGAAGGATTTTTCCCAATCCGGAAAAAACTGAGAAAAGTTTCTTATTGTTTTGACACTGCTTTCTTTCCCATCCACGTCTGCCTCTGTTTCCCACTGCCCATCTTTTCTATTTCTCAACCCTGGGGTTTATAGTGTACAATTTAAGGCTTAAAGATTAATTTCAATATAGTTTTGGTGACACACACTGCAGAAACACAAAGATAAACTCCTTAACCATGTCTCTCCAATCTAAACATTTAGCCACCATGAACATAAAGTACTACTTTATGAAAATAGTACAAGACAAAATGTATCTCATACTTTCAGAGGTCCCATGAATTCCCTGTGGAAATGTGTATTCAGAATGCTTCAAATGTATCTTAGATGAACTTAGAGGTAGGGCTGCTTTTCTCAGATTTATCAGAAAGAACATCAATTTCTATTTAACTTGAGATTGCCAGTGTTCTTAGAAAGCTATTCTATATAACATAGCAGGATGCATCACAACTGTCAAATAGCTTTACAATTTGCCTATTATTGAATGTCTAAGGAAAAGCCTTAAGATTATTTTTAAATAATTCTAATAAAATACACATAGAAATTTTCTAACAGAATAATAATAGACTGGCAAAAGACTCTAGATATCTAACACTACATTGTCAATGTAAGTAAACCTCAGCAGAAGTAACAAAAGAAGAATGGAAATTCATTTTTAACTACTATATAGATATTTGGAATTTGAGCTTTAAGTTTGTATTTGTTTATGCACCATAGGTGCAAGAATTGAATTCAGACAGGTCTAGGTTCAAACTATGGCTCAGACAATTCTTTGCCAGATAAACTTACACAATTTTTTTAAATTCCTGAGTTTCAGTTTCCTTATCTGTAAAATAGAAATACCAACCAATATTAGGATAGAACATGATATTATATGCAAAGTGCTTAATGCAGTATTCTGTGCTAATCATCCCCTCATAAATGAAGATATGAATCAAATTTTACCTCTTTTTTAAAAAAATACTGCAGGTTATGTAGTTCCAAATTCTCTAGAATCTCTATGGTATATATTATGTTGGTGAGGTAATTAAGAATCCTCTCAAATAAAATTTAACATATAACTTCAAAGAGTTATTATTCCATTGCTTTGCAAAAATATTAAACTCAATTCTGATATATCGCAGTCAGCTCTGTGATTGCCTGGTGAGTACATGAAGGGGAAAGTTGAAGAGAAGTTTGGTGAATTTTTTTGTTAGGAATAAGGTATAGGTGAGCTTTTGATAATTAATTGCAACAGACAGGAAAAAATGGAAGTGAGTAAAAAGATCACACAAAAGACCATGTCAAGATTTATTCTAAAAAAGAACATCAACATTTGTGGATCATGGCGATACTACACCCTGAGCTGAGGCAAGCTTATTTCCCTGGTATGTACTTTTCTGTTAGGGTTGTGTTAGACAATGTGAATAAAATCAGAATTTAAGAATTTCAAAGAGAAAATATTTTTGTTAGTCAGATTTCCCTGCTTTTCATGCTAATACAAAGGTGTAGTGCAAATAGATATGAGATAAATTATTTAATTAAATATTCACAGACTTTAGGAAGTATCTTAGTACGAGAAAATTTTAATAAAGGGTGTAATATGTAACAGAAAGTTTTTGATGAATTCAAAATAGAAAGCAGGAAAAAAAAGAAGCTGAAGAAGAGGTGAGAGAATAGCCAATAAATTATTAGGTGGGAAGTGTTTGTTATTATTCATAAATTAAGTACCTAAATGTTTTCTTGGGGAGGAAAAAAAGTTTACACAAGACTGATTTGAAAACTATTGTTAGCTTCTCTAGTAGATGCTACGTCATGAGTAACAATTATATTGCTAAGTTGAATAGAAAATGTTAGAGATTTTCATATCATGTTAAGAGACTATGTATTTCAAACAGAAACAAGTTTTTGTTAACTTCTGTGAGTCAGTCAAGATGTAAGCAAGCAAAAGAGTGTTGGTGCTAAGAATACTACAAAATTTTTTTTCCTTTCCTTTTTCATTTTGAGAAAAAAAACTAAAATAATTTGAATGAAAGTGGACAGATACTTCATTTAGTGAAAATCTGGGAATAAAAGCAACATGTATGTAAACTAACCAGATGTTTATGATTAGTTCCTACTTAACATCACCCAGCTGGCTAAGGATGATTTTTATGGAGGAGGAGCATTATAGAATACCACATGTTTATATAAATCATGAGTATGGCAGTCATGATCCTGGAGCAAAAGAGCTCCACATACTATTTTGGGTAACCTTTTCAATCACACCATATAACATAAGAACAGCCACTACTCCCCAACACAGTATCTGTTTCCAGTTTTCTCCAACATTTTGATGGGTGTCATTATGTGTCAGCCTGCATTCTGTTTTCTTATGTTAAACACATTGTATGGGTTTGTACCAGGTGAAGTCTATTACAATATTTTGCATTAGTAAAACTAGGTTGCAAAAACACATATGACAGTTACTTTACATTAAATATTTTCTTTGGAAATAGATTGCTGACTTATTGTTTGGATATTTGTGCCAAGGTCTATATTTCAAATTCAATTAAAAAAACAATCTTATGTAAATGTGATTTTACTAGAGCTTTACTTTTCCATCACATTCAAAAGATGAAAATGTATATTTGTACAACAAATGTATATTTGTACAACAAAGACTTAAAAAGAAAGAAATAAAGAATAAAAAAGGGAAGAAAGAAAGAGAAAAAGAAAGGAAGAAAGGTAGGTGGGGAAGAAGGAGCTGAAGAGGCAAGAAGGAGAAGACAGAAAGAAGGTTACCATATTTTATTTTAAAATCCTATCTAATAAAAGAGTAATATGCAAATTTACCATACCTCCGCTACACCCACAAGTCATGCCCACCAGCCAATCAGGAGCGAGTATGCAAATTAACCCAATCAAAATGGCTACAGCCACAGAGCGAGGAATAAGCTTGGGTTTCCCTGGCAACGGAGGAAGCCAAGCTCCCGCAGCCCTGGCCTCCTCTCAAGGTTACAAAGTTTCAATTATAGAAGATAAATAAATTCCAGATACCAGGGCCTATGCTTGGGTCACTGGGGGGCATGGTCAGCCTGCAAACCACCACAGGTCCCTCGCCCAGGCCACCCCATGCCCCAAGGGAACCCCCACCCTGGTCCTGGACACCCTTCAGGGCAAAACAGCTGGCCCCCAACCCATGCACCAGGCCTCTAGCCTATCTAATAAAAGAGTAATATGTAAATTGACCATCACTCCAACACAAAAGATGGCTGCCCCCATGTGGACACAAGATGGCCGCCACAAGATGGCCAGCAGGGGACAGCAGTTGGGAGGGACCAGGCCTGCAAGGGAGGGCAGTTGGGGGTGATCAAGCCTGCAGGGGAGCGCAGTCAGGGGTGACCAGGCCGGCAGAGGAGGGAAGTTGGGGGTGACTGGGCCTGCAGGGAAGGGAAGTTGGGGGGGTCCCAGGCCTGCAGGGGAGAGCAGTTGGGGAGGACCAAGCCTGCAGGGGAGGGCAGTTAGGGGCGATCAGGCTGGCAGGGGAGCAGTTAGGCATCAATCAGGCTGTCAGGGGAGTGGTTAGGGGTTGATCATGCTGGCCGGCAGAAGCATTTAGGGGCAATCAGGAAGGCAGGCGAGCATTTGGGAGCCAGCAGTCCTGGATTGTGAGAGGGATGTCCAACTGCCCGTTTAGGCCCGATCTTAAACGGGCAGTCGGACATCCCTCAATGGGTCCCAGATTGGAGAGGGTGCAGGCTGGACTGAGGGACACCCCCCACCCCGTGCATGAATTTTGTGCACCAGGCCTCTAGTATTAAAGTTTTACTCACCTTATGCTTTAACTAATGATAATCATGTTGAGTTTGCCATTAATATTGTGTAACAAGAATTTTACTATGTTGTTCAAAACTGTGCAGAGGCATAGAAACATCAAACAGACCATCCAACCTTATAGGGAAGGCAGGGGAAAGGGAGTGGTAAAAGATCAACCAAAGGACTTGTATGCATGCATATAAGCATAACCCATGGACACAGACAATAGAGGACATGTGCTGGGGAGTGGGAATGGCCAGGGAGAGGACAATGGCGGGGGGGGGGGAGGGAAGAGACATATGTAATACTTTAAACAATAAAGAATTTAAATTTTTTTTAAAGAGAAAAAAAACTGTTTCAGGTCATTTTCATGGCTGTAAATTATTTCATCTTATAAAGTGACTAAAAAAAACAAGAAAATCTAAATAAAGTATAGATTTAAGTATATTAGTTGACACAAATATATCATAATAATGTCAGATATTAACAGTAGGGGAAACTGAGTGCAGGTTTACTGGGACTCTATACTATGCAACTGTTCTGTATATAGAAAACAACTTTAAATAAAAAGGTTCAAAACTACTTAACCATTTGTAAATTAGTCATTTAATATTTTTTTCTAAAGCATTAATATGAATGTGTAACATTTTTTAGTTTTCGTTATTGTTTTCTATTAGACTATTCCTTGTTGTACAGTCATTATATCAAAGTATGAATAGCCTATATAATAAAGAGGCAATATGCAAATTAACCCTCATGCCCTCACAAGATGGCTGCCTACAACCAGGCCTGCAGGCGGGTTAGTGAGGGACGACCAAACAACTGAACAGCAGGCTGAGTGGGGTGACCAGGCCAGTGGGGGGGAGGGGGGGCAGTTGGGGACAACCAGGCTGGTGGGGGGGCAGTTAAGGGCAACCAGGCTGTCGGAGGGGGGGTGCAGTTGGGAGCAACCAGGCAGTTCAGGGGTGATTAAGCCGGCAGGGGGGCGGGCAGTGAAGGGCAACTAGGCTGGTGGGGGGAGCAATTGGGGGTGATCAGGCCAGCAGAGGGGACAGTTGGGGGCAACCAGGCCTGTGGGGGGGTAGTTAGGAGAAACCAGCCAGCAGAGAGGGGACAGTTGGGGTGACCTGGCTGGCAGCAGGGGCCAGTTAGGGGCGACCAGACTGGTGGGGGGCAGTTAGGGGTGATCAGGCCAGCACGCAGAGGCAGTGAGGGGCAATCAGACTGGCGGAAGGGCAGTTAGGGGTGACCAGGCAGGCAGGCAGGTGAGCAATTAGGAGCCAGTGGTCCAAGATTGTGAGAGGGATGTCCGACTGCCGGTTTAGGTCCGATCCCTGGGATTGGGCCTAAACCATCAGTTGGACATCCCCTGAGGGGTCCTGGATTGGAGAGGGTGCAGGCTGGGCTGAGGGGACCCATCCCCCCGCCCTGTACACCAATTTCGTGCTCCAAGCCTCTAGTTATAAATATATCAGCAGATTGTTTTTGAGGAAGTTGTATAAATTTATATTCTAACAAGTAGTATATAAGAAGTTCCTACATACTGTATTCCCCCCCCAATAATTTATTATGACATTTTCAAGCATAAAGCAAAGTTAGAAAATCTTACAGTGAACACCATACATCTACCACTCAGATTTTCCATTGTACTGAACATGTTATGGCCATTGCTGTACCCTTCTATTAACCCATCTTATTTTAATGCATTTTAAATAAATTGCAAACCTTTGTTCACTTGCTGATAAATAATTCAGCATGTATATCATTACTTGGAGTTTAATATTTGTCTACACTATTTTCATATAAGTTTTACAATGAAGTGCACAAATCTTAATCATGTGGCCTTGACCGGATCACCAAAACCCCTCTCAAGATATAGAGAATTGTCATCATTCTCAAAACTTACCCTGTATGCCTTCATGGTCTACCCTCATCCACACTTCAACCCTCACTCTGAGGTAAATACTACTCTGACATTTCCACCTCAGACTAGTTTTGCAGGTTCGAGATCTTAATACAATCATGTACACTTTTTGTAAGATTTTTTCATTCTGCATAATTATTTTTGAGTTTGATCTATTTTATTACATGTTGTTAGTTTGTTCTTTTTTACTGATGAGCAATAGTCCATTGCATGAATTTACTACAGTGTGTTTATCATTTTCCCATCAATGAACAACTAGGCTATTTCCAGTTTGGCTTTGTTATAAATAAAGTCATTATTAACATTCTTTATAATTTTTTGTGAGTAGAGTTTTAAAATCATTTTGTGAATGTATGGTTTATCTCTCTTGAAGTTAAATTTCTGGATCATAATATAGGTGTAAATTTAGTTTTATAACTGACAGCCAGAGCTTTGTCCTATCTGGTTGTATCATTTTACATTCATACCAATCATGCATAAGACTTCCAGTTGTTCCACATCTGCACAAATATTTCATATTATTAGATTTTGATTTATAGCCATTCTGGTTGAACATGTAATGGTATCTTAATGTGGTACTAATTCACATTTTCCTGATGACTAATGATGCTGATACATTTTCATGCCCCTTGTAAACATTGATAAATCTATTTTGTGAATGTCTGTTCAAATGTTTTGTATATGTTTATGGGGACATTTTAATTTTTGGATATCAGTCTTTTGTCAGAAATAGCACAAATTTTGATATGCTGAATTTGTCTTATTATTCAATTTGTAATAGTTTCTGATTTACCTTGTGATATCTTTTTTATTCTTGGATGTTTGTTCTTTAACTTCCAAATATTTAGTGTTTCTTAGATATCTTATTGTTATTAATTTATAATTTTATTTAATTGGGGTCAGATACTATACTCTGCAAGGTTGTATTAAAAACTTACTGAGATTTTGTTTTATGGCCTAGGTATGGTCTAACTTGCTGAATGTTCCATATTCAATTGAAAAGAATGTGTATTCTAAGTTAAATTATCTATAAATATAAACAGTGATGGATAGCATTTTTCTGATTTTCTATGTGTTTAATGGATTATTTCCTGTTGTTCACTCAATTATTGAGAGAGAGGTGTTAAAAAATCAAATGTGACTGTGGAATTGTGTATTTTTCCTTTTACTTCTGTCAATTTCTAACTCATATATTTTGAGGCTCTATTATAGGGTGGATATACATTTGTAATTGTTGTCTCTTCCTAATGATTTAACAAAATTTTCATTGTGAAATATCCCTATTGATATCTGGCAATATTTTTATTTTGAAGTCTATATTGATATAACCTCTCCAGGCTTCTTATGTGTACTCTTTATATACTTTTTCCATCAATTTTATTTAGACCTATCTCTTCATATTTAAAGTCCATCTTTGTAGACAACCTGGAGTTGGATCTTGCTTTGTACATCCACTCTAACAATCTTTGCATTTTTATTGGCATATTTATTCCATTAAAATGTTTATTATTATTAACATCATCAAATTTAGGGTTACTATTGTATTTTATTTTTCTATTTATTGCCTCTATCTCTGTCTTTTGTTCTTTTATTTCTCCTTTCAACCATTTTTGAGTACTTAAATTTTTTTTAGACTTTTCTAATTTATCTGTAAGCTCTTTAACTACCTCTTTCCATTACTTTTGTTGTTGTTTTGTTAGTGCCGATCTGGAGATTTTAATATGTATCCTTAATATTTTTTGCTCTACTTAGAATTAACATTGTAGAAAACTTGCAGGCATGTAAATCCATTTGCCTCCAATCCTTTCTACTGTATTTCTCACATATATACATGTTCAGAGATTACAGACACCGCAAGGCACTGATATAATTTTAACATTAAATAACCCTTTGAATTTTAATAATATTAAGAGGAAAGTGATATTTTATGTTAATCTAGATACTTATTATATCTGATTTGATGCTTTTAATTTCTTCATGAAGATCCATAATTTTATACAAATTTTAAAATTGTAGACTTTATGCTGCATTTATCTTCACATGCAAAAAAAAAATCATCCCCAAATACTGACAATTTGTTTTATTTCTCTAGTATTTTACTTTTTAGTTTTTTATCCTTGCTCTGATTACCCATTGCTGCATAATAATTCATTCCAAAATGTGTTGATTTGAAATAACAAGTTATAAATGTTCACAATTCTTGGATTTTATTGGACTAATCCACTTAACATGGAGTTGACCAGGGCTTTGGATGGCTGGAATCTCTAACTGGCCTCATTCACATGGCTGACAGATGCTTAAGAGATCAGCTACAGCTATTGGTTGAGGGTCATAGTTCTTGGTTGTACCCTCTTCACAGGACCTCTTGGTCTTTCTCATGGAATGGTAGCTTGATTCCAAGCAGAGGCATTTTAAGAGGCAGGAAGTGAAAATAGTCAGTCTTCGTAAGTACTGGGCTCAAAAGTCCCAATTTTGAAATTAATATTCTGTTGTAACTGTGAATTTTAAATAAATATAGTCTGATCAGTTCATTAACTATGCCTGCTTCCTTTGTGTGAAGATACTAATTTTCCCAAAAGGTACAATAAAGGAGTTGCCAAGCTTATTCATATTCTGAGAAGTTTCTTGCACTTATCGGATCTAAAGGGGATGAAAAAACTATCACAAAAACTAATCTCGAAGTAAAAAATATATTTTAATTAAAAATATTCAATTTTATCTTTCTAAAAAAATAACTATTTCTCTTGTATTCCTAACCTTTCCTGGTTGCTACACAATCTCATTGGTGCATACCAGTTATTTATTTTGACTGTTGATAAAATAGTATATTTATAAAAATATGTTAGCAAATATTTTCTTCTAATTTTCAATTCTAAACACATAAGCATTTTTTCAGAATAAAAAATGCTGGGGCTGACCAGCAGACTCTGAGTGACAAATGAATGATTACTCTGACACACGATTGCTGTGAAAGAGAGGGCTAAGGGACTGCCTGACTATAGGAACCCAACAGCCTTGTTTGCCTGCCTCTTTAGGCTTTTATTGTAAAAACAGTTTGGAATAAAGTTTATCTTTTAGATACAATCAGTAGAGTAAGTAATCTTGGGAGAGCACATGTATCTGCAGTGTCCTTTAAGCAAGGACATCTAAAGATTAAACATAAAGATTATGGTAAACACCCAAGAATCTGCACGTACACAGACTTGTTGGGAAAGTTCAAGGAATTAGGGGTGGCTGCCTTCAGCCAACTACCCTAGGTCGGAATTTCCTCCTTACAAACTTCCCAACCAAGCCTTGTGCTTCCCCACATTTCCCCGTTTTTGTTTTGCCAGGTCAGAAGACAGAAGGCTGCAGTGAACTTATGGCCTGCAAATGTTGGATTCTATGAAGCCTGTTAAGAAAAACAAAAAGAATTACAATGATAGCAATAGTTAGTCCGATTAGGTGCTAATTGATTCTAGGAAACCATGTGGTGGGGTCTATCCAGTTTAAATGCTCCATTACTGCATTCCAAGCAGTAGTCTGTTATTTGTGCTCATTAATAGCAAGTAGAGAGTCTTTGATTTGTTTTTGTAAAGCAGTCACTTCTTCAGTAAGATTGTCATGAAATAGCCCCACAAGTGCTTCTTAATCCACTCATGGTGACTGTTCCATTTTAAGAGGGTGACACATATGTGCTTATGTTCCCAATCACAATTAAGCATGTGTCTGTAGGCTAAGGCATCCTGTCTTTCTCCCAAATATTCTATGGCAGCTTCTATAGCCTGTAACCTAGCCAAGTTTTTTTGATCTATGTGTTGTTGCATAGTAAATTCCTTAGTGACATTTTTGGCCATACTGTCTACAAACATGGCAGTCTGCACAGACTCAGAAAGGGCCGCCATGGCTACATTGGCAGTAGTAAGAATAATAATAGCTGAGATGATGGCTGTACTGAGCATCCCCAAAAATCTTTCAGGCTGCAATTGGCTTAGTGCTCTTTCTAAAATTTCAATGACTGATGATTCTTGCCACTCCCTTTAACAGGTATTAAGACCTCAGCCTATCTCCTCAATATTATAATGGTGTTTATGTTCAATGAGGTGACATTTTGATTGGTAATACAACATATATATAGGCCCCTTCTCCTACCTGTACTAGAAAAGAATTATTATAAGTAATTTGTAAGCTGGGGCCCGTGAGAAATACATAAGGATGTGTGGTACACACCAAGCTACTATCCGAATGATATTTTGAAAAGGTCATAATTATTGGATTTGTTTTGATACTCCCTGTCTCAGTGGATGGAAAACATGTCCTAATCTCTATAAAGTTTCCTGATCTGGAAAATCTTGTAGCTGAGGGTGAGAGGAACCAAATCCTCCTTACTGACTTTCCAACCAGGTGTCCTGTGCCATGCTATGGTAGGGTTTAATCCAGTGAGCTGGAATCCACAGCAGCCCCGTGAGGGTAGAAACACATGCGTATCGTTTCCCCCATGTTAATGATTCATTGGGTCCCATCCAGTTAGTGTCCACATCTCACCACAAGACTTGTGGTTTCTGAGGTGGGTTTATTGAGGTAAAGTGCCATCTACAGAGGACTGAAAATGATCATTCAGATTAAAAAACTTAATGGTAAAGAGTGCTTTGGATAGTATCATAGCTGGGTCCTTGAGTCCATAATCCCCCTTTTTTGTTTTACTAGCATATCCTTCAGGGTAGCATGGACACGTTCAACAATGGCCTGCCCTTGTGGATTATAAGGGATTCCTGTGGAATGCTGGATGGACCAAGTCCTGCAAAAGGCAGTGAAGCCATGGCTGCTATAAGCAGGCCCATTATCAGTTTTTATCTTGGTTAATATAGCTACAATTGGAAACAGGTCTTATTGAATTCATGTAAAGAAACGTATTGCCATTTATTAAGAATTGCCACATACTGGAGGGACAGGTAGGGAGAGAAACATATAATTTACCAAATTGCTTTAAAATGCATCCTATATCTGAAAAACAAAAATATTAAGAATCAGCGCCCTGACCGGTTTGGCTCAGTGGATAGAGCGTCGGCCTTCGGACTGAAGGGTCCCGGGTTCGATTCCGGTCAAGGGCATGTACCTTTGTTGCAGGCATATCCCCAGTTGGGGGTGTTCAGGAAGCAGCTGATCGATGTTTCTAACTCTCTATCCTTCTCCCTTCCTCTCTGTAAAAAAACAATAAAATATATATTTTTTAAAAAAGAATCAGCAATATTTTCAACAAAAGCTATATAATTATTTTCCATTCATTCAGCCTCATAGTAAAATTTTTGTTTCTCCTGATTTTTCCTACCAGTACTTCTATAAATTCAGATACTTTATACAGTAGTGCAAATGACATGAAATCTTATCCTTTCTGCAAAACACAATATTCCAGAATAACAATTAGTGATATAAATGAAAGCTTAATATAGTTATTATTATTTGACAAAGCTTCCTATGTACCTTAAGCAGAAAATGTTTTTTATGAGAGAGAAAACAAATCATTGAGGCATTCCAGGGCCTATTGGAATGACCTAAAGCCAATTCTAGGTCAAGAAAAATTTTCTTAAATTTCAAACCCTGGAAGGATTGTCAAACTTATTTTACCAAAAGATCATATATCAAAATGTATTAGACACAAGCATAGGCTAGTAAACTTCAGTTCCCAGGATTAAAAGATGGCTTTTTTTTTGTAATACCTAATTAATATGACATATAACCATTTTAATAATTTATAGAACTTTTGCATCCTGGGTAAAAAAACAGGAAAGTTCTTTTCTCTTTTAACAGACAGAAAAAGACTAAGCAAAATAAAATTTATTCTCCTACTTAATTTGTCCTTGGGTGCGGTCAGCAAATGACACTAATTGGATTTCTGTTCTCTCCCTAAGTACATTGATATAAGCTATTTACTCTCCAGTTAGGGAGGCAAAATGCAAATCATTTACTCAAGTGTCCTTGGTTTAGGGAAAATAGGATTTACTAGATGGCTCCAAATTGCTGTTTAACCATCTCAATTTGTCTATTCTACTTGGCCTGCCTGACTGGCCTGTGTCATTTATATAACTTTCTTTCTTTTCCCTTCAAAATGCATCTCCATGCCTCATGCCTTATATTACACCAAAACCATAATTTCTTTCTAATTAGTGAGAATTCTTAACCCTTAAAAACCTTAATTTTTAGGTAGCAAGTTAGTAATTAACATTCCTAGGATTAGCAATGTGAAAGTACTATTTTATTTTATTGTTCCTTACAAAACTGGGAGTGCCCTCCCCCCCTTGCTTACCCCCCCCCCGCCACCCCTCCCCCTACCCCCCTTGCCCCACCGGTATTTCTGCAGCCTCCTAGAGGGAACTTCTGTAGATCTGGTCCTCCTAGGACAAAGACTGGGGGTTTAGGAGGTTTTATTTCATATATATATATATATATATCTTTCTGAATAGACTAACAAAATGAAATCTTGCATATAAGAAGAGATCTTAAAAACAGAAACAGAAAACCCCTATAGTAAATGAATGAGTACTCACAAAAGGGTGGACTGGGACATTAACCTTAGAATCTTATCTCACACTAACCCAGCACTGCAAAAGGGTTCTGAGTGGCACAAAGCCCAAACAGCAGAGACAGAGGATTCCCATGTCCATAAAACTATGAAGAGCAATCTAAGTCCCCCGAATATAAGAAAGCAAGCAAAGAACATCAGTAACCAAGTTACATTACAGACAGACAAGAACTCTCACTAGAAACCAAACAACAGAGACATAAAACAACAATCAACAGATACTCTTATATAAGGTATTTACAGGTGTGCATAACCCACAGACAAGACTTAATAAATTAGCGTCCTTTTCATAGTCTTTCAGAGTGGGATTGGGCCTAAACTGGCAGTCAGACATCCCTTTGGCAATTTGGGACTGCTGGCTCCTAACTGCTCACCTGCCTGCCTGCCTGATCACCCCTAACTGATCGCCTGCCTGCCTGGTCACCCTTAACCACCTCTGCCTCGGCCCCCGAACCTGGGACTCAGGTTTCCCTCCTCCGGCCAGCCGCAGGCACCCGGGACCTGAACCAGCTTCACCTGGGCTGGCCGCAGGCACCCAGGACCCCTGATCACCCCTAACTGCTCCCCTGCCTGCCTGGTCACCCCTAACTGCCTCTGCCTTGGCCCCCGCACCCAGGATTCAGGCTTCCCTCCTCTGGCTGACCGCAGGCAACTGGGACCTGGGCTTCCCTTCCTCTGGCCAGCCGCAGGAACCCAGGATGTGGCGGGTCGGGGGGGTGGTCCCTCAGCCTGGCCTGCCCCCTATCACAGTCTGGGAGCCCTCAGGGGATGTCCCTTGGCGAGTGGGCCTAAGCTGCAGTCTGGCCTCCCTCTGCAGGAGGTGACCAGCCGATCAGGGGAAGGCACAGCCGCCATCACCCCGCCACTGCTGCTTCCTCTGGCCTCCTTCTGCAGGAGGCAGAGGTGTCCAGGCTGATTAGGAGAAGGCACGCCCCATCACCCCAGCCACTGCTGCTGCCACTGCCCTCGGCCCTCGCAGCCACCGCCATGGCTGCCTGCCCTGGGCCCTCGTAACCACTGCCATGGCTGCCTGCCTTCGGCCATAGCAGCCACTGCAGCTTTGTCCGGAAGTCCTCCAGTCTCATTAGCATATTACCCTTTTATTAGTATAGATGTCATCCAAACAAAACAAATCTTGATATAATAAAGGAAAAATATTGTGTTTTGCCATTTCAGAATTAGATTACAAATAGTCAAAATTTATTTACCTTGCAATCCATTTCTCATATTATTAAGAAAAAGTGTTAACCTTTTGAGGTATAAACCTATTACTGAGTATCATCCAAACAGCAAATAAATATGATTTACTGATAAAAATTTCATCTTTTTATCAAAAAGTGGCAAGGTAAATACATAGAGAGTATAAGTACAATAAAAATCCAGTCCTTGCTTCCTCTGGTTCCAACATGCATCAATTTCTGTTACCACAGTGTAGCTAAATAGTATCCGTTCATCTACAGCACAGTTCAAGTTTCAGTTACCATGGTGTATTAACTGTGAGTAATTGCAGAAAGTATTAACTTCACTGCTAGATCTTCAGTACACAAATCACTATGTAATAACAGATGTCCATCATGATCAGTGACCAAGCATGTCACTTTGTTTAAAGTCTGCCAGGGCTTGGCCTCTGTGCATCTGTGATTCAGTTCATATTCAAACAGGAAAATGTGTGGCTATGTTGTCTCCTTGCCTCCCAGTGACAAACCCACGTGCCATTTTACAAAAGAAAAAAAAAAAAAGGATAATTAAAAGAAGATATTTGGTTAATAAATATAAAGCTACAGCAAGGAAACAAAAGCTTATAATACTGGAAGTGAAATTTGAATCAAATATAAATGGATTTATAGAAAATAATAGCATGCCATTCAGGAAACTCTAGATGTGTAGACAGAGTACCTAAGTGAGGGAAAATGTAGTAACATATATAGGAAAAACGTTGTGATGAAAGGAATGACAACATTCTAGAGGATGTGTTGCTGGCAAAAAGCCCCACATTAATGGAACTCTCAGAGATACTTTATATCATTGAAAGTGCAAAAGGTAAAATATTAGAAGATGATAAACTTAGAAAGGAGTATGCCAGTTCACCAAGGCATAGAAAAGATGCTCACTCTGTATCTTAAAGTTATATAAGAAGGCACAATGTTCAATGTACTCTTCTTATCAATATTTTGAAAATTAATTTTTAATTATAGTTGATCTACAAGATACAATATTATATTGTTTTAGGTATACAACATAGTGATTCAACATTTTCATGCCATACAAAGTGATCCCACAATGTCTAGTAACCACCTGTCACTGTGCATAGTTATGATATTATTGACTCTATTCCCTATGCTTACATTACATCCCCATGACTTATTTTATAACTGGAAGTTTGTACTTCTTAATCCCCTTCAATTTTCCATGCAAACTCCACCTTCCTTCCCTCTGGCAACCACCAGTTTGTTCTCTGTATCTGTTAGTTTGTTTCTGCTTTGTGTCATTTGTTTGTTTGTTTTAGATTCCACATATAAGTGAAATCATGTGGCATTTGTCTTTCCCTGTCAGACTAATTTCACTTGATACAATACTCCCTAGATCCATACATGTTCTAAAGGGCAAAATTTTCTTCTTTTTATGGCTGAATATATTCCAGCTATCTTTATCCATTCACCTCTGTATATGCTATCTTTATCCATTCACCTCTCATTAGATATACTTGTTTCCATATCTTGGCTAGTCTAAGCAATGATGCAATGGACATAGGGGTGCATATATATTTGGAAATTTTTATGTTTTTCTTCAGATAAACATCCAGAAGTGAAATGTCTGCATAAGGCAGTTCTATTTTTAATTTTTTAAGATATATTTCTATAGTCGCTCTTACAAATTTGGATTCCCACCAACAATGAACAAGGGCTTCCTTTTCTCCATATCCCAATCAACACTTGTTTGTTAATTTACTGATGATCACCATTCTGACAGGAGTAAGGTGGTATCTTATTGTGGTTTTGATTTGCATTTTTCTGATGATTAAGCAACTTTTCATATCTATTAGCCATCAATGTGTTATCTTTGGAGAAGTGTATATTCATGTCCTCTGCACATTTTTAAAATTGGACTGTTTGGCCCTAACCGATTTGGCTCAGTGGATAGAGCATTGGCCTGCGGACTGAAGGGTCCCAGGTTCAATTCTGGTGAAGGGCATGTACCTTGGTTGAGGGCACATCCCCAGTAGGGGGTGTGCCGGAGGCAGCTGATTGATGTTTCTCTCTCATCGATGTTTCTAACTCTCTCTCCCTCTCCCTTCCTCTCTGTAAAAAATCAATAAAAAATATATATATTTTTTGGACTGTTTGTTTTTCTAGAGTTGAGTTGTATGAGTTCTTTATAAATTTGGGATATTAACCCCTTAACAGATGTATCATTTGTGAATATATTCTCTCATTCAGTAGGTTGTCTTTTTGTTTTGTTGATGGTTTCCTTTGCTGTGTAAAAATTTTTAGTCGATGTAGTCCCATTTACTTTTTTTCTTTTGTTTCTACTGCCAGAAGAGATATATCAGAAAAAATATATACATTGCTAATATAAATATCATAGAGTTACTACCTATATTCTTCCATGACTTTTATTGTTTCAAGTCTTACATTTAAGTCTTTAATCAATTTTGAGTGTATTCTCTCTCTCTCTCTCTCTCTCTCTCTCTCTCTCTCTCTCTCTCTCTCTCGCATCTGTCCAATTTTCCCAACACCATTTACTAAACAAACTGTCTTTAGCCCATTGTATGTTCTTGCTTTCTTTGTCATATATTAATTGACAGTGTTGGTGTGGATTTTTAGGCTCTCTATTCTGTTCCATTGATCTATGTGTCTGTTTTTATGCAGTACACTATGCTGTTTTCATTACTATTGCCTTATAGCATAGTTTGATATTCTGTAGCGATACCAAAAATCTTATTTTTTTTTTCTTTCCAGATTGCCATGGTTATTTGAAGTCTTTTGTGATTCCATATAAATTTTTGTTCTAGTCTGTAAAAACACCTTGTTATTTTGATGGGGATTGCGTTAAATCTATTGATAGCATTGGGTAGTACAAACATTTTAACAATGTTAATTCTTCCTATTTATGAACTCAATATATGCTTTCATTTATTTGTATCTTCTTCAGTTTCTTTTTTTAGTAGCTTATAATTTTCTAAGTATAGGTCTTTTACCTCCTTGTATAAATGTATTCCTAGGTGTGTGTTTTTATTATATTGTAAATGAGATTTTATTTTAGTTTCTCTTTCTGATAGTTCATTATGTCAGTATAAAAGTGCAACATATTTCTGAATATTTATTCTGTTTCCTGCTTCTTTACTGAATTCATTTATCAGTTCTAGTAGTTTTTTGGTGGAATCTTTAGAGTTCTTTATAAATATAACCATGCCATCTGCAAATAATGAAAGTTTTACTCATTTTTTTCCAGTTTAGATGCCTTTTATTTCTTATTAGAAGCCTGATGCATGAAGATTCATGCAAGAATGGACCTTCCTTTCCCTGGCTGCCGGCACCGCCTTTCCACTATGGCCCTGGAGCCGCCTCTTTCCGCTATGGCCCTGTCTTCCCAAGCTGCCCAGAGACCCTGAGCGGCTGGGGCAGTGTGGAACGCCTGCCCCCGGCTGCTCAGCGCCTGCATATGCAAATTAACTTGCCATCTTTGTTGGGTTAATTTGCATACTCACTCCTGATTGGCTGGTGGGTGTCACAAAGGTACGGTCAATTTGCATCTTTCCTTTTTATTAGTGTAGAATGTTGTGAAATTGCTGTGGCTAGGATTTCCATTACTATGTTGAATCAGAGTGGTAAAAGTATCTCAATAGTTTGGCTTCCACTTATAATTAAGCGTGAAGCCTCCTTAAATTATCTGTAGTAGAGAAAGGGGAGTTGTCAATTCATCTCCTTCTCTGAATAATGTTTGATGTCTAGTTCTACACTGGGGTTCCCTCAATGTCACACTCTATAAATATGTCTTGGATGCACCCCATTTCTTTAAAAAAAGAGTGTTCTACTATCTGGCCTCATGAAATACATGCCTGGTTCTGTCCTGAAAACAAGACAGGGAGAGAGCAGACTGTAGATTTATGACTTCTCAGGATTCAGGCTTTTATCTGATCCCTATGGGATCAGCTTTGTGCCTTGCCCTTGCCTTCAGCTATACTTGAGTCCTAATTTTAAAGCATTTTAGTTGCTGTGCCTGGGTTTGTGACTAGGTCAATGTGGGTGGGTAGCAGCTTGCCTGCACTGATGAAGAAAGGGAACTGTGCTGTCTACAGACTTTAACCTGACTGCCTGTCTCTAGTCCCAAGGCTCCCTGGTTCCTCCCTCTGCCAGGTATTTTAGGGGTTCTCCCAACCAAACTGCCCTAGCTTCACAGACATCAGCCTTTTCTGTAAACACTTAGATTATAATTCCCTTTGCTCACATGTAATTGCAACTCTTGAATATCTTTCCATTCTCCCAAAATTTATTAAAATTTATGCTATCTTCTGCCATTCTATTTTTCTTTATTTTTTTTTTGCAGTTTTTTATAGTGTTTTAGGAGGGAATAAAATAAACATATATATTCAATCCATTGTGTTTATAAAGAAACTAGAGGCCCAGCGTGCACGAAATCGTGCGCAATTAGGGTCCCTAGGCCTAGCCTGGCCTCCCTCGCATGGCCTCTGCCGCCCTGTGATGCTACGTGAAGCTCCACACCCCAAGACACGCCACGATGCTCGTGGTCCCTCGACTGCTCCGCAAGGCTCCCCCTGCCCCTCAACTGCTCCACGAAGCTTGCTGCCGCCCCATGAAGCTGGACGCTGGACGCTCAGTAAAACTCCCCCCGCCCCGCCACTGCTCTGCAAGGCTCCCCGGACCCCGCAACTGCTTCGCAAAACAACCCGCTGCCGCCTGGGTGACTGCTCTGCTAAGCTCACGGCCACCCCGGGAAGCAGCCTGCCACCACCGCTCAGCAGTCCCCAGTCCCGCCCTGCCGCCAGCCCCCCTCACAGTGAGCAGCTCGGGGGCTGGGGGAGAGGGGTACCGAGAGGTGCTCCATGCACTTCATGGTGACCGGTCTCCTGTTTGGTCGTGATGCCACCTAGCTCTTTATATATATTAGGACTAGTAGCCCATTTGCAGGAAGAATCCTGCAAGCGGCCGCATGCGCGGCCGCTGCCGTTTCGGCCACCAAGCCTGCACCCGCAGGCCGCTGCTGCCCGCCCTGCCCCGCTCCGCCCCGCTCGGGCTTTCCCTCTGGCAGCCACCTTGCTTTCCGCTTTTCCTCCCTCTTCCTTCTAAGTTGTCTTCAGTCTTCACTCCTCCCTCCCTCCGCATATGCAAATTAGCTACCATCTTTGTTGGGTAATTTGCATACTCTCCCTGATTGGCAGGTGGGCGTGGCTTGGGCATAGCGAAGGTGTGGTCAATTTGAATATTACTATTTTATTAGGTAGGATATCCTTCAACACATTTGAAGGGGAGAAATGAGGATACAATCTGACAAGAATAAAATTTTCTCCATCCTCAGGCCCAAGAGAAACTGAGAAAATTAGGTCTAGCAATAATATTTAGAAAAATTATATTACAAATCAGCTCCTTTTTCACTCTGATTCATTTTCCAATATTTCTTTTTGAATATGAAATGAATTGGCCTCACATGAAATTCAGGAAAAGTGGGGATGTTTTGAGCACAAGCTGACATTAAAAAAAAAGAGTTAAGACAAAATTGTATCTTATTTTACTAATTATGGACAAAGTAAAGTATGTTTACATAAATAGTCAATATTTTGAATGCTTTTTATTTTCTGAAATTATTAAAAATGTTAGCATTTGATATATAATGGATGTAAAAATTGACTTTTATTTAAATCAATAGTATATTTAAATAGAGATAGTTATTTATCAAAATTATAATAATTAAAATATTTTGGTATCTATGTTTTAGAACCCCAATAAATCTTTGTAAGTTTCAAGAGTTTATAAATCTAAAACTTTAAAATTAAGGAAAGTCAGTTTTTATATGCTTTAATGCTTCAGAAAGAAATAAGCAATTTGCCATTTATATAAAACACTAACTTGTCTGAATCATAGGAATGGTACAGTATGGATCTGTCACAAAACTAAGGAGGTCATGTGGCTTACACAGAAGATATAAGTAATTATTGAAGCCATATGTACTATTTTATGTCCATTTTACAGGTCATACTCATGATATAGATAGCTTCTGTCATTGTAACATTGGAAACCCTGTCTTTTGCTCCCCTAGCCCAGCGCTCTTAAATTTGGAAGAAAAACCTTCAAAGAATAACTTTTGCTGTGTTATCAATAGAACTAACATAAGTAAAAGTGGGACAGAATTGTTAGATTCCCTCAGAATACAAGAGTCTTAACCCAGTTGTTCACAGTGCCTGAATCAGCCTGGGACATCCCCTGCCGGGTTAACCCTTCTAGGTTAATCACTCCTCCTGCTCATCTCCTGGCACTGTCCCCAGGAGCCCTTTCCTTCCCAACTTGTAACTCATACAAGCCACAGTCAGTGTGTGATATTGGGATTGCTTGTTTTCAAAGACGTGGGCAAATATTACCTGGTTTGAAATTGAGATACCACAATCATTCCCTCTTTGATTTAAAACACTCTTTAACCTGAGGTACCATGAGGCAAAAGGTTATAGCAAGCTGCTGCCCATGCAGTCCCCTTGCCATGACAGTCTTGTTCTTTGCCCTGACGTGGACCGATTTCAAAATACTCTGCAGCTTGTAGGTAAACATAACATTCAGATTTGATTCCCGGGAGCTCTGAAAGCTACAGAAATAGCACTATCTCAAATAATGGATGCTAGGAATAGTTTCCTTTTTGAGGCTTATATTTTAAAAATACTTTTTTTCTTCTGCCATAAAATTGGAGAATGTTCCTTTTGATGTATCTAGGTAAGTAGAAACAAATGATGTACCAATTACGTTTAAACTTTTTGTTTATTAAATTAAGTATTGACATCTGGATAAAAATATTTTATGACAATAATAGATGAATGTGTGTTTGATGAGGTGGAAAAGAAATAAAAGAACCTCAGAAATGGAAATTATACACTCAGCCTTTATGTAGTTTAGTATATGGTCCAGAATATGTTTTTACAATGTCCACTTACCATAATTACATATTGGAAATCTTAATTGTCTTATGCTTTTGCTCTCAGATATTTTTATTGTGTTTTTATTATTCATATGTCTATACTTAACTATTTACTTAGAAATATAAGTGTTGTTATAGCCAGTAATACTTCATACTTGGAAAACCAAAATAGGAAGAAAATACTAATTAACCCAGCACCGGTGGAATTTCTGGTGAAATGACATTAAACTAATGCAAACAGTGTGATTTCATTTGCTGATTGACTAGTTAAATCCACACTCCTGGGAGCGGTTTACCAAAATGTGTATTTGAACTGCCAAGTGATATTTCTACCACAGCAATGCCATCATCCTAATTCTTTCAGGTGGATGGGAAGTCTAGGGGCTGATTTTCCTTCCCAGGGTGTGGCAAGCTGTGAAGCTTTACACTAATTAAAAAAAAGAAAAACATCTGTTTTAAATCTCGGGCTCTTCAGCAGGCAGGGGGCTAATGCTTCTCCATAGCGAGACAAGCTTAGAAGTGAGAAAACAGGCGATTTTAACACTGCTATTGCCTTTCTACTTTCCACTGTTTCTGTTATTAATTGTTGATCTTTATTGTTAAACGTTAATATTTAGTTTCTTCTTAGTTTTCCTTTTTAAAAATTTTTTTAAATCAGTACAGAGGTAGTAAAAGATCCAAGTCTTATACATGTTCACTCATCTTTTGTTGTTTTAGTTTTAATCTTGTGAGGAAAATTGAGAAACTAAGAGCCCAGAACATCTCTACACTGAATACATTCTCTTGAGCATTATACAGAATCATTCTTTAGGATTCTGAGAGAGAATGGGGCTAGCTACCTGAAAAAAAAAATTCACTGTGGTATGCAATACCTTTAATTTATGAATTTCCCACAAAATATTTGTAACTTTTAAAAAATAATAAAATACCAAGCTACTTATTAAATAATAACAAAGGAAGAAATAAAATAAAGGGGAACAATTCAGAAAGAATAGGAATGAAAGAAAGAAGCAACTAAAAGAAAGAACATTTCTATGGAATAATTACTTTCATGTGGTATGAATTTTGGAGACACAAATAGATAAAAGTAAAGTATGCAAATAAAGAACTGTTAGGTAAACTTTTCCACAGACAGAGGGAGAGACACTACTATTAATCAAGAGGAAAATATCTATGTATTTAACTATTTATTTATTTTTTATTTATTTCCCACCTTCCTTCACAAATGATTTCAGAGAGATATACTTAGAGCTGGATATTGCAAACTGTATCCAAAGACATAGGTTTTTGTTTTCTTTTTTCTCATCACTGCATGGGAGTGGTTTTGAAATACCAGTCAATATTTTCAATATCAACAACAGGATATGTTTCACCAATGTTTTAAATCTCTCACCAAACACCACTACTGAACAGGAAATGAGTGCTTTGGTTGAGCAGGTCCAGAGGAAAATAGTATAAATTACACACTTGCATATCAATTAAGAGCAGTTAGACGTTATTTGTGTAAATGGCTTCCATACCACTAGGTTCTGAATGAGGGGGTTGTTTGGATTTATCAGTGATTCTCAGTCACCTGCCCCTTAATTACAGACTGCTCTCCAAACCTATAGTTAGGCGTATTAAAGTGAATATTCCCTGACATCCGAATCATGGTGTGGAGTTGTTTGAATCACCAGGTTAAAAGGGAATTCATTATACAGATTTCAGGGGCTGATGTAGTGATCACTTTCTCAATTTACTACTGTTGTACTGAATAAGTCAAGACATGCCTGAATAAGCTTTTCATGAAATGGCTGAAGTTAATTTAATTATTATTTTTTTTCCCCCATCACCATGTATCTCCTTGACGCTGTCTTCCATCTTCACCCCCCCCCCTTCCAACCCCACAATTGCCACTGTTATCCCTGCCCATAAGTTCTCTCCCTCCTTTTTTTGTTTTTGCTCAATCCCTTCACTCCCCCAACCACCATCACCCCAACCTAGAGTTGCCCGCCTGCTCTCTATCTTTGAATCTGTCTCTATTTTGCTTGGTAGTTCAGTTTGTACATTAAATTCCACATATGAATGAAATCATATGGTAGTACTTGTCTTTCTCTGATTGGCTTATTTCACTTAACATAATGTTTTCCAGGTCCATCCATGCCATCATAAAGGATAAAATTTTATTCCTTTTTATGGCAGAGTAGTATTCCATTGTGTAAATGTACCACAGCTTTTTTATTCACTCATCTACTGGTGGACACTTGGGCTGTTTCCAAATCCTGGCTATTGTAAATGACACTGAATGAACACAGGGGTACATATATTCTTTCAAACTAATGTTTCTAATTTCTTCAGATAAATTCTCAGAAGATGAGTCACTGGGTCATAAGGCAGTTCCATTTTTAATTTTTTAAGGTAACTCATACTGTTTTCCACACTGGCTGCAACAATCGCATTCCCACCGACAGTGCATGAGAGTTTCCTTTCCCCACACCCTCACCAGCACTTGTTGTTTGTTGGTTTGTTGATGATAGCCATTCTGACAGGTGTGAGGTGATATCTTATTGTGGTTTTAATGTGCATTTCTCTGATGATTAGTGATGTTGAGCATCTTTTCATATGTCTATTGGCCAACTTTATGTCCTCTTTGGAGAAGTGTCTATTCAGGTCCTTTGCCCATTTTTTGATTGGATTGTTTATCTTCCTTTTGTTAAGTTGTATGAGTTTTTTATATATTTTGGAAATGAACCCCTTATCATATATATCATTGGCGAAAATGTTCTTCCATTCAGTGGTTTATCTTTTCATTTTGTTGATTTCCTTCACTGTACAAAAACTCTTTATTTTTATGTAGTCCCATTTGTTTATTCTTTCTTTTGTTTCCCTTGCCCAAGGAGATTTATCAGAAAAAATATTGCTCCAGGAAATGTCCAAGATTTTACTGCCTATGTTTTCTTCTAGGATTTTTATTATTTTGAGTCTGAGGTTAATTTAAAATGAATATTCCCTTTTAACAGTTAAAGTGAAACTGACATTATCTTGGTCTTTTCTAGATTAATTTGCTGAGTTAGTAGTATTATGGTATATGATCACTTGGGTAACACATCTGGAATAAAACAACTCCATGTATCATGATAACTTTTGAAAGATGTTATTAATTCTGAAACATAGCACATAAAACAGTTCTTAGTTTTCAAGAGTTAGAAACATAAAATGTGTCACACTGCTGAGAAACATTCTTGCCTAGGATTTTCAGGACTTATCTGCAGAGCTTTAATGAGAGAAAATATGTGATAGTGAGTTAATACAGGAATGTAAAATGATTTGGAAAACTTGTCTCAATGTGTAGAAAAATCCAGGTACTGTATAGAATGCAAAGCAAAACATACCCCCCTTTTTCTTCATCCTGCGCTTGTCCCCACCCAAGAGATGTTGAAATCTGTAGGTCATGCTTCTCCAAAAATGGAAAACTAGCCAGAGCATATATATTAATCCTTGAAACTCAGTTATATATTATCTTTAACTTAATAATATTTCATTTGTTTCCTGTGATTCTCTTTTTATGCTAATGAAATCAATGTGTGACATAAATAAGGCATTCATCAACAAATTTCTTAAACAGAGGGAATAAATTCATCCAGTGATCTCATGTCTCTCTCTACTCTTGCTACCTCCTCAAATGCTTTAAGTTTCTATGCACAAATACATGAAAATTAAAATCAGAGTATACTATACATATATTTATAAAAATTCCAAAATTAAATATATTAAGTAGTTATGTAACATTGATATATTGTGTGACAAACATTGTTTCTAATTCTGTTTCACATTACAAGTCCTGTGGAAACTGCGATTCAGAGTGTACACCAAGAACTTGCAACAGAATAATATCAAAATGGAAGTTTTCATGATGAGAACTAAGTAAAACTTCATGGGAAAGAAGACTTTTTCCCTGATAGCAGGAGGAAATAACAAGGTTACATTGCAACTGCATTTGCATGCAAATCAAATTCAATGGTTATCTGAAAGAAATCATTTAGAAAATGTTTATACCTTAATTTCAAATTTGTAATTCTGAAAATTTAGAACAACTAAATGCAATGGAATGGCTAGTTGACTCCTAAAGTTTTGCCCACTTCTTTTTTGTATAACTTATTTAGATGGAAGAAGATTTGACTTTGGGTGATTTGCATATAATGCAAAATATAGATGATATATCATAGAACTGTACACTTGAAACCTATATGATCTTATTAACCAATGCCACCCCAATTAATTTAATTTAAGAAATAGAAAAAATATAAACACAGATTAGATAGATGCTTTCTAAAATAATTTCCAAGTATAAAACTACTCAAGTAAAATATATCATTGGAAAGAGCAAAGTAGCAAAATAGAAATTCTCAGATTAAAGTTTTTTTCTCACATCTTGCAGCATGCCAGGTAAAAAAGATTTTCATAAAATATTAAAAATAAGAGAAAATATATCATAAAACCTTAATAAATACTGTACATATTTTTTCAAGATTGAAAATCTGTTAGATGTTATCCATTAAATTTTTCTCACCTATCTGACATATTCAAGGGTACATTTTTTTGTTGTTGTTGTTAATCCTCACCCAAAGATATTTTTCATTGATTTTCAGAGAGAGTGGAAGGGAGAGGGAGAGACAGAGAGAGAGAAACATTGATATGAGAGAAACATTGATGTGAGAGAGACACATTGATTGGTTGCCTCCCACACACACTTGACCACGGCTGGGAATCTGGCCTACAATCTTGGTACATGCCCTTGACTGGAATTGAACCCTGGACCCTTCAGCCTGTGGGCTAACACTCTATCCACTGAGCCAAAACTGGCCAGGGCATCCAATGGTACATATTTTTTAAATATGTTTTTATTGATTTTAGAGAGAGGAAGGGAGAGATAAAAACATCAATGATGAGAGAGAATCATAGATCAGCTGGTTGCCTCTTGCACACCCCCTACTGTGGATCAAACCCGAATTTGGTTTGATCAACCAGGAATCTAAACAGGACCTCCTGGTTCATGGGTCAGTGCTCAACCACTGACCCACACCTGCCAGGCTCCAATGATACATTTTTTATCAGAAGGGAAATTTCCTGTTGGGAACATCAGGTGTTAAAGAAGTGAACAGTTTTCAAAAAGATTATCTCTTAGGTATTACCAATTCCCAGTTCAGTGCCTTCCATCATTTGTTATTTAGTTACATGCTTTTTAAGCAATAAGCATTCTAAAGAATTCCCCAAATACATAACTTCAGCATCATAATTAAATAATATAAATGTCAATTAAAATGCATTTTTTGTATTTTTTTCCATTTTTGGAAATATGTTTGTGTTAAGTACAGTTATTTTCTATTAGTATCTCATTCAAGGATTCTTTCTGTGGGTTCAGCCTTAAAATTCTTAAACTTTTCTTTAGATATAAAATACCTTTAGGTATAGTTCAAACTTTATGCACAGATTTGTTTACTAGTATTGTAATCAAATACTGGTTATCTCAGACACATTTTTTATAGAGAAAAACATATTCTTTTTATTGTCACAATGTAGAAATACAAATTTATTACTCAAAAGCAGTTATATTCAATATTTTATGCTAATTTGGATGTATAATCATAAAAAACAAACTTTAAATTTTGACTTCTACATAAAATTATAAATGTTTTTATTTTTTAATAAACTTTTACAGAAAAGATTCCATGTTGCTAGATTTCAAAATGAAATATATAAACTTTTAAAAATTAAACTTATTGGGGTGACATTGGTTAATAAGATTATGTAGATTTCAAGTGCACAGTTCTATGATACATCACCTGTACATTGTATTGTATGCCTACAACTTCAAGTCAATCTTCTATCACCATGTACTTGAACCCTTTTACCCTTTACTGACCCTCAGGCCGCCTTCTATCTGGTAACCACCATACTGTTGTCTGCTCCATGAGTTTCTGTTGGTTCTTTTCCTTGTTTATTAATTTGTTGCTTTCAGTTTCATATGCCATATGGGAGTGAAATCATATGGTTCATAACCATTTCTGTTTGACTTATTTCACTAGCATGATATTCACAAGATCCATCCATGTTGTCACAAATGGCAGTATTTTATCTATTCTTAGGCTGAGCAGCATTCCATTGTATATGTGGACCACATCTTTTTAATGCAATCATCTATCAAAAGACCCTTTGGTTGCTGTAGCCGGTTTGGCTTAGTGGACAGAGCGTCGGCCTGCAGACTGAAGGGTCCTGGCTTCAATTCCAGTCAAGGGCTCATGCCCAGATTGTGGGTTCAATCCCCAGTGGGGGGCGTGTGGGAGGCAGCCGATCAGTGATTCTCTCCCATCATTGATGTTTCTATCCTTCTCTCCCTCTCCATTTCTCTCTGAAATAAATACAAATATTTTTAAAAAAAGACACTTCAGTTGTTTCCTTGTCTTGACAACCATGAAAAATGCTGCAATAAAAATAGAACTTCTAAAATATAAATTTTTATGAGTAAGAAAATATTTATTTCAAATAAGCTTCTGAACTATAAGATTACATCAGGGAAAATATGAGAGAACATATCTCTACCCTTTTAGTTATAGCTAAATGTCTTCAAAATGTCTCTTAGTCTTGAGTTAGAACATTATAGCAGTGAAAGCATTGCTGTTGTTTTTAATTTTTAAATTTAATTTTTAAATTTAAACAAACTGAAAATCTTTGGGAAGAGGTATTTAATATTTTGCAAGCATGTTTTTAAAAATAGAATAAAAGGTGTATACTCTAAAAGTTTTTTACCTTTGCAATAATTCTATTTAATTAGGAGTTGGCTTTCTACTCTGACTCTTCATTGACTCTACCCATCTTTAAAATGTTAGCTCCATTTTCCAAACTATACCTTTAAGTGGTTTACTCTTTTATTATTGATCTTGACATCCCAGAAGTTCCACCACACCCCTCCTAACATCTATTTCTTCTTCTACCCTTAAATATACTCATACATTTTTTCCCTATTTTGGAGATCAAAATAATAGGATTTAATTTAATGTCCTATGGTATCAAAATACTTAAAATATTTATCCTGGAAAGTAGTATGTATATCCATTATTTGATTAAAAAATAGATCCAGCAAAGAGTATGGTATTAAGGGAAGGGAAAGAAGGGTATAGGGAGATAAGGGGAAAGGAAGGAAGGAGAGAGAGAGAGAGAGAGAGAGAGAGAGAGAGAGAGAGAGAGAGAGAAAATAACCAGTAATTATTAACTACTAGAGGCCCAATGCATGAAATTCGTGCAAAAGCAGGCCCTTGCAGTTGTGGCTACCTCAGCCCTCACCGTGCCCCCCCTCCCCGCCCACTGGTCATTCTGGAAGGTTGTTCTGCCACCTGGTCTAATTAGCATATTAGCTCTTTATTATATAGGATACCTTGTGGCATCCTAATTTATCTGGAGTCTTGTAAATTTGTCTCTGTGGCTGCCAAGGAAAGTTCATGTGAAAACAAAGGCAGCTTGATCCCACAATTCATTTGAAGGATTATAGGACATATTGTAAAGGAGAGAAGTATTTGGCATGTATGAACACATAAGAATTTATTAAAGTATCTCCAATTACTCCTTTAAGAAAAAAAAGGTGGAAGAAAAAAAGAACAAGAAATTTACAGAGATTGTTAAGAAACCCTAGATTCAATGTTGAACTATAGATATTTGGTTTTTGTCTCTGTTTTAAGTGGATAGAAGTAAAGCAAAAACAAAATACTACATTTGAAATATACCTTTTATAATAATTTTTACAAAACTTGGCAGTAGAGAAGTTTTACAGAGCCTTAAGATTAAAGAGATATTATCCAAATGCTTTTGAATTTCAGAATATCAAAATATCTCCAAATAATCATCATAAAAATAGGGCACAATTTAAAAAACCCATTTCTTTACAGTAGAATAAATTAATATCATTAATTTGTACCTGCATTATCTTAATGAATGATATGCTTTGTTGAAAATATGAAAGAAAATGTACTTTTTATTCATAAAAATTTAACATTTGACTAAACAACTCATATGCCCATGAAGAAACCCAAGATACAATTAAAAGAAAAAATATAAATAGTACAATTTGCTTCTTCCTATTTGTTAAGAAACAAATATGTATATGATCAAAGATTCATATACTTCCTATAAGTCTCACTTTTCACAGTAGGTGTGTTTTAAAAATACTTGTATAAAATTAATATGTCTAACTTAAATAATGTTTTAAAAGCAGAAGATGAGATTAGCATCTAAAAACCCTCAAATTATTCTTTCCAAAATGTGAAAATCTTGACAAAGGAAATAATTCTCCATGAATTATATGCTTTTTAAATTTAGATTTTATCAGTTTCATAATATATAATTACAGATAAATAGGTTATGTAATTTGTCTATATATATCACTAGTATTTCCATAAGACCTGAATCAGGTTTTATGTGTTACATCTTTACTTAAGTTTGAAATTACTTAGGAGGTTAAAAAGGCAACACCATTGAAGATAAAAAAAAAAAAAAGGCAACAGCATTGGAGATATTAAGAATGAGAAGTAAATAAATCCTCACCAAAAAAAGTATTAGGATTATCAATCCTTTTTAGTATTCTTAAAGTGAGAAACTGAAATAATTGATGTTTTTCATTCCTAGTTGGGTTTATTCTTTAAGATAAGCCCCTTTTAGCTGATATTTGAAATGGGAACACTAAAATTTTCTGAACTAAATAATGAGTACACCCGCATTGGCACTTACGTTTCAGGAACAATCTCTTTTTAAAGATGTATTTTAATTACTCCTGTAATTAATTATTTCTGGTAATACAAGTCATACAATAGCATGTTATTGAATTGGGAGTAAATATTGGCTAATTTTTGTATTGCATTATAAGGCTAGATTTTATATCATATTCCTCTAATCCATGCTGCAGGAATCCAAGAGGCCTTTGTCATTTAAGAAAATATCCAAGCAACTTCAAAATAAATGCAATTATCTTTACACATACAGGATATTCAAACCACAAGCTAAAGCTGTTGTTTTTAGTGCTTGAGAGATAAATATTAAATTATATAATTCCATAATATATTTTATTTTGTATTCAAAGAGCAATGTATAATAATACTAGCAAATAATTTCTTGTGCACTCACTATATAATAGGCACTATTTTCAGATAATGCTTACAATCGGCAGCATGAGGTGACACAATTAGCATCCCCAGTATGCAGTGAATCATAGCCAGCCCAACATCCCCAGCTAGTGAGGGAAGGAGCCAGGTTAAACCCAGATTGTACCACTCTTGAGCATTAGAAGTTAATTTATGCTATATCTGAGTAGCAATGCTTGTATCTGAGACACTACACTCTATTCTACAGCTTCATGATTGGTTGATCATGCACTCCACTGGGGTTCAGGTAAAAGATAAGCCCTGCAATGGAGGACAGGGGTAGGTGAGCCATGCATAAGTGATTAGCATCGCCTCTGTCTTCATGGTTTTATTTCACTTCCTTTGTTCTTTGGATAATTTCTTCTTTGAATATAATCTGTGACTAATACAATAAAAGGAACCTATTCTGCCTTCCTCTTGAAATGGGTCCATTCCACATTTTCCTCTCCTCCCACTCCCACCCCTGCCTTGGGAATGTATTGGATTTGGAAGGTTAGATGAACTCTGCCCCAGAATTTAGAAAAATTTTCTTTCTTTCACTTATTGCTTTCCACGCCTCAGTATAAACATTCAAGTTCTACCATGCCTCCGGAACTTCGCAATTATTCCCTCTGCCAACAACTCTCTTACTCTAGGTTTTCCCAAGACGATTCTCAAACTTCATGTCTCAGCTTATCATTTTCTTCTCTCCTGCTGTTATTCTCTAGTATATTTTTTCATAACATATATGAATGTCTAAAATATGCTTTTTTTTTATTTGTCTTCCTCTCTTACTGGTAGCTTTTATTTACTCTGTATTTCCAGTAAATTGACCAAATATTAATTCTCAGTAATTGGGAGATAAATGAATGAGTCACAATCACTGTTAAATTGTACCCCCGTGTTGGGAAGGGAGAAATGTCCAAAGGCGAAGGGAGGTAGATGGTGTGACATAGCATTTTCAGAACAAGCACAGTATTGGGCTCATAGTAGAGACTCACAGGCTTTCAATCTAACTGACTCTCAGTAAATGTTTGTGGAATCCAGATGAATTACAGAAGTTCCAGATGATCCTGGACAGACCAAAAAGCTATAACAGATGACTAATATAGAAAAATGTGTGTTGGAATCAGATTCAAAGGTGCTTTAAATGTTAAGCTAAGAAGTTTGTGATAATGAAGAATGAAGAAAGGTTTTTGATCAGTAGGGTATTAAGGTAAAAGTAGTTTTAGGAATAAAAGAAGATTGGGAAGTTGAGTCATGTAGTACGGTTTACATACTACATACAGAAAACAAAACGAGCAGCCAGTTTCAAGAGAAAATAATGATATGCAACAGAAATTATTATTAGGCAGGTGGAGTTATATAGCTGGAAATATGGTTTGAGGTTAGAGTGGGAGACATAGAGTAACATTTTCCAAAGTATGTTCCATAGGATGTTATGAAGTACTGAGCAAGATATATAAAGAAAAAGTTGTCGTGGCCAAAAAGTATACATTTGAGAAGCACCAAGTCAAAAATTTTCTCACAACAGAATGCCTTTGTCCTTAATATTTTATGTGCATTACCATTCTCAATAGAGTAGATTCACATCTATAAAGTTCCCCAAACTTATTTGAACCATTTGTTTACTACAAATATCTGTCAGCCCTAGCCTGGTGGTAGTTGGAGCACTGTCCCATACAACAAAGGGTTTTGGGTTCGATCCCCAGTACAGATGTGCAGGAAGCAACCCATCGATGTTTCTCTCTCTGTCTCTCTCTCTGTCTGTCTGTCTGTCTCTGTCTCTCTCTCTCTCTCTCTCTCTCTCTCTCTCTCTCTCTTTTCTCTCTCAAATCAATAAACATATCCTCAGATGAGAATTTTTTTAAAAGTTAAAGAAAAAAAACCATCTGTCAGAACTTCAATTTCATGGAAAAATGAAAGAGGAATACACAGATAATTTTGTTGTTGTTTGCAGAGCAGCCATATAGAGAATACCACATACTGAGGCGTTTAAACAAAAGAAATTTGTTTTCTCACAGTTCTGGAGGCTGCATATCCAATATGAATGTGTCAGCAGATTTGATGTCAAAAGTAAGAAATATTGAGAAGGAAATACTAAAGATGCTAGGAGCAGATAATTGAAAAGTTTGAGGAGAAACTGAGAAGATAAGATAACAGCAAAAAAAAAAAATCCTGATGAAGGATCTTTTAGAAAGAAAATATTTTTTAAAGTAAGAATATAATTTGAGAAAGGGTGATGGAAAAGCCATGAGCAGATGGGCTCAGTTTTTGAAATGCCAATAGAAAATTTAAGATGAAATTCTCTATGTCTAAACATTTTAAAAGTGTTTGACAAATTTCTTCAAATATTTCTTTAGCTGGACTCTAATTATTAAAATAACATTGTATTATTGTGAGAGCTGGTATTTAATCTCACAGTGTCTTATCTAGTAGAATATGGCCTATAGTTGAAGGAGATTAAGGATAAAACATTTCAACTCAATTACTTTTTCTTGTAAACATAGTGATGGTATTGTAGTATTGGAAACACAAAACATTTTTCAAAAATCCTCCATAATGCAGAACCTATGCAATTAGCCAATCAGCTTTTCCCTGTCCACTTGCATATCTCAGCAGGATTCACATGTCCATACAATAATTGTGATATCATCTAGTAGAGAGGAAAAGATATGAAATAATGTTGCTCCAGTTGATATAATAGGAAGATAAGACAGATAACTGGGCTACTATCTAAATTTTTTCAGTCACTAAATATATATGAAATTCTACTGGCATAGCAAATAAATAGTAGCTGAACAAAGTTTAAAGTGAAAAACCATAGGTTTTAACCACTCTTCCCCAAGAGGGGAAGGGAACTCTATTATTTGTAATGCATTTGACCACTACTTTTTCCAACCTGGATGAGAAATACAAAGTATGGTCACAGGAATAAAAATGGCATGTCCTTGAGCATAAATTTAATTGGAAAGTTCTAGAGGAAAAAAATATTTTAAGTAAAAATAAAACTATATTATTGACTATAATACAAAATGTACATAAACTTTAATAAGCTTAAATATTTATAAACAACTGACTGCTTGTGCTTAAGCCTTCAGAACCCACCTCCATAGGGAATAGAGTAGGTTTCCCACTTACCTGTTCTCCTCTGCCATTTGGCTGTCTTTCTTGGAACAATTTGAGAACTGCCAAGTGGGGGGAAAAGGTTATTGTCCATGTAAATATTCAACCTGCTGTCACAGAGAGATATTGGCACTAAGTGGAAGACTGTTCATTATGTATAAGAAAAGTATGTCATTTACAATGTTGTTCATATGAACAGATTACTAACTTTGGTTACATAAGACAAAACTTCTATAGCCAGACATGTATGGACATGGGCTTTATAGAATGAATCCTTAATGTTTACAGAATGAACTGCTCACCAAGATACACAGGTAGTCACACCCACTTATCTAGTAAAAAATTTAATTATAGTTCTTGACATCAAAACTTAAAATCAATGAAAGCTGGAGAACCAGCTATAGGTGAAATGGCAGATGAACTAGCCATCCAAGTAACCCAGTCCAAGGTTTGTATAGTACAAACCATAATTTAAAATTAAATCATGAACAAGAATATTTTTTTAAAATGTCTCCCCTTAATAAAGGTTTTGTCCTTTTACATTTTCATGGTTCCTTTCTTTTAACATACTTAGAGAATAACCTAGAGGGAAAATTCTTCCAAAAGAGCATGTGAGTAAAAGGATTCTAAGAACCACTTCTATTTTATATGTGGGGAAATCATATTCATGCGATTTGAAAGTAAAATTAGATTTCTCTTTCCCAATTAAATTAAGGAAATATTTCTTAGGTTTTATATCAAGTTTTATAAATTAGACTTTGGTTATATATTAGACTTTGAATATACAGTATATCCTAAGTGATAAATTACATGGAGAAATCATAAAAACGAAACCATTTTTCTATGTGTTTACCTGATGAGAACATTTTGGAAAGAGAATATTCTGATTAAATGGCAGATTGAAAATATGTGTTCAGCAGAGAAAGTTAGATGCTCATCTAACTTACTTCCTCCTCTTCCCAGGCAAGGAGCCAGACTACATTTTTGAGCCTCCCTTGAATTTAGTCATAGCCACTTATGCAAATGTTATATATAACTCCTCATTCCGGAGTTACCAGATCCTGTATGGGCTCTCTTTCTCCAATATGGAGGGAATCCAGGAGGATGGTGAAGCATCAAGGCCCTGGAGGATGGTGAAGCATCAAGTTGACAGGGGACCGGATTCACAAAGGACCACAGGGTGAGAAACACCCCCTTGCACTCCACTGCTCTGTCCCCATTAGACTGCAACTAATTTACCTGTGTGAAAGGTAGCAATGGTCCTTGACTGTGTCAAGCCAATGCGATTTTAGTTAGTTTATTATAATATTTAGACCAACCCATAGAGCAAAATTGTGTTTCTCTTTCACCGTCTCCATAAAATAAATCGGATTAATAGTAAATGGGGAAAAAAAAGGCCTAAATCAAAAGGACAAAGAAAATGGGAGAGGTAATTATAAGCAGGTGAATGTTCAACTTATTATTTTGAAGCTGGAAAGTGGAGCCAGGAGAGGTAACTTACACAGGAGAGCAGACAAAGCTAAAATACATTGAACTCATAAAAGGCTTAGTTCTTAGAGCAACTAAATAATGTAAAAGACTATGGATAGGTGGGAATTCAAAAGAGGAAATTGGCTAGAAGTCTTAATTAGGAACACTATTATATGCAATAGCAGATCTCTGTCCCCCACTGTTATTAATGCATTTGATCTTGGGAAATGCTATAACTTTACTTGCTTGGAAAGACATACCAGATACAGTGCAGGGAAGGAGTCAGGTGCCAGGAAAAAAAACAATGGGATTACATAAAGTCTGCACATGAGTGGTGTTGCCTCCCAGCCACCTTATTCCACACTGCTCCCAGAACACTGATATCTAGGCATACATTTCTTTTCTTCTTCTTTTTAAATTTATCTTTATTGTGCAAAGTATTATAGATGTCTCTTTTTGTTCCCCCATTGACTCTCTCCACCCCACCCCATCCCACCCCCAGGCCTACTGCACTATTGTCTGTGTGCTTGGGCAATCATTGGTTAATCTCTTCCCACCCACCCCCTCTCTTTTTCCCTTTGAGATTTGTCAATCTGTACATTTCTAATACAAAGGAATGGTGGAGTCTTCATTAGAGAAACTAATGACTAATATCTGACATAATTCTATGAAAATTCTAGATTTTGTCTCTAGAATGCCTCTAGAATCGAGTGCACCACCACCACCACAAATATGCACAAATTATTTTCATCATCTTTTTAGATCATCCTTTAAAGGATAAAAAATTATCAGGGCTTTGGAAAAGTTCTTCAGGGTCAAGCAGAAAGACTAAAACAAATGAAAAAGAAAATAATTTAGATAAAATAAAGATTATGCAGGTAGCATAAAAAATGAATACTGTCAGATAAATAAGATACTGAATCTATGATTCAGAAATATGATTCTATGAAAAAAAGTAATAGGACAAAATTTTATTCCCACATATTAAAAAATAGATTTATTATAAAAATGTAAAGTAAAGTTGAGAGAATCTAGAAAACTGAGCAAAATAACAAGAAGATAGATAATTGGAAGGAGAAGATACAAGAGTTAGATCAAGTTTACTAGAAAAAAAACATTCTACAACCAATAGAACAAAATTTTGGAAATTAGGCAACGAGAACACCAAAGACAAAAATTACAAAAGAAAATGGAAAAAAAAAAAGATAAAACTGAAAATAATTTGTTTCCAGATTAGATATTTCCACCGAGTAGCTTCAAATTTCAAAGGGGATAGAATGATCTTTAAATTGAGAATTTTATATTGGCTCTGTAGGTTTTAAAACATGGTTTTTAAAACCTTGAATTCACTGATGCATAAGAAAGCCCACCTTCATGGAGAGGACACGTGTTGGCACTCCAGTCTGCAGTCTCAGCTGAACCCAGTCTGGTGCCCAATCTGGGAATGAAGAAGCTCCCCATGATTCCATCACAGCCGTTTGACTTTTTCCCAGCCTTTTAAGTCTTCCCAGCTCAAGCTCGAGACACTGTGGAGCTGAGATATGTCATTCCCACTGTGCCTTGCCCAAATTCCTGACCCACAAAATTTCTGGACATAATAAAATGGTTATGTTATGCCACTAAATTTCAGGATGATATGTTACACAAAAATTCATAACTAGAACACCACACTGAATGTTGACATTTCAGACATACTTAGATTTAGAATATGAGACTCCCAAAAATCATTTCTTAGGAAACTATTATAGGTTGTATTTTAGCAACATGATGGGTCAGCCATGAAGGAGAGAAACATGAGATCCAGAAAACAGGGAATCCAGCACTGCAAAGAGGGAGGCCCTGGGATTATAAACTCTGCACCAGAACTTAACAGAAAATGGTACAGCTTGACAATAGCATGAAGGGCCATAACAACTACTAGTAAACAAATTAGATTAACAAGGTGATTATTATCCTCAGGAGCAATAAGCAATAAAATACTTTATTTGTTCTGCTCAGATATCAAATAATCACATTACAAAGGCATATAATGTTCCAGAAATCCTCATCAAGCCATATGAGTAAACACATTTGATATGGTAAACAGAGAGGTGGTTTTTCTGTCAAACAGTTATGATTTACATTCAGCCTCTTCCACTTACTACTTTAATTACATTATTTAGTTAGCCTTTCTTACCCTCAGATTCCATGTGGGGAAAAAATGTTCTTTGTAGTGTTGTCAGAAATAAACGAGGTAACAATTGTAAAGTAAATGGAATATAGTGGAGTCCTAATGTGTGTGAGCACACTTTCTCACTTCCTTTGGAGTTATCTGAATAAGTACATAAATATCTTGTACTTGTTAAGAATGTTCATCAGATTTAATTTAAGTGGACCTTGATTTCAGAAAGGAAGGGAGAGGGAGAGAGAGATAGAAACATCAATGATAAGAGAGAATCATTGACCGGCTGCCTCCTGCACGCCCCCTACTGGGGATCGGGCCTGCAACCCAGGCATGTGCCCTTGAGCAGAATCAAACCCAGGACCCTTCAGTCTGCAGGATGACGCTCTATCCACTGAGCCAAATCAGCTAGGGCAATAAAAATATATATTTTTTAATTAATTTAAATGTAGAAGAGAAATACCTGGGATCCACAAGACCAAAGCTAAAATATATACAAATTCAAGAATGTGGTATCAAATTCATCCAGCGAAGGTGAATGTCTAATACATTAGACCTTTACATTCATATTATATTTATAATACATTGCATGAAATGGCCAGAAATTATGAATTTTATTTTTATCCTCAAAACTTCCACTGAATGGGTTGCCTAAATCACATAACTTTCTCAGATTCAGGTGTCCTCTCCACATTGGCTGAAAGAGGAACGATGATGCCGGTTATTTACTTGGAGCTGTAAAAGTGAATTATCTGTGTGAAGTGCACTGGCTTCTTGACAGTGTTGCAACACAAACAAAAGTGTTTTTAATTTAATGGAAGGCTTTGTGTTGCCTGCGCTGTTTATACAGGTTGGCCCAGTTCTTCCTTCCCAGAAGAGACCTTTCACCTTTCCTTTTGTGAGCCTGAGTGCTGACTTAGATTAGAGAAACACTATAAAAATAGTTTTTTCTTCTCAAATACAAAACTCTTACTGTAGACTCTAGAGAAAATTATTAAGGTTTGCTCCTCTCTAAGAAACTGTACCTGGAGAGCTAATATGAGACAACGAGACAATTAGGGCTAAGGCATTCCTCAACTTAGAGAACCAGTGGTTCTCAAACTTTAAAGCGCACAGGAATCACCTGGGGATCTTGTCAACATGCAGATTTGAGTAGTAGGTCTTGGATGGGGCCTGAGAGTCTGCATATCTAACAAGATGCCAGGGGGTGCCAATTTGGTTGATCCCCACACCACCTGTTACATACAAAAATTAAAAGACATGCCACCATGCTGATGTGGTACTGGCTATGTAAATAAATATTACTCCTTGTGCTAAACATTAAGCACTTTCCAATGTCTATGCTAAGAATTACATCTGTGTCCCCTGATTTAAAGAAATCTAGTGCCTTCTGGATTAAAACAACAGGTGGAGGGTGACCCAAGGTGGAATCATCTGCTCAGGTTATTCAATGCCTGAGTTCCATCAGGCTTTCTTCATCCTCCATTACCCTCATTAGTCCTGTTAGGTTAGTGCTCATGTTGATCTGTATCTTGGTCAAGACAAGTGTTGCTGATTAACTATAATTACTAGTAATGGGCCAGCTTTCTTTCAGAGATAATGCCCTTAGCTCATCCATGCATTGTTCTACCATAAAAGGTCCCAAACTGCTAGTCATTTACTTACTTATTCTTTGAACCAACAGCAAATTGCTCTATGTGTGGGCTTTTAAATACTGCTCACTATGTCTAAATGCCCTGAGTACACCTGTTACCTTACCTTTTCTTTGTCTTCCTGTCTTTTTTCTTATTTTAAATTTTGGAATGGGAAACTGACAAGTCATAAAAAAATGTAACTAATGCTTACATAAAATTCTAGAAGCAACAAAAACAAAAATATAATTAAGGTATATTGAAACATTATTTAATATTTTCAAAGGTTGAAAAATTTTGCACCTTAAAGATGATGAACATAAATAAATTAACACAACCTACTGACACTATAGACTACCTATAAACAAATTCTTAAATTGAACAGCATTTCTTTTACTAACTTTGTGATCTATAGATATGAGTCTTTTTTTTTTTTTTTTGGTATTTGAAGTTTGCTTATGTAATGAAAGTAATACATTAACCCCCAAAACATACACTGTAATCTATTACTTTTTATAAGCAACTAGAGGCCCAGTGCATGATTGAATCATGCACGTGTAGGATCCCCTACACGCTTTTGCTTTTCATGGTGGAGCTGGGTGCCTGTCCGCTGGTGCACCAGGCTTTTCAGAAGCCTCCGGCTCGGCAGAGACTTCTGAACGGCCTGGTGCCGGAGCAGACAGGCACCCAGCTCCCCCACTTTTGATGGTCCGCAGCCTCTGAGGGGGGCTACCCTGCTGTTGAGAGGCTCAGGGGGCGGGACTCCCGCCCCCTGCGCCTCTCAAAGGCCTCTGAGAGGGGCTGCCGCGGACACCTGGCTACCCTGCCGTTGAGAGGCGCAGCTGGGTGTCGCGGCAGGCCCCCTCAGCGGCGTCAGATCTGGCCATTGAGAGGCACAGGGGGCGGGAGTCCCGCCCCCTGCGCCTCTCAACAGCAGGGTAGTCCCCCTCAGTGGCAGCGGATCCGTGCCTCTCAATGGCCGGATAGGCCACCCCGAGTCCCGCCCCCCAGCCTCCCGCCGCCCAATCGTGGGCGTAGCGGAGTGATTGTAATTTACATGTTACTCTATTATTAGATAGGATTACATATAAGCACACAACACTTTTTATAAAATGTTCTAGTTTTAATTGTTTTCTAGCTTTATCTATTATTGAAACTGGGCATAGATCTTTGTCATTTGCAATAGAAATCCAGTGAAGGTTTAAATATACTTTTGACACTAATTTGGAACAATAGCATGGCAACTTTTTAAGTGAAAATATAATATTCCTCACAATTGTAGTGAAATCCAATATAGAGCAGGCAAGTCTTAGAAGATATCCAAGATGATCTAATTATAACATAGTAAAAAGTCCTTAACATAAGGTATTTTCACTTATGAGCTAATTCTTAAGACAAGTAAGATACAGACATCATTATACACGGACTAGTAAGAGAAGCACCAGAGACTGGTATATGAGATGATTTTTACTAAACAACCTTTGTGTCTCACTATTTTCATCTATGAAATAAAGAAATGAATCAAAACTCTACCTTCTTCAAACAGTTGTGAGGATTTAATAAAAATATAGGTAATAACATTTGGAAAAACTTTGATAGTGTATTGTGAGTTTTGTAATTGAAGTTTATTGAAGTTAATCATCTCCTGGAATTTCTGGGTTGGATAAAAGTAGCATAAAATGCTTTAGTTACTTATTATCCCTGGAAATCTTCATTCCTTCCAGATTGGGAATAAGACCCTTTTTGTAACATACTATTTAATTCTTGACATTACCAAACCAGTCTAATCTTATTTTCAATACAGATAGACATCTAGTTCATTCAAATTGGTTACAAACAAATTGATTGAAAATAAATTGAGTTACAAACATTAGAATGAAATGATATTTACAATAAAATATTCTAACATTTGCTTATCATTTATTTGACATATGCTTGTTATATTTATTTGTAACATTTTTACACTGTGGGACAGCCTAGCAATGTCTTGTCTGTGCCTTTATTACTGTCGATCCATGGGTTTTATTATCAGTGTTTTAAACTACCATTTTTAAATCATTCTCATCTACTAGTCCAGTTTTTATAGAATGTTTTAGCATTTTTGTTGCATTGAGCCTGATACTAATTTTGCTCTTAATTTCCTATGCGCTTGTGTTTATCTGTAGTTTTGATTCTGATTCTTATATCTATAATATAGCTCTATAATATAGCTCTAATATTCTGAAAAGTCCTTAGCACAGAGAATGTTACATATGAATGAGTTATCAAAACAAGCAAATTATAGGCATAATTATATAGAATAATATAAAATTCTAGTAATAATTTTTAAGTTAAAAAAGACAAAATTTCTAAATAATAATTATGAAAGTTGCAAGTCCTATTCAAAAACAGCCCAAAAATCTAAAGAAAAGAAAACATACAAAATTACTGTAATATATTCATCTATCTATCTATCTATCTATCTATCTATCTATCTATCCTATCTAATAAAGAGGGAATATGCTAATTGACCATCACGCCCTCACAAAGATGGCAGTGCCCACAACCAATAAGGAGGGAATATGCTAATTGACTGCCACGCCCTCAAAGATGGCGGCACCCAGTCCCCTCAGCCCCACTGGGGCTGCAGGCACGTGGCACAGCTAGGCCCACCCCCAGGCGAGTCCGGCTGCTCCACGTGCCTGCCTCCAGAGTCCCCCAGTCCCCTCAATCCCCCAGCCACCCAGGGCCAGCCTGAGGTGCAGGCAAACCTTGGATGGCAGCTGCCCAGCCACCCAGAGCCACCCGAGGCTCAGGTAACCAGGGCCAGCCGAGGCTTGTGCTGCCGGCAGTGGCAGCAGCAGAGGTGTGATGGGGGCGTCACCTTCCCCTGATCGCCAGGTTGCCTCCCACCCCTGAGGGCTCCTGGACCGTGAGAGGGGGCAGGCCGGGCTGAGAGAAACCCCCTCCAGTGCATGAATTTTCATGCACCGGGCCTCTAATATATATATATATATATATATATATATATATATATTATATATATATAACCCTAATATGCAAATAGACCAAACAGTGGAACAACCAAACAACCGAACAAACAGTCGCTATGACGTACGTTGACCACCAAGGGGGCGTGCGCGGAACATGGCAGGTGTCGGCCACGACGGGATGGTGGAGCAGGTGAGCGGGGGTGCCAGACCAAGGTGGGGTGTCAGTTGCTGTCATCGGGGTGAGCCTCTAGTGGTTATTGAAAATTCTTTGCTCCCACACACCATGGTCCCACCCGGTGCTTGCACCTGCTGCCAGCACTGGAGCCGCTGCTCGCACCTGCTGCTGGCCCCGATCGCCCCTCAGGGAGTCTCCACCTCCCCTGCACCTGAGGGGTGATCGGGGCCAGCAACCATCTCTTGCACCCGCTGCCAGCGCTGGCCCCACTCATACCCACTGCTGGCGCCAGCAGTGGGTGAGAGCAGGGCTGGCACCGACAGCCCATGGGAGCGGCGGCAGAGGGAGCAGGGCTGTTGGCAGACAGGGCACCAGGGGCTGCAGCGGGAGGGACTGGGTGGGGGTGCAGAGGATGGGCTGAGACTCACCCCTGTGCCTACTGCAGCCACACAGCCCAAGTTCCTTCCAAGGTGCACAAATTCATGCACTGGGCCCCTAGTTATATGATAAGTTATCTTATTATTACATGATGATGATGATTATGCCACCACATCCTGGCACATAGTAGTCCATGTAAACTAATAAATATATTTTTACTGACTTACTAATTTTTTTACTAACTAATTGATATATCCTTTTCACATGTTGAATACCTACTCATCTTTTACTAAAGATCCTATGGCAACTTCTCTGAGAATGTGTCTTTGTTACTTCCATAGCACCACGTTGATGAACTTATTTGGTCATCTAACTCATTGCACCACAGTTCTATGTTTACTAGTCTATTTATTTAGAATGGAAACATGCCTGTCTTATTAATAGCTGTAAGAGAGTATGTGGCACATTCCAGATTCTCAGTAAGTGTCTGCTGAATTGATTAATTTATGTAAGCATATGTTATTTTTTTCTTCAAATTAACAAGAATTGTGACATATATGTAACTTTTTACTATTTCCTTCCAATTACTAATAGAATAATTTTTACATTTCTAATCTACCAAGATATCATCTTTTCTCACTAGTGTGGCTTATTATCCTACCATCCATGATATATAACTCATGAAGATATAATTTGTGGCAGGAGAACAACATGTACAAATAGGAGCTTTAAGGGGATTTAAACATTGAGGAGAATATAGTAGAAGATAGAGACTAGGAAAAGGAAAGAAAGAATAAAACGTATTAAGAACTTACTACATGAAAGCACTATTTTATTTAATAATTGCTAAGGTATATTTAGTATAATTATTATAAGTTATTGGAGAAAATAATTATATTCTGTATTTAAAATGGCATCACAGCCAATGGAAGGTAGGACTGGGCATTAAATCCAGTCAGCCCACTCCAGTCAGGATTCTCCCACACAGCTCATCACCTCCCTCAAGCCAGGGTAACTGGTGTGTAGTCATTTGCATTAGTCACTAAATCAAATATAAATGAAGTACCTGTACTGATGCAATGCTCATGGAAATAAACAGGAAAAAGAGATTCAAGTGGCATGTAGTGAGTGTTTGACTGTGCGTGGAGGCTAGTTAGCTATGAGGGTTAGACAAAGGAGAAATTGAATTTTTTTAAATTTTTGATCACTTAAAGATGTCCAAAAAAGGATACAAGAGAAATTTTGAAAAATATATTACTAATTAGAGAAAGAAAATAAGACTCTTTTTACACATGCACATATACAACAATATAATTGTGTGTTTTGCCCCAAAATTGCCATTAACTCAGGAAAGAAATAAGATTGGTACCTACTTTGCAGTTGATTTGTGATATATATAATGGTAAGTTCACATAGCCACTGTATCTTTTTAATGATTATATTAATAATTGTAATGGACTGAATTTTTGTGTCCCTCCCCACCCCCTCACGAAAAAAAAATTCATACATTATAACTCTAATCCTCAATGTGACAATCTTTGCAGTTAGGGCCCGTGAAGAAGGGAACAGGTTAAATGAGTCATAGGCATAGGGCTGTAATCCCATAGGACGAGTGCCCTTACATGAAAAAGAAAAGACACCAGAGCTCTCATTCTCCGCCACGTGAGGAAAAAGCAAGAAGACAGCCATCTGCAAGCCAGGAAGATAGCACTTCCGCAAAACCAGCGACGCTGGCACCCTAACCCTCAGAACTCCAGCCCTAGAACTGTGAGAAAGAAATTTCTGTTGTTTAGGCCACACAGTCTATACTATTTTGTTATAGCATATGCAGCTAGCTGACTAATACAATGATATTTTATTAATTTGACAAATATCTATTGAGTGTCTTCTATGTGACAAGTACTATGCTAGATGTTGTGAAGCTGAATGAGATGCTGTCTCTACCTTCAAGAAATTTACAAAAAAAAGAAGTGGAGAATATTAGAAAGATGGGAAAAAGTCACAGTCCCCAAATCTGTAATATAGGACATCATAAACAAATGTCAGCAATGTCATTAACTGGTCAAATGATCTGGGAGCCATTCTAGACCTTGGGCAAATTTTTCATCATCAAGCAATTACTGGACTGCAATCATACATTTCAGCACTTAATCCAAATTTAAGAAATATCCAAAAGCTAGGCAAGAAATTCAGTTTTTGCTTTTGAAGGTTAAAAAATAAAGTGACAGTTATGACAAATGTATACATAGGTCACAATACATCATAGATTATACAAATGACATTTACACAGAGGTGAGCTTATAGAATTAAAAATGTGCTTTGGATGACAAAGAGAAAGTTCTGAAAGAGACATCTTTTGAATTAGGTCTTTAATGAATAATTTAGTAGTTAGTTACACAGTATGATAGCCTTATGGAAAAGCTCGTTTTAAAGATATATGCCAAGCCATAAAATATAAAATAAAAGATGATCCTGAAGCTTTTTACCATTAGGAGAAATTGATGTGATTCAGGAAAGAAAAGAATTTAGAAGATTGAATTTCCAAAATTATCTAAAGTTATCTATCAGTTGAGAAATAAGTTAAAACCTGAAATATTATCCCACTGGAATTTGGCCAACTAACAATTTAGAAAAGCCAACCATTTATTGTAGAATTGATTTCAAACTACAGAAAGATATGAAGAGTAGTCATCATATGATCCTATCAAACACATGGCAGATTTCATTCTAGCTGCTTGCTTAATTGTCTATGTCTTCTAGACCTAGTTGATAAGCTTTATGTGCACAGAAACTCTGTTTTTCTTGTTTACCAGTGCCTAGTGCAGGGTTCTAATTTACAGTCAGGAATGAATATATATTTATTGATCAAATGAAGGTATAAACATACAATTATTTAACTCTAAATTGCAAGATCAGTATTTAATAATATAAATTAATTGGCTTTGTCACTTTGCTTAACTAAGAATATTAATCATGTTTCAACATGAATTAATCATTTCAACATAAATCAATATACAAATCACGTAATATTATTCATTAAAGACCATTCACATGTAATTAAAATGATTTAATGTGATGTAGGTGTACCTTGCAATTAAAAGTTTTTGGAGAGATGCAAATGATGTAGAGAATGAGTAAGAACTAGGAACCACATTTTATAGCATGGTAATGAAAAAGTGGTCAGATGTTGCAAAGATGGGAAGGGCATTTTGTAGTAGTTCTAATGTAATGATAGACTATAGAAGTAGATAGACAGTGAACATAGTCTCATTCACAAACTCTCCAAGGGTATTTAGAACAGTAATATACATAGGAATTGCAGTAATTATCAGTTGCTCTCTTCTCAAGGATATAAGAATTATTAAAATAATTTAAATATTACTGACACTAAATAGGGATGTAGAAGTCACTCTACTAGACACAAAATATGTTTATATCACTTTCTATTTTATTTCATTTTTATTTTTAAATTTTCACCCGAGAATATGTTTTGGGTTTTTTTGGTTTTGATTTTTTGTTTGTTTTATATTTTATAGAGAGAGGGATGGAAAGAGAGAAAGAGAAAAATATCAATGTGAGAGAGAAACATCAATGCTCCAACTAACCGCCACCTGGCCAGGGCCACTTTCTATTTTTAAACAAACAGGGCAATGAATGATATTATGTGTTAGTCAGCTTGATTTTGAAATCCAGAAACATTGGAACAAACTAACCAAATAAAAAATGCAAATGCATAAAGGATAAATATATATGATAAATGAAGTGCCAATATAAAAAACAAGTTATGTTAACTAAATTTAATTTATATCTATGTAGGAATACTGAGTATAAAAGTATAGAGAAACAATATTTGTAATACCATTCAACTCAGCATTATAGCATAACTACAGACTTAGCAATATTTCTGACTTTATTTTAAGGGCCTTTTGTGATATACTAATTTACTTTAAGCCCAACCAGCATGGCTCAGTGATTGAGCATCGACCTATGAACCAGGAGGTCACATTCAATTCCTGGTCTGGACACATGCCTGATTATAGGCTCAATCCCCAGTTTGGGGTGTGTAGGAGGCAGCCAATCAATGATTCCCTCTCATCATGGATGTTTCTATCTCTCTCTCCATCTCCCTTCCTCTCTGAAATAAATAAAAATATCCTATCTAATAAAGAGGGAATAGGCTAATTGACCCTCATGCCATCACAAAGATGGCGGCGCTCACAGCCAATAAGGAGAGAATATGCTAATTGACTGCCCCACCCTCAAAGATAAAGGCGCCCACAGCCACAAGATGGTGATGTCCAGTCCCCTCAGCCCTGCCGGGGCAGCAGGCACGCAGCAAGGCCGGGCCCACCCCCAGGCGGGCCCGGCCACTCCGTGTGCCTGCCTTCAGAGTCGCCCTGTCCCCTCAGCCCCCCAGCCGCCCAGGGCCGGCCCGAGGTGCAGGCAAGCCTCAGATGGCAGCTGCCCAGCTGACACCCGAGGCACAGGCAAGCCTCGGATGGCGGCTGCCCAGCCACCCAGGGCCTCCCGAGGCTCAGGTAACCAGGGCCAGCTGAGGCTTGTGCTGCCGGCAGTGGCAGCAGCAGCAGATGTGTGATGGGGCATCACCTTCCCCTAATTGCCAAGTCACTTCTCACCCCTAAGGGCTCCCGGACTGTGAGAGGGGACAGGCTGGGCTGAGGGACCCCGCCTCCAGTACATGAATTTTCATGCACCAGGCCTCTAGTTTTTAAATAAAATCAGCTAATGAAGCTTGCTGAAATATAATTTTCATGCAATGGTTATCAGTGGTTAGTTGCCAACCACTGATAAATAAAAAGGGACAACAAGGAAAGTTACCTAGAACTGAATGGTGTCTAGGAGCGGTCTCTTGGTATTTTAATAAGATGACTGGAAAATGCTAATAAATACAAATAATTTCTGCTCATGGTACAATATGGTAAAAAATGACTAACTAGCAAAGTGGCTAGTTTTATAGAAAATACACAAGAAATTAATACAATTCTTGTCCATTTTGTACATAATCAGAGGGAGAGGAAAGAATTCAAGTTATCAGAATCTTGCTCCTTTCAGACCTATTAGTTAGGCATGCCTGTAAGTCCATGTATATATTTACCTCAGGCCACCTCTCCATTAAGTAGATGACCAAATACTGCCCACTGCACTCCTTTTGTAAGTACCTCTGAGTGGGTTGCAATTGTACCACTAATTTGCTGACTTATTAAGTGTAGCCAACTGTAAAGCATGCTCAGCCATTTTCTTCCTCCAGCAGCTGGTCATAAAGAACCACGTGCCCATAGGTAAAGGCTCAGAGAGATGCTGGTTAACAGCGGAGAATGGTGCGGGCATTGGAGTCGCCTGCTCGTGCAAATTATGTGTGTTGCTGACCAGGCTCATGCCTGGTCCTGGATATAACATTCCTACCTTAAAATGAATTGCTAGTGACTTGGTAAGTCTGAACAAAACCAGCTTACAATGAGCAGTTCTGACTACACGGTCACTCGTACCCCTTGAACAAATTTCATGAGTTATTTTAAAAATGATTTTTAGTTCTCTGGTGCAAACAGCACGACCTCACCCTAGAACATATGAGTCTACATTGTGATTCTCATATTGAGGCTTGCCATAAGTTCTACATGTTTTTCCCTCTCTACTGATACATTAGGACCATGAGGTCTTATCAGTCTTAAAGCCCAAATTGCAGGGCTGCTTACATTACAGTCAGAACCTGCTACAGAACACTTTGCTATTCTCAGACCCTCCCAAAGCTGACAAACTTTATTGGCACAGTGTACAATATGATGCCTTGAACCCAAAAAGAGCTTTAAGTAAAGTGCTTGGAAGGAACAAGGTATAATAATCTGTCCTTTCGTTTAGAGAGAATAGCTTGTCCAAGACCTTTGGGCAGTTAAAACGTCATCCATGCGGGCACCTGAATATTTGTGGAATTACCTCTCATCCTCTTAAGATCTTGTTTCTTACCAAGACCTCCAACACACTTGCCATTTCCTGATTATTTGGTCAAATTAGTAAAGTGTCACCAATATTAGGGACCAATGTTTGATTCTTCAGAATTTCCAGATGATCCGATACCCTTTCCACTATATTAAGACAGAAGAAGAGTTAATAAAGCCCTGCGATAAGATCATAATGTATGCTTTTGTTCACCTCATGAGAGAACAAATTCCTTTTGGTATTTCTCTAAATAAAGATAAGGAAGCATTTGCCAAATAAATTGCTCCATGTGTGCCAGAAACTTTGTTAATCCATTTTTGAAAAATTTCCTCATTAGCCACAACAGGAATACTCGCAGCTACTACTTGATTGAGCTTGTCTGCTGTCATCCACCATGATCCCACTGATAAACTGGTATCAGACTGATAGATTAGCTAGAGATGTAACAGAGATCACCATCCGTTTAAGTTTGAGATTGTTTAATTTTTGAGGTAGCATTAATCTTGCCTCTCTCCCAGGAAATAGTATTGCTTTTTACTTCTGATCTTGGACAAATGAGTCCATTTTCCACCTGGCTTTCACCTCTGCTATACCTCGTGCTGGGCCCTCTTCATCGGAAATTTCCTTTAGTCAGTGGTTCTGAGTCTGAGAACTGACTCAAGTAGAGAAATGCAGCATGGCACTTTTTGTTGAGGTGACTGCCTTCAACTTCCTGATCATCCATTTGTGATCTCTTTTGAGTGAACAAATTAAGCCAATCTATTTTTTTTTTTGGCTGCCCATAAAACTTGACTCTAAGAATAGTGTGCTCTATTAACCATCTCTACAGCCACCCCAATCTCATCACTCATTGACATGATACCACCTATCTTGTTTCTGATGGTTAAGCACCACCACCTCACCAGCTTCCATGGATTCTCTGATTTTAGGATATCATTGTCACCATTACCATCAAGGAACTCATTTCTATAACAGGCATTTCCTATCATCAGCCTTGTCTACCCACTGAGCATACCAGTGATGTTGGTACCACTCTCACCAGCACATTCCTTACCACGCCTGTGAGAAAGTATCTCTGGGCAATTTTATAAAACATATCCAGCTTGGTGGTAGGGTGCTTCCAACTTACCTGGTAGACCCACTGTACCATGCCTACTCCTATGAACTTATTGATCCTATCCTCCACCATCTGCTAAAGTAGTGATAGCATTTCTACTTCAGTTAGTGTGGGCCATTGTTTGTTCATATCCCCCAAAGCTTTCAAGAGCCATCTTAGGTACTCAAGGTTTATGATTAAGTGATGAATTTTATTCCACTGAAGACTGTTTCCATGTAGGTAAACTCTCCCCTATTCAATGTTATGTCTTTACCCCCTTGAACCAGCACCCTCAAGATCAAGTCTCATTCGTGCAACTTAGATTCCTGATGAAACATGTTAGCCACACATTGCAGCTCCTTTGGCTATAGCCCCACTCCTCCTTTACTAGGCTGGCACATCCTCAGTAGAATATACTGGGACTGGATTTTTATTGTTTCCTTGGTTGCCAGAAATGAGGATCAAGTGTTGTCTTATAAGGCACATGACACGTTTGAGGTCTCTTCACTGGTCTTCAAACAAAGGTGGAATCTTCTTACAGAGAGGCTATTTCTGCAGGCTCAGCAGATTTAGGGGGATGGGGGGCTCAAGGTTCTCAATAGCATCTACCCGGAATCTCCCATTCAGAGGCACAGGAACCCATTTCTTGCCTATGGGGAACCTGCCCTTGGCATAGAAGGCAGGATGAGACTAAGAATTCAACCATTTCTGAAGCCCTATTACTCAGAATTAACTCCTAAGCCTGGTCCTTCTTTCTGCCTTAGTTAAAAGGGAGAGAGGTTTTTTTCCATCCTGCCAAAGAGGCCCTCTGGCTTTCCAAATTGGTGATTATGCACTCTTTTGCTTTTGTTAAATTTTATAGCCAGAAAAAAATATACATTTTTCCCTTTATTGAGGATTAATTGACAAATATAATTATGCTGTACTTAAAGTGTACAGCATAATGATTTGATATACACATACATTGTACAATGATTACCAAGATCAAGATAATTGACATCTCATGTAGTTAACATAGATAACTCTTGTGGTGGGGTGGGGTTGTAGGGGGTGAGAATGTTTACTATCTACTCACAACTTTCAAGGAAAAGAGTAATAGAAGGGTTCAAATAAAGTGAATATTATTACCCATTGAATAAGATCTTCCAAAAATACATTATTAGAGAAATAATATATTTGGGGGATTTTCTCATGAGCAATTATTTTTTCTAAGTTGATAAAATTTTTTCAATATATTAGATATTTTAATACTAAAATTATTTAATTTTTTCTGTGGAATTGTGTGTTCATATAAATAAATACTGACCCTGAAATATATAATACTGAATTATTAACCATAGTCATCATGCAGTATATTAGATCCTCAGAACTTATTTTTCTCATAACTGAAAATATGATCTGCATTATCCCATTTTTCCCTCTGCCCAGCCCCTGGCAACTTGCATTCTATTCTATTTTTATGGAATTAGTTCGTTCTCTCTCTCTCTCTCTCTCTCTCTCTCTCTCTCTCTCTCTCTCTCTCTCCTAGATTCCACTTCCATGTGGCATTTGTCTTACTTTTTCTGGCTTATGCCCTGCAAATTCATCTATGTTGCTACAAATGGCAGAATTTTCTTCATTTATATGGCTGAATTATATATATATATATATATATATATATATATATATATATGTAATTGGTGGGAATGTAAACTGGTATAGCCACTATGTAAAATAATATGGTGTGTCCTCAAAATATTAAACTGTATTATTCAGCAATCTCACTCCTGTAAAGATGAAGGAATTAAAATCAATATCTCAAAGAGATATCTGCATACCCATGTTCATTGTAGCATTATTCACAATAGCCAAAAGATGAAAACAACTTATATGTCCTTCAACAATACATGAATATTTTATTTCTTTTGAGAACCAAAAACCATTCATTGAAATTAATACTTTGGCAGAAAATTTTGAAATGAAGCTGTATTCCCAGACACCACATGGATCTTTGACATCTTCTGAGATCACCAGGACATTGCTCATTGCATAATATTACCAAGTGACTCTGAATCAAATAGACAGTTTCTGGGATATATCTAAGATCAACAAAGAATTGCAATCATATTATCTTATTGAAGGCTCTTTGTTACTAATAAAAAGATAGAATAGAGATTGTGTCTTCATTAATCATGTGCATTTTCATAGCAAGTCTTTGTAAGAGTTTATGTTTCTAGGTGGCAACTGAGCTAGGATCTATGAGCCATAAAAACCCAAATGGGTGGCTCCCTGGATTCTGTGTTAAAAGGTTATGTAATTAGCACTTACAAGTAAGTGAAGAAGTAGCACAATCATGTTGATAATATAAGTCAAAATAATGCTTCTACTTAAATATTCAGATAATTATAGGATAAATATTTAAAGCCAAGATTACTGGGATAGTTACATACATTTTTAATCAAATAATTATTAGGGTTTCAGCTTTAAAAAAAGGTAATTTTTTTTTGTGTGTGTGTGTGTGGTTAAAACAAGAAAATAGTCATACCCTGTAACTAAATGCTATTGGTTTTCTTGACAAGATAAATTAAAATGCGATATTTTACTCAGGCATTCCAATTTTCCACCAGCAATGTGAATTTTTCCAAACTGAAATAAACACATTAAAACTACAAGTCTAGCCAGTCTCTATATATTATTAACAAAATAATGTGTTCTTTTATAAACTTCCTATCTTTGAGCTATCAGAATTAATAGTATTTTTATTAATGACCCTTTTATTTTTTAATCTAGCTTTATTGAGATAATTGACATGTAGTATCTTTCTCTGTCTAGTTTATTTCACTTAGCACAATGCCCTCAAGTTCCATCCATGTTGTCACAAATGTCAGGATTTTCTTCTTTCTTATGACTAAATGTATACCCCACATCTTCTTTATCTATTGTAGCTTAATAGGGTTACACATTTTTTTCTCTTGCTGTTTTTCATATTTTCTTCTTTTCTTTGTATTTTGATCATTTTATTATATTGTGGAGAGGATGTCTAAATTTGTTTCATTGTCTATGTGCTTCATGAACTCAGATGTCCAATTCTCTGAGATGGACAGTTAGTTTGTCTCCATATTTTGGCTATTGCAAATAATGCTGCAATGAAGAAGGGCGTACATATATCACTATAAGATAATGGTTTCATTTCCTTTGGGTATATACCCAGAAGTGAGATTGCTAGGTCATATGGTAGTACTATTTTTTTTTTTTTTTTTGAGGAACCTACATACTTATTTCCATAACAGCTACACCAATTTACATTCCCACCAATAGTGCTCGAGTTCTATTTTCTCCACATTTCTTGTCTCTTATCTATACTAATAAAAGGGTAATATGCAAATTGGTCATGACGCCCTCACAGTAACAACTGAACAGCAGGCTGCGTGGGGCAACAAGGCCGGCAGGGAGGTTAGCGAGGGACGACCAAATGACTGACCAGCAGGCTGCATGGGGCAACCAGGCCAGCAGGGGGGTTAGCAAGGGATGACCAAACAACTGAACAGCAGGCTGTGTGGGGAGACCAGGCCGGCATAGGGGGGCAGTGAGGGGCATCCAAGCCAGTGGGGGAGGAGGGGCAGTTGGGAGCAACCAGGCCGATGGGGGCAGGGGGGGCAGTTGGGGGCAACCAGACCGGCAGAGGGGGCACTAAGGGGCGACGAGCCCGGCAGGGGGGCAGTTAGGGGTGACCAGGCTGGTGGGGAGGCAGTTAGGGGTGATCAGGCTGGCAGGCAGAAGTGGTTGGGGGTGATCAGGCAGGCAGGCAGGTGAGCAGTTAGGAGCCAGCCATCCCGGATTGTGAGAGGGATGTTCAACTGCCGGTTTTGGCCCGATCCCAGGGATCGGGCCGAAATCGGCAGTCGGACATTCCCCGAGGGGTCCCGGATTAGAGAGGGTCCAGGCTGGGCTGAGGGGACTGGGCCTCTAGTCTATAATAATTTCGTGCACTGGGCCTCTAGTCTATAATAATTAAAGTGTAATATGCTAATTAGAACAGACATCCTTCCTTCTGGACAAAGCCACAGTGGGTGGGGGCAGCAGCAGAGGTGGCAGAGCCCCCAGCCATGGCGGCGGCAGGTGGGGACTGGGGCCAAGGCCCTTGCACGAATTTCGTGCATCGGGCCTCTAGTCTTCTGTATAATAGCCACTCTAACTTTGCTGGATAGAGTGTTCTGGGTTGGACAGTTGTTGTTGTTTTTTTCAGCACTTTGAACACGTGGTGGGACAAAAGTAGGTTTACAGTGTGAATACACAAAACACAGATTTTATCCTTATATTATTATTTATTAATTATTGTATTATTTTCCATACAAACAGCTGTGAACCTACTTTTACTCCACCCTATACTAGTATATCAGCTCACTGTCTCCTGGCCCATAAGGTTTCTGTTGACAAATACCCAAATAGCCTAATGGGGTTACAAATTTTTCTTTCTCTTGCTGTTTTTCAGATTCTCTCCTTCTCTTTGACTTTTGATCATTTTATTATATTTTGGAGACAATGTCTTAAGTTTGTTTCATTATCTATGAGCTTCATGAACTTAGATGTCCAAATCTCTCCTCAGATTTGGGAATTTTCAGCCATTATTTTCTCAAATAAATGTTATGACCACACCTCCCTCCTATCTCCTTCTGAAACTCCAATAGTTTGCAAATGGTTTTCTTTTGTATCGCTTAAACTGTGTGGACTTACTTTACTCTTTTTCACTATTTTCCTTTGTACTCCACAATTTCAAAGTTCCTATGTCTAACTAATTCATGCTTTTTCTTTCTGTTTGACCCATCCTACTGTTGATGCCCTCTGTGGCATTTTTTATTTCATTCACTGTATTTTTCAGCTCTAGCATTTTTGTTACATTATTTTTTTTTATTTCTATCTTTGGTAAAACTTCTCATATTGTTCATATATTGTTTTCCCAATTTTATTGTCTTTTTTCTCTATTTCTTTTTTAAGTTGCTCATTTTAAAAATCAGCTTTATTGATGTATAGTTGTCATAAAATTGTAAGATTTTGAAGTGTACATTGTGGTGATTTAATATATTTATACATTGTGAAATGATTTATCTATCTAGTTAATTAGCATTTTACATATTTATCTTTTCTTTTTTGAGACTTCTATATTTTCTTCTTTTAAATATATTTTTATTGATTTCAGAGGAAGGGAGAGTGAGATAGAAACATCAATGAGAGAGAATCATAAATTGGCTGCCTCCTGCATGCCCCACACTGGGAATTGAGCCTGCAACCCAGACATGTACCCTGACCAGGAATTGAACTGTGACCTCCAGGTTCATAGGTCGATACTCACCACTGAGACACGTCGCTGGGGCTTCTGTATTTTTTTGCAACTCATTGAGTTTCCATAAAACACCTAATTTGGTTTCTTTAACAGATAAATCACAGTTCTACATGTCATTGGTATTGGTTACTGGAAGACTATTGTAATCCTTTGGTGATGTCTGTCGTGTTTCCTTGATTTTTCATGTTTCTTGAAGTTTTGCATTACTTTCCTTGTATTTGAAATAGCAGTCACCTCCTCCAGTCTTTCCTAACTGTTCTCTGCAATTCATTCAAACGTGTACTTTTTTGCTCCAAAAATGCTAGAACTTCTCCCCTGGAAATCTGGACTTCCATAAAGGCTCTCTCGTCTGTGGGTAATTTCCAAGACCCACTCCGTGGTGGGTAAAACTTCTTCCAGGCCCCTGGACATGTGCTGCTGGATCCCACAGCTCCCGATATGGTACTGTTGTCTATGGATAAATGTCAAATTACTGAGGACTGTCTTATCCAGCCACAATCCTGCTTATTTTATTTAAATACTTCAATATTTAATGAATTTTAATAAATGTTACACATTTAATGAAAAATATTGCTCATTGTTACTAATACTTGAGTGCAATGTGGAACTATATGCTATGGAATTTTAATACCATAATACATAATACATTTTAATATTTGAAATTATTTCCTAGCTGCTTAGTAAGTATCCATAGCCTTTCATGTTAAAATCTAACCATATATTTTAAAGGCTTTAATGATTATAACTTAGAAAGATTTTTGAGGGGGAAAAAAAGACTAGATTGTGAGTCTTTTTTGTTTTGTTTTTAATTTCTTTATTAAGGTATCACATATTTGTCCTCATCCCCCCATTCCCAGCCCACACCCCTCCCCACACATGCCCCCACCCCCCTGTTGTCCTTAACTGCTGGTTAGGCTCATATGCTTGCACACAAGTCCTTTGGTTGATCTCTCCCCTTTACCCCCATCCTCCTCTACCCTCCCAGATTGTGAGTCTTTATTCTCTACTATTTGAAAGATTCATGGCTTCAGAAGTGCCCACTTCTCAGGAGAAATTTAGTTTTCTAGTACAGAAATTCAAACTTATCCTACCTAATAAAAGAGTAATATGCAAATTGACCCCAACTCTGCTACACCCACAAGCCACGCCCACCAGCCAATCAGGAACTAATATGCAAATAACCCCAACCAAGATGGCTACAGCCACAGAGAGTGGGAGCGAGGCTTGAGTTTCCCAGGCAACAGAGGAAGCCAAGCTTTCCGCCTGCCCCTTGCCGGCCTAAGCCTCCACTCAAGGCTACAAAATTTCAATTATAGAAGGCAAACAAATCCAAACAGAAATGGCGGCAGCTTCGGAGCTGGAAAGAGCAGGAGGCAAGGTTTTCCCCCGGCAATGGAAGAAGCAAAGCTTTCCGCACACCCTGGCTGGCCCAGGCCTCCACTTAAGGCTACAAAGTTTCAATTATAGAAGGTACACAAACCTCAAAAGAAATGGCTGCCGACCATAGATCAAGCAGGAGGCTTAGCTCCACTCCAGGCTACAAAGTTTCAATTATAGAAGGTAAATAAATTCCAGATACCAGGGCCTCCTCTTGGGTCGCCAGGGGCTGTAGCTGGCCTGCAAACCACCACAGGCCCCTCGCTCAGGCCGCCCCATGCCCCAAGGAAACCCCCACCTTGATCCGGGACACCCTTCAGGGCAAACCAGCTGGCCCCCACCCATGCACCAGGCCTCTATCCTATCTAATAAAAGAGTAATATGCAGATTGACCATCACTCCAACACACAATATGGCTGCCCCCATGTGGTCAAAGATCCTGCCCCCATGTGGACACAAGATGGCCACCACAAGATGGCCAGCAGGGGAGGGCAGTTGGGAGGCACCAACCTGCAAGGGAGGGCAGTTGTGAGGGACCAGGCCTACAAGGGAGGGCAGTTGGAGGCAATCAACCCTGCAGGGGAGGGGGGTTAGGGGTGACCAGGCCAGCAGAGGAGGGAAGTTGGGGACAAACAAGCTGGCAGGGGAGCAGTTAGGCATCAATCAGGCTGGCAGTGAAGTGGTTAGGGGGTGATCAGGCTGGCAGGCAGAAGCGATCAGGGGCAATCAGGAAGGCAGGCAGGCGAGCAGTTGGGAACCAGCAGTCCTGGATTGTGAGAGGGATGTCCCAGATTGGAGAGGGTGCAGGCTTGGCTGAGGGACACCCCCCTGCCCCCGTGCATGAATTTCATGCACCAGGCCTCTAGTCTATACTAATAAAAGGGTAATATGCTAATTAGACTGGGAGACCTTCCAGACATCCTTCCAGACAAAGCCATGGTGGTGGGGCCAAGGCAGAGATGGTTAGGGGCTATCAGGCCAAGGTGGGGAGGGCAGTTAGGGGTGATCAGGCCACTGGGGGGGGTGGGTATCAGGGGACCAGGCTTGCAGGGGAGGGCAGTTGGGAGTGAGATCAGGCCAGCAGGGGAGGGCAGTTGGGGGTGACCAGGCCAGCAGGGGAGGGGAGTTGTGGGCAATCGGGCCACAAGGGGAGCAGTTAGGTGTTAATCAGGCTGGCAGAGGAGTGGTTAGGAGGTAATCAGGCTGGCAGGCAGAAGCAGTTAGGGGCAATCAGGCAGACAGGCAGGCGAGTGGTTAGGAGCCAGCAGTCCTGGATTGTGAGAGGGATGTCTGACTGCAGGTTTAGGCCCGATCCCATAGGGCCTAAACTGACAGTCAGACATCCCCCTAGGGGTCCCAGATTGGAGAGGGTGCTGGCTGGGTGAGGAACAACCCCCCCCCCCCCCCGCCAGTGCACGATTTATTCTTATATCATGAATAAATCAATGCTTATAAACAAACAGATCAAAGAAACAGATTTGCTCAACCACCCTCTTCCTCTCTTTCTCTAAGTTATGGTCTCTCTCCTTTCAAACAAGGTTTATCTGCATAAAGAAAACATGACCCAAATTCCCAGTCCTCTTGCTATAACTATATAGCTGCTTTAATTCTGGTTTAAAATTAGTCCATACTCTAATGGATTTAATATACATGGAGACATTTATAAATATAAGTTAAGTAGTATGTCTTTATAAGAATGAAATTTAGCTTCTGCTTATATATTTAAAAAAGAAAATTCAATTAAATTTATTAAACTTCTCTTGAATAATTGGCCATTTTACATCATTCAGACTAGGGAAGAATAAAAATAAATATTTTTCAGTCCCTGGATCTGTGCAAGTAAAATATATAAGACAAACAAATAGAATCAAAATATTAAGCATTCTCTTTCAAACATGCTTTTGTTCTAATTATTTATATTACCAGTAATAACATTTTAAGGTTGAAGTATCCACATAACGCTCTTGACTCTTCACTTTTAATGCATAGACACAATGAAAATTCATCACAATCCTGAACTGCTATAATCAGAATTATAATATAGAGCAGGTAATTAGAGATTATTCATACAAAATAGAGTTGAAATAGGCTTTGCACATATTGACAAAAAATGAATAAAGTTCCTTTCCATCAAATGTGCTAAACTTAATCCAACTCATTTGATACTAAAAACATTAATTGTATGTGATATTATTCAGACCTTAACCATATTTAGCCTTTTAGATCCCTGTGACAAATAACTTTCTGACCCATTGATTCCTCTAGCTTTATATTTGATTTACATAATTAAATAATATTTTATGGAAAATGTTTAATTCTAAATCTCCAATTTCTAAGTATCTTACCCATGTTGGCCAAATTTACAGAAATTAAGCTCATTCTTTATCAATTGGAACCATTTTTAGAGAATAAACAGAAAAAAATGTACTATTTTCAGACTCCCTTTGCTATCTACACTCCTGCCTCCACCACTACTATCTTGAAATATGGGCTATTCTGCATACTTCAAGTTCAGAGGATTCTACTGGAAGCATACTTTTGGGGCACTTGATTATGCATTTTTGTCTCTAGTTACTTTGTTTTGAATTGATATTTTATTTCAGGGACTTGTGAATGTTTTTACAGTGAAATATTTCTATTTAACTCTTGCCTACAATCTTCGTGCATTACTGCAGTGCATCACATGAAAGCCAAGAATTAAAGCTGCCAAAACAAGCCTAAGTATAGCCATTGGGAAATTAATTACTATGTAGAGAAATAAAACTAGTGACAGCCCAGGTTATTCCAAAGTAGTCATTTTATAATTATGCTTTCTAGATGATCATTCAAATTGAGGACACCATTTCACCTGAAATTTCTGCCACCTGAAAACTGAAAGACAGGATAATAAAACTAATTTCACTGTACTTTAGATCACCCCTGTTATCTCTAACCCGTGCAACATTTTATTTTCACCCTTAACCCTAGTAGGTCCTTCTCTTAATTTTCCTACTTCTCTCTAACCAGGAGTCAGTCACTGCCTTGTTATCCAGAATAGAGGTGATTGACCATTTAATAAGGAATTACTGCCATCTTGTGGCTGTCATAATTGAAGGCAAATTATCCTAATGCACTGGATAAGGGGGGAAAACAAGTGTTATATGCTCTATCTATTGTACCTCTAATATAAATCATTTAAGAGACACTACAGTGCACATTGGGTTTTTTTAGTGAAAATATGCACATGAGTACCATAAAATTCAGGAAAATGAGCTCTTTTCCCACTTTATCAAAATCCAGCAATAAATGTAAATCAATCTAAAATAAAGACTTAAGTCTGCACTGGATAGAAAATCAGGTAGGCAACTAAACAAAGGCATTAATACTTTCTACTACCTACTTCAGCAATTTATCTTCATTTTTTTTAATGTTAAGAATTTGTAAAAGGTCATAATTCAGTAGGTTCAAATATTTCTAACTCTGAGGTGACATGTTTGCCACACATCTCAATAGCCCATGTCAGCACCGGAAATTGGCCAAGACCTGCTAATAACCAAAAACAGATTTGAAGCGAATGATTCTCTCAGATCTGTATGGCATATGTTGTCTTCAATATTCTTTCTCTTGACATGTGACAAATTTGCAAATTCTGTGTTTTTAAGTTTCACATGGTATAGCCAGCAATGAGATACAATGAGTGCATCTAGAGACACTTTGTTCTACAAGTATAAAGCAAAAATCTAACCCTGCTTCTCTGTCAAGAGATGTAAAATGCCTTTTATAGAAAACGTTGGGCTTTTGAGCAAAGGTTTCAAGGTATATTTCATCAATCTCATGCATCTGTTTGAAGGAAACACCTTATTAAAAACTTGTTATTTAAGTAACTAGAGGTTCAGAAAGAACATTTTCTCCCCATAAGACTTTTCATAGTTCTGAAGTGTAAAATCTTAAATGTTTAGTACAGAACACTCCACCTGGTGGTAGAAGAAAAAGGGTGGCTGCTTTCTGTGAAAGACCCTCAGAGAAAAGACGGAATGAATCAAAAGGACCCACATACACATTTAGTTAGAAGCCATGTAAGATACTCCACTGCAGTTGGTGAGCATCTTAAAAGCAAAATCCAGACAGAATCTGTCTCTCCATAAATCTCTCCACCCTTTCCATTACTAGTTAGGTATTGCTGGCTCTAAGCCATCTGATTTTACTATGATTTATTAACTGCTATGCATTATATATGAGATGCAGGTTTGCTGAAGAGTTACCCTTATGGTCATTGTTGCATACAAATCAGCTACTGTTAGAGAGGTTTATTGCATCACTTTATGCTGCTAGCACTTTTATTAGGCAGTAGTGTAATATGTAACTGGAAAAGAAAACCCTTCCTGTTATATTTTCCCATGTATATTACTAGCAAATGCAGAGCATGTTAAGAACAATAGTCCTTTGTTTCAGTCTGCTTACAAAAAGAAGAAAAAGCCTCCAGAACAATAGATGAGAAGAAATAAAAACCTGTTGTCTAAATCAAGGGATTGGTATTCTCCAAATCATTGCTACAGCACTGAACCATTTTCTCTGGTAAGACCAACTGAAACGTGAGAAAGAGCAATAATGTGAGCAAAACCAATTTACTCTTGTTAGGAAATTGGAAAAACTGTAGCAGAGATCTAAGCAGATCTGTCTCTGAAATAAGGTGCCACAAAATGGTGCTTCCACACTGCCTTTTCATTGAGACATTTGATTAAGTAATTCAACTTGAATTTCCAGATCAGCTCTCCACACAATGACTTGAAAGCTTGCCTTTAGCACCTTTAAATCATGTTTGCTCCTAGCTGACATAAACAATCAAGACAAAAGCAGCATTAGCTAAATGGCCTTGGTTTACCTACAACAACAACGGAGAGAGAACGGATATTGTCTTACGTATCCAACAGAAATGGAAAAGGTGTGACTGATCATATTTTTTAAAAGTGTGGAGAGAGAGGGACGCTTTCCTTCCTATCTGAAATCTTGCCATGTTCCTCTAACCACAAGTACCGCAGTCCCTTTCAGTGTGGCATATGTTATGACGTGTTTCTGAAGAAAGGAGTGATTGTTCGGGAACAGCGTTATGTCCCAGAAGAATGAGGCAGATATCCTGCAGTCCTAGCTTTGGTGTGACTGTCCCAGGTATACTACAACATACCTACTAAGACACATGAAAAGGATTTAGAATTTCAAGTATGTGGATGATTAAATGTATCTGGTTTTTGTTGTTGTTGTTGACGCCATCCAAAAATGCGTTTACTAATTTTTAGAATAGCTTGTATTTCCTCTTAATTGATTTGTAAATAATTGTAAGTGCGGTGAAGTCATGTTTAAGAAAATCTGAGTGAAAAGGGAGTTTGCAACTTAGTTTAATAGGAAAAGCATTTATTGAAATGTCCACTATGTGTCGACTGGTAAGTTTTAAGCACAACAAAGATAAGTGGCTAGTTAGTTGGCATTAGAGAGTCTTATTCTCATCAAGAGTCTGATTTTTATATATATCTTAATGTATATGGAGTATTTTAGCACAAAAAACCGCCGAAGAAGAGATGCTTAGAAGGGAGATGAGACGTTGAGGAGGATCAGTAAGATGATTTAAGAGAACAAGTTCATGCACAGAAAACTCTATATCTATTACAGTGTGTATTAAAAATACAGATCCATACTCTATGAATTCATGGGTGCCTTGCTTCTTTCAAGACTTTTTCCATTTCTAGGATCAAGGTTTGAGAAATGCCTTACATATAGAATCACAATTTTGTGTCATGACCCCTCCCCCAGATTTTCTTTTAGGGAGCATATTGTTTTCCTCCCCAATGGTAAATGACTCAGAAATAAAGAAAAATCACTTTCTGAAAAAACACACACACAAGAACTATTAACTGGTACAAAATATTGTTACTAAATGCTTAGTTTTTCTTTAAAAAAAGACACACCAAAAAAAAAAAAAAAAAAAAAAAAAAAAAAAAACACAAACTAAAAGCAGAAAATTCCCAGTGTTTAAAAGATCTTCAAACTGAGTAATTGGGGGGAAAAAATCTCAGAAACTAACCCCAAATTACTCTCCCATGTAGTTTGTGTCTTTTAAAAAAATCTTCTTACAAATCATTGTATATGATCCCGGTTTTCTGGGTGAATAAGATGAATTATAATGAACTGCACAGTCAGAGAGTGGAGAAAATAAGTGTTCAATGTTTATTCCAGTTTCTCTTTTTTTCGATGACACTGTTTAAACTGATAAACATCATTGGGCCTTGGCAATCTAGTCCCTCAAGTCTGTAGGCAAACCCTAATTAAGCTAAGTGGTACCTTTCCCAGGGACATCTGCTACCACAAGTTTCAAATATCCACAACAAAGCATAATTTTTTAGCTTCCAGAAACATTGTGATTAATATAAAAGTATTTTTCTTTCCAAAAGGGTCAAGTTACAAAATGAGATACTGCTTCCGGTATCTTAGAAACGCAAAACCACGGCTTATTCCACGTATTTCTTTACTTTTTATTTCTGCAGGTATTTAGATTCTCTCACTCTACAGTTTGACAAGTTTAATAATTAAAACAAATGTAAAGAATTAAACAGCAAGCATTATAATGCAATAAAGGGCAGATTAAAAGCTAAGATTTCCATCCCCCCTCGACCTCTGTGGAGTTAAGAAATTTCCTTTAAGATAATGTCCCTATATGCCAAGTAAAATGAACTATTTCCAGGTTGATGTGTTTTAATATGAATAAAGCAGTATAAAACAACACATAAATGACCATTTTACTACAACAGTTTAAAGTATAATTTAGTTTTGTATGTATAACACTGAGCTCCTTAAAGGCCAATTATATTAATTCATGAATGTAAAGATTTTTCATATTTAGAGACATACTTTTGGTTGTGAGTACACAATGCAATATACAGATCTAGAATCATAGAAATATACCCTGGAAACCTATATGATCTTATTAACCAATGTCACCCTAATAAATTTAATTTTAAAAATAGCTTGTTTTAATTATTTTCCTTTTTACATTTTTGATAAGGAGAAGAAATGAAATAACATTGTTCAGCCAAATTCCATTTACTCAGTCAAATAAACTGCACAAATGCAATTTTTTACATTTTCTGGTAATCGAAGGTTTAAGGGGCAAAATACATTTTAAAATACTCATATGGGGAGAAGGAAATCTATAGTTGTGTTCAAGTTAAGGACACCTCTCTCAGCAATACTAAATGCAAAAAGCCAAATAATTATTTGGTTCAGCCAGTGTTCGGTTGTGAGTTTAAGGTGAGCATAGTACGGGAATGGTGTATAAGGAAACAGATATTACATATTGAGAGGGCGAGAGGAAGAGACTTCACAATCTCAGAAAATTTATGACAGAATTTGATCTTTCTTGTTTTTTTTAAGCTGACTGCCTCTAAGTGATACAGATCCGCCCCTTCATCCCTTGTGCTACCAGTAAGAACATGGAGCTGCTTCCTGCATGCTATCTAGCACAATTCAATTTCATGCATTTCATATATGTCATGCTACATTATAATGCAGCTTACACATATTAAAAATAATTATTGTGCATACCCTTTAGGCTACAGCTTTTGTCACATTGTGCATCATTTACAACCACTTGTAAATCCAGCAAAATACACAGGCAGAGAAATCAAAGCAGGAGGTAGAGTTTGTTTTAATGTGATTATATTGGCATCTGATATGATGGTGTTTGGGACCATATTGACATGAGTGAGGATTCTATGTAGCAACTGTTCAATACCATCCGTTGGACTTCTCTGATAGACCACTTAACTATCTCAGCTTTTCCAGTGATCATCTCATTTATCTAGGATTATTGCACTGAATTTACTGTTTGGTTTTCTTCCAGAACTGAAATGTCAAGTCCAGTGTCATGTATGCAGTAGCTTTGTGCTGTGAGAGCTTCGCAGATCCCCCAAAAGCTGCTAGCAGTTGATCTTTGGATAGAGTTAGAAATAAATAAATCCTCTTTAGCAGATCAATATTCATCCCATTTAATGCTTGATGTGAAACTTGTGGATTTGTGGTGGTAATGCTGATGTACAGCTAATCGTTGAAAATGGGCATTAGGGCTTTTATAGCATGGCAACATATTGTCAGGAAAGGAGGGAAAGAAGTGGTAGCACAGCCTGGAAAAAATATCATAAGTTTGAATAAATCTGCTGCACATTTAGAATCTGATTGGGGTGCTTTACTATATAATACTAAAAACTGACAATGTGGACACCAAATGGATCTTCTATTTAAAGGAAATTCCTGGGTTTGACCCTCTTTGTGGCACTGTGCACAAAAATGAAGCACCTAACTCATTGTGAGACTCTGGTGCCAAAGAAATGGGTATTGCAATATTTTCCCTATGCTGATTGTTGTAATTACCAATAACTATAGTAGAAAAAAACATTTTAGCATAAAATCCAGAAACTTTGGGGAGCAGTAGGGTTTTCATACTGGAGATTCAAAGAAAGGAGTAGAGAGCAGTGTCCTGAAAAGAGACATCTTGCTAGTGAGCAAGGTTTCAGACATGGTTCATGCCAATAGTTATGGCATTTTTTTCTAGTCAACAGTGTAGAAAGTCATACGTCACATCTTTCTTCTACTGCAAAGGTTAAGTTTTCCCTTTAGACTTAAGTCTCATTTTTTGCTGTAAATATATGATAATTCATCCTGTCATGGTGTTCGGCAAAGCAAGTTGGTGCTGGGCATTCTTTGCATGCAATAGCTTTCAGCCTAGCCACATAATCTGTAACGTAGACATTGTGGTTGCCAATGATATACATATATATATATATATATATATATATATATATATATATATATATATATACTTTCAACCATATTTCTCAATTATGAATTTAATATAATGCATGAAAAATATGCACATGATCTCTGTGTGAAAACCTTCACTTGCCGAAGTTCTTGCAGACTGGGGCTGCCCTGTTGAATTTTACCAAGCATGTAAACTTATTTGTGTAAAGCGATGCCTTTTAAATAAAGCATAAGAAAAATGCACTTACTGTTAAGTATAGAAACTAGAGAACCGGGATTGATCTGTTTTCCCAGGAGAAATGATATTCTTTCTCAAATAGTAGGTTTTCATTTAGGTTTACTGCGAAATGAAACATTATAATCTTTACATGGAGGGAGAGGTCATTAAGCTTAAACATGCAGAGTAACATCTGCTGGCTTCAGATAGTCACTGGATTGCTCAGAAGTGTCAGGTCAGCTCCAGTGGTGCAAGTCCCAAACTTTACCACTGATAAATATGTAACCTGATAGGAATCTCAGGCAGTCACAGTTCCTTTGATTGGCCAAGGAAGACAGGATAAAATGGCAGGTCATGGTCACAGGATTGTGTTTACCTGATAAATGGTAAATAAGTAAACACAGGAGGAGAATCATGTTTATGCTTGAGGCCATGCAGGTTGGGAAATAGTTCTGTGCAAGGTTGAAGATGACAATTGGGTAAGTGTGTGGGTGGGTCTGCAATAGTATACACCTGTGAATTTATGCACATGCATGTAGAATTATGTCCAGTTACCTTAGTTATGCAAAAAGGCATAGTAATATATGAATATATAAACACCCAGAGCCACACTCCATCTATATTGTGATGTGTGTATGCAGTAGGAGTACATATTCATAAGTGGGAATATCTTAATCATATTCTAGGGCTTGAAAAAGACTAATGTATTTGAAAATATCTTTCCTAAAAATGAAAACTTTTACAGAAACTAGGGTGTCTTTTTTTCTAGCTCTAAATTTTGAGGTTTATATCAAAGAAGATAAGCAACCTTTGCTCCACACAGCACACCTGTCCCTGGAAGAACGGTGGGCTAGTAAACTTACTACGACAGCCCTCGCATTAATTTAAAGTGACATGTATGTCAGTCTGGCGCTTTCTATTCCTCTGTTCTATCCAGAAAATAAATGTTTCCCAGGTTCTGTATTTTAATTTTAAACAGTTATTAAGAATTTCACAACTGGCACATCATTTTAAAAAATTGGGCCACGAGAAAACTGACAAGAAATGGCACTTTTTCCATTTCCTATAATAGCTATATTCTCTCATCTGAATTCTAGAGAGTACTAGAGAGCTTCTCAGAAATGAAGAGAAAATGTGCCCCAGGCACAATGCAGAACAGCTCACTTCCTATTCTCCCCTCAGTTACCACACTTCTCATCTAGGGAGGAAAAAACTTGGAAAAATGAAAGTCTGATTTTATTAGTTCTTCCATTTTGTATGTGTATCGGCTACTCAGAAACCAGAACAGGTACTGCTTTTTTGCCTTTGAATCTTGCTCTTACATTTATAATTTTCCTCTTCATTCATTTCTTCAACAAGTCGTTATTGAGCACATTTTGTGTGCTAAGCCAAGGCATAACCCTTCAGCTCCAGAAGGTTACACTCTCACTTTTCGTTGTTTTCTTATTTCCTGAATTGTTATATATTCAAATATATTTATTCAAATATATTTTTGAGTTGTCCACATTTGTTGTCAAGTATACAAAGTTATTTATGGAGCAAAATTGAGTATAAATAACATTAAGATGGCTAAGTTGGTGTCTGGAAGGACCACAGTTGATAGATATTCTAAATGACATGTATATAAATATAGAGATATGTAGATATATAGATATCCAGTGGATAGTATGTGCAGTACTATGTGATTATGTGATCCTGGTTATACTTATAAACTACAGAACTACGCTGTTCTCATAGATCAGCGTCTATCAGTTCAGCAACAGATTACATTCCTTTATGGAAAACAAACCACCCAGACCACTATTCACAAAAAGAGTTCCTACAGGCTCATCTTACTAACTTAGGGAAATTAAGACAAATTTCCGCTAGAAACTTAGCTAATTAGGCACTGCAAAAATATAGCTAGAGTAAAAAATTAAAGTAAAAATACAATGACTTAGAAACTTATTAAAGGGATCATTTAGAAGGAGAAAGAGTATGTAGAATAAATTTATTTGTTAAAACAGATATGTATATTATAGAACTAAAAATCATGTTACAGTAAGGAGGGAAGTTCTCCAATCCTCCTCTCTGAGAGTTTGCAAAAGTAATGTATTGCCCCAAAGAAGATATTGGCTGATAACTTCCAGGGGATTTAGTATGACAAAATGGTGGAGTCACATAATACTTGAACATTTTTTTTTAGCCCAATTTTCTAAAAATTTTTATTATACCATAGTGGTCTATGTAAGAACTAGGAAAATTAAGTTAGGCCAGAGAGGCCTAGAGTCTAGAAGGTTCCGTATTGTGAAATATCTCCCATGGACAAATGTTCAAAAGAGACAGGATTCTTGAGTCCCTGGCAGGTTGACACTCTATCAGTGCATTCCGTCTCTGCAAATAGAGTCTGTGATATTTTAACTAAAATTTGCCAGAAAAGCTATTTAAATGTGGAAGTTTATTACTTTACCTCTCTTCCACTAATCCCTGTGAAAATATTATAAATAACACAGAGCTTAGAGTTGCAAAACAGAGACCCAACAAGTCTTAACTGAAAATCTTTTTGTAAAAGGTTCAACTAAAACCTTACAACTGATATCTAAACCAACCCACTTTGATCCATATGAATTATCTATAGTCCTAATTCCTCTTATCTTTAAAAATAGGGAAGAAAAAAAAAACACCCTCATACTTTAAGCAGATTATTTCATAGGCTTTCCTTTAAAAACATCCCTTGAGATTTCATGGTATTTTTGTAAGTCACTCTTATTCCAAGGAGAATGCTCCAGTTTTACAAACCTGCAGTGCCTTCTCATTGCTGGAATATGCAGTGGTTACTTGCAAAGCTACCTGGGCCCTCATTTATGAAGACAATGAATGGACAGGATTTTACACACAGACAATGACAGAGAGACAAGAGAGCCACTTTGAAGTTCAAATAATTTGACAACAAGTTTTGGAATTCCTAAAAAATAATGAAAAGGATCTTTGCCAAATTTTTATTTTGTTTTTGTTCTGTCTTCATTTCACATAGGCGGGTTCAGGCAGGAAGCACAGCCTAAACAGCTCAGCCAGATTTGGAAGGATTAGTTACAGCAAAGAAGGCCGTCCTGTGAATCTGAGTCATTTCTTTTAATAGTAGCAATTCTAAAGAAAAATCAAATTCACATGCATGTAGACATGGCAAATCCTACCTTTATGATAAAGACTACAGGCCCAGTGCATGAAATTTGTGCACAGGTAGGGTCCCTAGTTATGATAAATATATCTGATCAAACATTTTGATATAAAAATCACCTAGAAGTCATTTATACCTATTGGAATGTTCTTCTCTATAGTGGTATTTTATTGGACTTTAAATAAACTAGTGGGTTTTCTTATTTCTGAAGAAAAAAATGTGGTTTTAGTCATAACATTAAATAAAATACTTAGTTTGGCATGGGCTTCGTGCTTCCTCAATATGGCATCATCAATTGCTTTTAGATACCAGCAATGGTAAGAATAAAAGGATTTAAGCAATCAAGGTGAGAAAGCTTCCCATTAATTCTAAGAACAACTAGGATGATGTTAAAGGTGAGATAGTGATCTACATTTTCCACATTGCTTTGGAACTAAACTGTGGAATAGGAAAATAAAATTTCAAAATTGGCGGGAAAACACACACACCATATCCTTTGAAATATACCACACTCAAAGATCTACTAGTATTTTAAAATATCATTAAGAACTTTTTTCTGCTACACCTAAAATTGCCTTACTCATTAAAGTTTAGCCTTTTACCAGCTGCACTTCAACCAGTCCCCAAAATCTGAAATAATCATGAAACAAATGGACTAATTTAAGTAAAAAGTTAACTCGCTAAATTGTAATTCTATGTCTTGTTGCATTATATTCTCATTGGGTTTGTTTTTCAATATTCTCTGACTATGGGCTAATGGATTTATATGATTATAAAAATGAAATTAAAACATTTTAATGGTAGTGGTTTTGTAATTTCCCCCCAAACTTTGATCTGAAAATCACTGCACAAATATAGTAGCATCAGTGGTACAAAGAATACCTATACTTAAGATAGCAACTTGATGGAGCCAGGCAACATTACATATGCTATTCCAAACCCCACAGGAGAAATATTGCAAAAAATTCTTAAAACACAAGAATCTCACTGTTGGTAGAGATTGAAATAGCCCATCATAACTCATGTATCTGTTTCTTATTATATTGCAAAAGATCATTTCTCTTTTCCTCCTCACCATTTATCCATCTAACTAATATGCCACAGATAACTATTATTTGTTATTAACAATTAGAAAACTCACTTGGTCAATTAGTAGAAAGTTTTATCATTGTTGTGATATTAAAGCTTGAATATTCCATTTAATAAGATGCATTACTAAAAAGGAGTTGATAGATTTTAAAATTCCAAGAATCATCACGATTTCATTTAAAATTGTGGCTTGTGTTTTGCTTGATGCATAAAAACCAACACAATTTCATTTATTACTACATAAAATTAAGGCAAATTCAGTTATGAAAGTAAATAATTAGAGTGCTTATTTAAAATTAAAACTATTATTTCACTGTTAATTTCTTTGCTACAGACGTTGGACAGTATTCAGTATGTAGTAAGTTACAGAGCAAACTAAGAAAGACTTGTTTTGTCAATTACCCATCTATTTAGTGTGAAAGTGATTTTAGAACAATTAAAACAATTGCCTCAAATATATACTTTTTGTATGTGCAGAAATACTGATCTCATTGCTTTTTATTCTGATTGATATATGGACAAATTAAGAGTTTGCCAAAACTTATTCTCTGGCTTTATTTAAAATGAAAATACTAACACAAATCTATAACGAAAAATAACTTAGATCAAAAATAGTTGCAGGGTCAAGTAGGTAGTGTCTCTTTTCCTCTCTCTCTCTCCCATCAAACACACATGCACACATGTGTCCACACACACACACATACACACACAAACACATCCACATTTGTGTACTCACCTAGAGACATTTACACAGTTATTTTGATGCTTTAATTCATCGCAGTTAATCAAAATTCCATGTCTATGTGTCATTCCTTCCTTTTTACTGTATAATAAGCAAGTGCCATTTGAATTTTTTATTTGCCTAACTAGTCATCTTAGAAGAAATAACATTCGTCAGCATTTATTTACAGAGGTATTTAACTAAGCCTTACTCAACTTGTTCACTGTCTTTTCTTGTAATCCTGTGGATAATGAAATTGAATAGATCTGCAACTACAACAGCATGCAATAATCTTTAGAATATAATTGCACAAAATTTGTGAGGTTTGAGGTCAATGCAATCTTTCTGTTCTCTGGTGTGAAAGGACAGCAGAGGGAGCCCCTGCATGACTTAACAAAAACAAAGGCAAGCTGGAGAAAAAAAGACTTCTGGATTTGAAATTATGCTTGGTGCCCTCTGCTGGACTCCCTGCTAAAAGTGCAGATTTCAAAAAGAAATTTGTAAGAACTGAATTCCAAACTCAATCATAGCCTGTACTTTTACCAGTCATCATGAAGGGCATAGTAGATAAAATAAAACTAATTTTAATGTCTTTGAATTAAAAACTAAATAGATGCCTTACCTTTTTTTCATGAAGTGTGAGGTTGATTAATCAAACACATTTCTATGAAAAATCACATTTATCTAAAACTCTCCATAACGCTACATTTTCTAGAATCTTAATATGCAATGAGTAAACTATGACATTCATATGGCAATAATGCAGGTATTTCATTTTAACGTGAAATAGTTTTAGAGTAGGTGGGGGAAAATCTATTTAAGACAGTTTTGGATAGTGCTTATACTGACTGAATGATAAGTGTGGTTAATAAATGTGTTTTCCTTGTGATAGCTCAGCAGTTATTCCAATTACTAAAAACCATTTCAATTTCTGCAGGCTTCTCAATTCCTTTGAGGAACCCTTCCAAACATGATGTATTTTAATTCAGAGTGATTGGTAATGGAATTACTTTCAATTTTATTGTAAATACATATTAGTCATAAATAAGAAGTTACTTGTTACAATTTCCAATGGGAACCAAAAAATCTCTAGAGATCTCATATCATATTGTATTAGACATATTCACTTGCAAACAAGATGTTTATGAAGTCCACTTTGCAAACGGCTTGTCATTTAACTTGACCAATGTATTTAAACGCCATGTAATAAAGCACTACTGTACTTTGATTTAAAAGTGTAACAAGGCTGGACAATAATTCCTTCATAAATATTTTGTCATGATCTTATGAATATTGAAAAGATCCATTTATATAAAATAAGCCAGTTATTTAACAACAAAGAGATTTTTTGCTGTTTTGCTCCCAGTTTAGAATGAATGGACTCGTCATTTTTACATTAAAAGTATTTTTAGTTTATATTTATGACATTACTTTCAAATTGTACTTAAAAGATACTAGATGGGAACTATAATGCTGAAACATATATGCTGTATGTCTGCAACGTAGCATTAACTTGCAAAAATTATACTTTTTACTTAAAAAGTTAGAAAGTTTATTCACAGCAAGAAAGAAAAACTTACTATTCAACCTATTGAAAACAAGCAACATTTTTTTCTCACCTGCTCTGCAACATGAACATTTAGCTTGACCAAGCCCATCAGGAATGATATAACATAAAAGAGGAAAGTTTCCTGAGTTGTTCCTTTGTGTTTGTGTTTATATAGAATATTAAGAAAAATTGAACATCAATCTAATTTTGAAAATTAGTACTACATGTCTGTGTTTAGAGCCGGGGGTTGTACAGGAAAGGGGTGAATGTGGGCTGATGATGCATGAGTACTCATTAGTTGTATGTTAGTGTTGACCTTTCAGGCATCCAGTTTCTTGTATATATTTGCTTCTTTTGAAGCTAGTAAAATTTTAAGGAATAATGGCAAGTAAAGAAAAGCAACCAGGAAATCCAAATTTTTAGCATGAAACGTGTAATGTCTATCTTTTAAAAGTTTTCAATAATGCAAGAAGGGTAACATTGAAACTCCAAATGTTCAGAAAGTTTAATGTCAAAAATATTTATTCACATTTCTAGAAAATTGAATAGGAATTAAACTAGATGTACTTTTGATTCAGACTAAAGTTTCATTTGTTCATCAGACAAATAAATATTTGGTAGCTCATATGAGTTAGGCACAATCAAATCTGGGAATGAAGTATGCTTTCATTTCACAGTAACTAACATTGATAAGCCATGTATCATATTCTCTCCTAAAATGCTAATGTAATACCCATAGAGCTAAAAGACAGTTTATCTATCCACAGCAGGACATGATTTTATAGAAAGTGTTGAAATTGTTTATTGTGAATAACTCACTTTTAAAGGTTTATGGATTTTAAAACCTCATTTAATTATTTTTGTTTTTTTAATTATCAAAGCTTCCTGAAGGCTTCCCTGTTTCCTAAATGTGGGATTGCTGTATTGGTCAAATTTTGAAATAAATAATTTCTTCCTTCTTTTTTTTTTTTTTTTAGAGTAGAGCTATATATGGTAGGACCCATTAACTTCAAAATCCAAAGGGAACAAGATTTTAACAAATATTGACAATATGGATGAAATTATGGTGAACACTAGAAAGTACAAACTCAGTATGAAGGTGTTCAGTATTTATGGTCTCTGTCTTTCTGTATCTGTCTCTCTTCTACCTCTCCCTCTACCTATCTCTGTCTCTATATCTCTATCTATAACTCTATCTCTGGGTATTTTTATTTGATTTCATTTTTATTTTTACTTTTTTAAAATCTTTATTGTTGAAAGTATTATATATGTCCCCTTTTTTCCCCATTGATCCCTTCTTGCCTGCCCCACCCCCCACCCCAGACCTTCATCACCCTATTGTCTGTGTCCATGGGTTATGTATATATGCATATAAGTTCTTTGATCTCTCTGTCATTATCTATTTCTAGCTCTAGCTCTCCCACTTTCCTAATTTTTTTGTGTGTGTGTGTGTGGAAGAAATGCAACACCTTTTATCAATGAATTAACTCTACATTGATTTTGCCAATAATTTCATCAGTCTCACCCATACCCAGCTACCTTCCAACCCTATTAGTTCATAATCTTCTCTATGCCTTCTATGTGTGTGGGGGGAGGGGCATATTTAACAACATAGTTTCTTGTATGCCATTGATTATCAAATTTTTTTCCTCTCTAATTTTGTATCTTCCTCTGCTTTGTATATTCCTCTAGCAAAAATTATATTTCCAAATTTTTGTGATCAAGTTGTATCATCAAGAACTAATTGAAATGTCATTTCTTTTTTAAAGCTGACTCTAATTTTCAACCTATGTACTTTACCTGAACTCTCATAATATTTTGTAATATTTTTATCTAAGTATCTTTCAGTGCTGAGCATATTTATGATAGTTATATTTCATCTTCATTCAGTATAACTTCTAGGTACTCTAAAAGTAAGCTTTTCAAGGATCAGTGCATCTCTGGCTGTGCAAAGCATGCTGAACATGTTATTTTGTAAACAAAATTTTCACAAATAATCATAATTTATAACCTATTTATTTCCATTCAAATTACTTCTTAGTAAGAATATCCCCTGAGGTCTAGTGTGCTTTAAGTAACATAATATCCCAACCTTCAGGCTATTTTGGCTTCCAATATGCTGTAAAGTTAGTTTATCAAATGATGGATTATGGTATTTAGACTTAACACTTTAATTGAAATTAAAAAGTATCTATTGCAAATCATTTTTCAAGGAGTGACAATTTTCAAGGTTATGTTTTACATTGGGAAAATATATCTTAGAAAATTTGAAGAAAAATGATTTAGGTTTTTATAAGTATGTGAAAGAGAAATATATATTTTCACATCCCCTAAAGCTATCTCAATGGGAAAATAATAGATAAAAATGAATACAAATATGTATGTAATGAATACTACACTATAAGGAAGTGTTGCTAAGAAAAGTTTTTCTGAAATTAATTTTTATATACTTAACATACTGCTTGGCCAGATTTTTATGTCACACATACACATGAAAAGGAGATTCAGAATATGTAATCATTTACTTTTTGATTAATATTACATAGTGATACAATCATAGTATTCATAAAAATATATATATATGAACATTTAGAAATAACCCTGTTGCAAAGATAAATATGTCCCTTTTGTCTTTTCAACATGCAGCTAGACCACATTTTAGCTTCATGTCCATGTTAGGTAGGGTCATATGGCATGTTTTAACCACTGGAATATGAACATGGATGGAAGCGATATATGCCACCTCAGGCTTAGCCCATAAACCTTCTCACCAACAAAATCCCATGCTCTCTCTATTTCCTTCAAGATGACTTAGAGGATAGTAGAGCTACACTATGGCAGGAGCCTTAGTCCCTGAATCATCACCTGGACATGGCCACCAGGAAAACTTGTTGAACCATCCATGCTAGACTGTTATAGGAGAGAAAATGTTTCATTATGTGAAACCACTAAAATTTTGGTATTATTTGTTATAGCAGTGGCCAACTCTATCATAGACACATTAGTAAGTCACACTATCTCCTTTGTTACCTGCAGATGTAGCCCATATAGAAATGTGTGTAAAATAATTCAACTTATAAAACTGGATTAGACCATCCAAGAAGCAGAACACTTTTTTGTAAGGGATACAATCCAGTAAGAATAAAAATGTTCATGAGCCACATTTTTTTTCTTCACAATGAAATTATATTTACTGAACTACATGGGGAAAATGCTTATCCTTAACTGTTACATTACATTTATTAAGAAAATGTCACTGAGAAAACTGAGAAGATTAACATTAAAATCTTAGTGCCTGGTATTACTTGAGAAATAACATGGAAATATCTCTTGTCTTTCATTTTAATACCTGATAGCAACTTAGAGTTCACAAAGAGAATTCACATGTATTATCTCATTATATCATCAAAGGAAAATTTCAAGGTAGATACTATTGCCAATCCCTTTTGGCAATCAGGCAACTAAAAGTTAAAGAGATTCTTGTCAGGGTGCGGGTTGGGGGAGAAGTGGAAGGGCTAGGTAGGGCAGAATGGGGAGAAGCTGGGTAGGGGGGACCAGTGAAGGGATTGAACAAAAAAGAAAACTCATGGACAGGGACAACAGTGTGGTGATTGTCAGGGGTGGGTAAGTATGGAGGGAGGTGGGGGAGATTATAGGTGGGATAAGTGGTGATGGATGGAGACTTGACTTGAGGTGGTGAACACACAATACAGTGTATAGATGGTGTGTTGTACAATTGTGCACCTGAAACCTATATAATTTTGTTAACCAGTGTCACCCCAATAAAGTCTAGAAAGAGAGGAACCTCTGATTCTATACAGCTAGTAGCAGCAAAACTGGGGAAAAGTTACTCCATTCCAAACAATGCAACCATTTCTGAATATTCTGTCAGAAACTCTCCTAGTACCAGGCATTATCTTGAAGATACAAAGAAAAGAGGTGACCCCACCTGAGCTACCCTGTCCCAGGGTTATGGCATCTCTTCTTTATTTGAGCTAGGTAAAATAAAGCATATTCTGTATCTGAGTGGAATCCATTCTACCATTTCCCAGGAAGAGCCTTCTGGATGCTCAGAAACCTTGGGAGAGTCCTAATAACCAGAGGTTCTAGCCTATGGCAATTCTCAATACCCTTCTCCTCATATGCCCACACCTATGGGTCTCTACCTACAGGGGGCTCTATCCTGTTCATCGCCCAACCACCAGCTTCCCCTCAGAAGTCTCTGCTCTAGTTAACCTCCTTGGAGAGCATTGAATCTGAAAAGCCTTCCTTTCTTTTATTTTCTTTTTTTCTGTGCCTGATGTGATTATCTGAAAGAAAGGCCTCTCCAACTCTCTGATCGAGGCACATGCCTGGGTTACAGGCTCACTCCCCAGTAGGGGGCATGCAAGAGGCAGCCAATCATGTTTCTCTCTCATCATTTCAGGCATTATGTTCCTACTTTAAGTCGCAAGACCATGGTGGGAAATTGGGCCCTAAACAGACTCTCCGTGGCCCTAATTCTTTGAGTTGTTTTCAGTGCCTTAAAAAAGCATGCCTCAGACCAGCCTAATGCTACTGGATAAACCACACATTGCACTGAATATTCTATTTGTGTCTTATACACAACAGTTTGTTTGTTTTTTAATAGACAATGATTCAAATCATTATAATACTGAAGAATTATATGTGCTTAATAAATGTTATGTGTTACATGCTTTTAAGTGCATTGTCTCATGTACTCCTCACAATAAGCCAATGAAATGAATCCTATTAGTGATCCTGACTCACAGATGAAAAAATTTAGGCTTAGAGAAGTACGAAGGAAGTTAACTAATTAAGGTCATAGCTGGTCAGTGAAAGGACTGACTCTAGAGGCCCCTTCTTTCTGCCACCAAAGCCCGTGCTCTTAACTAACCTTGGCTTTGTTATATTATTTCTTCTTTGAAATAATAGCACTTCATCAAAAGAAATCTTAAGGTTTGAATTTGGGGGGCGGGGAGATGACCAGAAGGCTATAAAAATGCTCCTTACATTTAACAGATTCCATGCATTGTGCACAGCCATCTGTCTTCATGTCTTCCTGAGAGCCAATGATATAATATTGTATTTGAAGTCCATATTAACCATAATAAATTCATAATATTTGAGACAAACTACTTATATTTTCCTTGTTCATGAAGGTAAGAATATAGAAATACTCATCTGTGCCTGTCTAAGCACTTGGGACTGTGCTTTTTGAAATTTATATGAAAAATTATGTGTATTATATAAAATTTTCAAAGTTTATGGTTCTTATTCCATTGTAAATTATAGAACATAAATTTATTACTATACTTTTATTATTGGTCTTAGCTCTTTCTAACTGTTAAAATGCCAATCAATCAAAGAGCAATAAAAAACACATGAAATTATATAATAATTATAATAATTGATTTAATTAAAGTTGTATCTTTTTATGTATATATAAAGCATATAAGGTAAGTACAGATTATAGAGATGGAGAATTGCAATTTGATAACCAAGATTAAGTAATTGTCTCAAGGACAAATTAATTGTGAGTGAGCAAGGATAAAATTCAGTCATTCTGACAGTAGAGTTTGCCTTCTAAGCTTTCCACATCCAAACATGGCTATTGAACGGATGGGGGAAAGGATTTGTTTAACAGAAATGTCCATTAAAGTTAACCCTGCTAGAAATACTCAATTTGGTGTTTTGAATATATTATTTTTAGAAAAATTCTATCCCTTGAAAGAAGTATTGTTTTATGCAACAGAAGGAACCATCTCTTAAAAGAATCTGATAGTAAGCATGAAGAAGTAGCCGAAAGAGTACACACCAATAACTAAATATAACAGCTTTAGATGAATTAATGGAAAAAACTTAAACATAGTCACCAATAAATTAGAGAAAAAGAAGGGGGGTGAGAAGGCAAAGTATTTATTTTCATTCAATCTAACATCATCTAAAGGTATTTTTAAAAATTTATCCTCACCCAAGATCATGCTTTCATTGATTTTAGAGAAAGGGAGGGAGAGAGAGATAATCATCAATATGAGAGTATAACATTAATCAGTTGCTCCCTGCATACACCCCAATCAGAGGATTGAGTCTGCAACTGGGCCTGTGCCCTGACACTACAACCAATGGAACTATACCTGCCAGGGCCAAGGGAATTTTTAAGAGCTAACTTAATTGAACTACTTCCTGTTACTGAGCACTATTTTAAATGCTTTATTTTAATTAATTTTTAATCCCAAAGTACCTGAAGGTTATTATCCCCCTTTTCTATATAAGGTAACTGTGGTATGAAATGGTTATTAATGAATGTTCATTTCTAAGAGCCTACACCATGATTTAAGCCCAAGTCTGACTCAGCTCTCTTGCTTTTATTATTATGATTTTATCATCATCATTGTTAGTAAGAGCTGTGCATTATTGAAGTTTTCCATTTCAAACATTCTGCTAAATTCAAAACCTAAATTATGCTACTGCAGTTTACATATATTATGTCTCTGAAAAGCAACCATATTGAGTCTACAGAGGCTGTAAGTCAAATGACTTTCTATCTGACAGCATCATAAACTCCATCTGGAATCTGAAAATAAAGCTGCTCTTTGCCTCTTGCACTATCATTAGTCACATAGGTTTTTTTGGTTGGAAGTTGGCAGTAGGACAAAGTGGAAAACTCCACAATCTACTTGGGACAGACATTCCTTAAGAGAAAGACTTAGATGAGTGCATTCACTTTAACTCTTTCCAAAACTATTGTGTGTGTTTGGAAGGACCACTTGGCACTGTCAATAGCTATGCAAATGACTTCTCCTCTACCACTCAACATTCTACTTTCTTTTCACCTCTTCTGTTTCAGCCAGGTTTGAATCCTGGCTCTCCCACTTAGCTGCTCTGTGAGCAGGAGCAAACTATTTAATTTATCTCTGCAACAGAATCCTATAAAATATAGGTAAAAATCCTATAAAATAAATGTTAAATAAAAAGAACATGCCTGATTAGGTTATTATAAGGGTCAAATGAGATAAGGCATGTACGGTGCATAGAACTATTTCCAGCATTTAGCAAGTGCTCACTCAATAAATACTAAATACACATTTTAAAATTGAAAGAGCCAGAAATGGATTTCCAGTTAATTAATAAGTCATTGTAAATTAATGCTAAAATTTTAAAAGCACCTTTTCAGATATGTGGGATATTTTCCCATTCTATTGTAGTAGTGAAGAAACTGAAGTTAGAGCAATTAATTGTCAGGACACAGCGTTTCGGACAATATGAATGTAAGGTTCCATAAACTGCTAAAGATTGGCACAGTCCAATTGTTATTTTTTTCTAAAGTGTAATTTTTTTCCTTTGCTGAAAGAAATGGTGTATCTGAAGCTTTTCATATTTTGAAGAGAGTTTGATATTTCTCCTATTTCACATAATATTATCTCTTGTAGAGACAGTTTTCCCTCTTTAATGAGAGAAAAGAAAAATGAATTCGGATTTACAAATACAAATCCTAACAACATCATTGCCATCTCTCTGTAGAAAAGAATATTTATAGAGGCATGGGCTTCACGTTTTTATAGAGACACTGCTCCCAGCTAATCAGGGAACAGATTTGTGCAGTATCTAAATCTAAAAAGCATAGTCTTCTCAGATTCTTCAATGTAAGTTGTGTTACAGGCTCAAACAATCTGATGGCAATGTAAAGAACATAGCGCATAGATGTATGTGTGTGTGTGTGTGTGTGTGTGTGTGTGTGTGTGTGTGTGTGTTCAAATCCTGAATCCACCACTTAAGAGCTACCTATGTGTGTCTTTGGACAAATCATTTAACTTTCTTGAGCTGAAATTGTTTTTCAACAGCCCATACTTGATAGAAAGATTACATGTAAACATGTGTCTAAAGCACTTATTACACAGCCTTGCAGATGGTAGCTATTGGAATTTGAGTTGATTTAAGCATTAAATAGCAGGTTGAAAGAGGGGCCTTTAAACATCCCAAACATGAGATTCCTTAAGCCTATGAATCTTCAAATTCTGACATATAGCTTTCTCTCTATACACAAAATGTATGCCTACCCTGTGTAATTCAAAATCCTTACCCTACACATGATAAATAGAATCATCCAGCTGTGGTCAGTAAATTATGAAAAATCAGTACTTTCTGCTGGAAGAGTAAAGAGGTATTCCAGATACCTCTCATTGCCAAAAATTGTGCTCATCACCTTATTAAATCTATGCCTGCTAATACCCAAGCCTGTTTCATCACTGATGTGAAAATTAGCAGACACACAAATAGCAACAAAACAACTCTCTTTATGAAAGTACAACTTCTAACATAATAATCAGATTAATCTGAGGACTTTTGGATATCATGGAAAATGTATATTCATGGTTTATACAGCCTTCCTGATTAATAAATTGAATGAGCCAGAATAAGAAGGAAAGATAGTACGTTAGATTGGAGGGAAACTCCCTAGGATTCGTCTCATAATCCTATCTAATAAAAGAGTAATATGCAAATTGACCATCACTCCAACGCACAAGATGGCTGCCCCCATGTAGTCAAAGATGACTTCCCCCATGTGGACACAAGATGGCCACCACAAGATGGCCAGCAGGGGAGGGCAGTTGGGAGGGACCAGGCCTGCAAGGGAGGACAGTTGGGGGTGATCAAGCCTGCAGGGGAGGGCAGTTAGGGGTGACCAGGCTGGCAGAGGAGGGAAATTGGGGGCGACCAGGCCTGCAGGGAAGGGCAGTTGGGGGGCACCCAGGCCTGCAGGTGAGAGCAGTTGCGGGGTGACCAGGCCTTCAAGGGAGGGCAGTTGGGGGTGACCAGGCCTGCAGGGAGGGCAGTTAGGGAGGACCAGGACTCTAGGGAAGGGCAGTTAGGTGTGACCAGGCCTGCAGGGGAGGGCAGTTAGGGACAATCAGGCTGGCAGGGGAGCAATTAGGCATTGGTCAGGCTGGCAGGGGAGTGGTTAGGGGGTGATCAGGCTGGCAGGCAGAAGCAGTTAGGGGCAATCAGGAATGCAGGCAGGCGAGCAGTTGGGAGCCAGCAGGGAGCCTACCGGGATTGGGCCTAAATGGGCAGTCCGACATCCCTCGAGGGGTCCCAGCTTGAAGAGGGTGCAGGCTGGGCTGAGGGTCACATACCCCCATGCACAAATTTTGTGCACTGGGCCTCTAATATTTAAAATATCTAAGTGCTGATGAGGGTACATCTTTGATTCAAAGGACTTCATGAAACATAATCAGACTTAGAGGGCCAGAGACCACACTACAGTTCACCAGAATAAAATGTAGGCATTTTCTACTGATGGCCCTGGAACTTAAAAAATATTGCATTTTAGCCCAGAGGGCAAACTGGGAAGATGGGATTTTCTATCCACAAAAACAAGTAGGCACTAGTCAATTTCTGATCATAGCTGATGCTAAATGGACTAATTGCTGACATTGTGGAATGATACAAGAAGAGGAAAATCTTTCCTGATCTCTTTGTTGACAAGAACAGCATTAAGTTGATAACAATCCAAAAGTTCAACTTTTAGCTTTAAAATACTATTAATTCTCAATAGACATAGCAATTTTAATTTTCGGCCTTGACCAACTTCACATCATAAACATTATGAAAAAGTAAGAAGGAAAGAAAGAGAATAGAAGGGAAGGGTAGTAAAAGGAAGATTAAAAAAGAGAGGCAAAGAAAACATTGATATTATTGATATTTCAGATCTGAAGAAACTTGTTAATGATAGTACGTATCATGGAACAATATTTCATTATGTACATCTTTATATTATTTTGATTCTTATCTTGAAATATTTCTTTTACTCATTATCAAGATATTTCTATTTTTCAAAACCTATTTTATTCACCCTAAGGCTAAGATATAAAGAAGCTTGGCCTCTCTCCTTTCATTCTTTATTTCTATTAATCATTCCTTATTTTTTTTAATATTTCTGTTTCTTTGGCTACTCATAAGAGTGACTATGAGTCTTAATATAAAAAACTAATATTCAAGATATGAATTCTGATTGTGATTCTCTCATGATACTTTGTGCTAATGGAGGGAATCCTCATAAACACACATTTTCCTTCTTTTAAATAATAGCTTCCAGAAGTAGCTATGTTCTGGCCACAGGAGAGATTCTCATGAGATGATTGATCTAAAGTTTCTTTTAAGGCTATAAAGGACTTTATAAATTCAAGAAAGTACATTAAGAAAATATATCCCCAAACAACAATTCACCAATGAGATAAGCAAGAATCTTGACTTTTCTGATTTTCATATATATTCCTAACATTTGAATCCATTGAGGCCATATTAAAAGCCCACTCTTCTGGAAAATATTACAGTATTTTAAAAATATGGCTACAAAGAGCAAAAGAAGATTTGAGTCTCTGTAGAAAAGATCTACTGATTGAATGCCATATAGAAAACAATTTATTCACCTTATGAAGATGAAAGGATGAAAAGACCCCAAAGGGTAATAAAACTTAATCCATATTTTTGGGCCTCAAGAGTCTGTCTTATTGAGCTTGGTAGTTGGAAAAGTATTTGTAATATCTAAAAGTATTTGTAAAGAAAACCTAAATAGTGTCCAAGGAAATTTTCTAAATAGATTTTCAAAACTTTACTTTTTTTTATTATATCTCTATTGCTTTATTTGAGAAAAATCCATTTAGAACTATGAAGTCATTATTTTTGGAGTTTGTTCTGCATTAAAATAACCAAAAACAATTCTAAAGTAATTAAAATATAACTGCAATGTACTAAAGTTACTAAGTCACTTTGCAAAAACAAAATGGTTTTTATATTCAGAATATTTGTGATTAATTAATTTAAATACCTACAGTTTTGTTATAGAAAACCTTTCTCAATAAGTAGGGCTGATAAATTAGTATACATCTATATGGCCACTAAGGCCTATAGAATTTAACTCATGAAATGGAACTAAGTCATAAAGATAAATACAAGACAAATATCATGGCTACTATGGGGGCAGGGCAGACAACAAGATGGGTAAAAGAAAGTGGTTAAAGAAAAAAGAAATGGGGAAATAATTAATAAAGACTGCAGGAAAGAAAGAAGGCAGAGATTGAACAAGAAATAGCCCAAGTGAACTTCTCTTTTCCATAGGTATTTGTCATCGTGGAATTTAAGCTCTTTGAGCAATTTTGATCTCCCTGTACATAACTGAACACTCTCCTTGATGTGGTTTACTCCACCTGAGAAAAGAGTGAGTGGGTAATGGTCTGAGAACCCACATATTTGCCTGGTCTCGGGTCTCAATGTTGACATCTGGGATAGGTGCAATGCATTACAGACTTTCTCAATAGAAACCAGGCTACAGTAGTATACTGATGGGAAATGTTTGACACCCAACAACTTTATTGTAAATAGGAATATTGACTCCCACTAAAGAGCTAACCTTGGTCAAATCTTTTGAGTTTCTAGGACTTAACACTTTTTTTAAGGTTATATACTTTACTAGAGGCCCGGTGCATGAAATTCGTGCACAGGTGTGTGTGTGTGTGTGTGTGTGTGTGTGTGTGTGTGTGTGTGTGTTTGTGTGTGTGTGTGTGTGTGTGTGTGTATGTGTCTCAGCCCAACCTGCACCCTCTCCAATCTGGGACCCCTTGGGGGATGTCCGACTGCCTGTTTAGGCCCGATCCATAGGATCGGGCCTAAACAGGCAGTCGGACATCTCTTTCACAATCTAGGACTGCTGGCTCCCAACTACTCGCCTGCCTGCCTTCCTGATTGCCCCTAACCGCTATGCCTGCAGCCTGATCACCCCCTAACCACTTCCCTGCCAGCCCCTGATACCCCGGTCACCCCCAAATGCCCTCCCTTGCATATTCCCTCTTTACTAGATAGGGTTTTTTCTTTAGCATATTGGACAGTCCTAACTGTTTTGGCTCAGCGGATGGATGAAGCATTGGCCTGCAGAATCAAGGGTCCCAGGTTCGATTCTGGTCAAGGGCATGTACCTTGGTTGGGGGCACATACCCAGTGGGGAGTGTGCAGGATGCAGCTGATCAATGTTTCTCTCTCATAGATGTTTCTAGCTCTCTATCCCTTTCTCTTCCTCTCTGTAAAAAATCAATAAAATATATATTATAAAAAAAAGAAACATTTAAGATTCCTCCATATCTGCCTGGCTGGTGTGACTCAATGGTTGGGACCCCAGGCTGCCACTGCTGGCAGGAGATGGGGCCCTGGCCAGGCTGAGACCCCAGCCCAGGCTGCTGCCTCAGCCCAGCCAAGCTGAGACCCCTGCCCAGGCTGCCATCTCAGCCTGGCTGTGGATAGCCTGGTGGGGGTGTGCGTCTCCAGCCCAGGCTGCCTTCACTGGCCTGGAGATAGCTTGGTGGGGGTGCACCACCCTGCTGCTGCTGCTGGCTGGGTGATCATGCAGTTGGGTGCCTGGCCCTGCAGGTCTGAGACCCCAGCCCAAGCTGTCCTCATGGCCAGGGGATCCTGCGGCTTGGGGGCGTGGCCCTGGCGGCCTGAGACCCCCACAGCCCAAGCCTGTGCAGCTTGCCAGGGATCACTCGCGCGGATTGGGGACGTGGCCCTGGCGGCCTGAGACCCCAGCCCAAGCCGGCGTGGCTTGCGAGCCATCGTGCGGCTTGGGGGCAAGGCCTGGTGGCCTGAGACCCCCCAGCCCAAGCCTGTGCAGCTTGCCAGGGATCACTCGCGCGGATTGGGGACGTGGCCCTGGCGGCCTGAGACCCCAGCCCAAGCCAGCGGGGCTTGAGAGCCATCGCATGGCTTGGGGGCGTGGCCTGGCGGCCTGAGACCCCAGCCCAAACCGGTGTGGCTTGAGAGCCATCACGCTTGGGGGCGAGGCCTGGCAGCCTGAGACACCCCCAGCCCAAGCCGGCTCGGCTTGCCAGGGATCACTCGCGAGTCTCCGCTCCCAGCTCCTCCTGCCAGCACGATTGGCCACCCCAAGTCCCGCCCCCGCGCCTCCTGCTGGCCCAATCGTGGGCGTAATGGAGTGATGGTTAATTTGCATACTTCCCTTTTATTATGTAGGATGGCTTTAGAGAGCTATCAATAACTCACTGGGCAAAGACCATGCCCATTTAGGAACTATGAAAGATATAAATTTATAGAACTTCCTATAGGGGCAATATTTTATTCATATTCATAATTATAAGCTTAACTTTTGCCAGTCAGTATCAGAAGCTGTGGGAGGAAAGTTGTGGGTGCAGTGGTGGAGATTAAACAGATTTTTTCCAAAGTACATTTTATGGAATGCAAACCTAAATAGACTCTCTCCTTGCAAAATATTTCTTTGACAAAATATGTTTAGAAAGTAATATATATTTATATATATAATTTTAATAACCTCCTTAGATATTAAAAAGTCACATTAGCATATAGTAAGTACACGCATACCACTACACATAGTAAAGGCTCTGAAAATTCTGAAGAGCATAGCATTTCCCAAACATTTTTGTCCACTGATTTCATTGCATATTTAGAAACATTGCTGTTGAAGAATGCAGTTTGATCTGTGGGAGCCCCATAAGATATTATGTAAACAAAATGCAGAAAAGTTCCCTAGCCAGTTTGGCTTAGTGGATAGAGCATTGACCTCCGGACAGAAGGGTCCCGGGTTCAATTCCAGCCAAGGGCACATGCCCAGGTTGCAGGCTCAATCCCCAGTGGGTTGCATGCAGGAGACAGCCAATCAATGATTCTCTCTCATTATTGATGTTTCTATCTCTCTCTCCCTCACCCTTCCTCTCTGAAATCAATAAAAATATATTTTTTTAAAATTCAGAAAAGAATACAAACTTCCAGTTATCTAATCTAATAATAGACAAATATGCAAATTGACCATACCTCCGACACACCCACAAACCACGCCCACAAGCCACACCCACCATCCAATCAGAGCGAGTATGCAAATTAACCCAAACCAAGATGGCTACAGCCACAGAGAGCAAGGTTTCCTAGGTAACAGAGGAAGCCAAGCTTTCTGCCAGCCGTTGCAGGTCTAAGCCTCCACTCAAGCTACAAAGTTTCAATTATAGAAGGTAAACAAATTCAAACAAATGGCGGCAGAATGGAGCTTGAGAGAGCAGGCCAGGGTTGCCGCTGGCAACAGGGGAAGCAAAGTTTTCCGCACACCCTGGCCGGGCCCACCCGCTTAAGGCAACAAAGTTTCCATTATAACCCCAACAGAAATGGCTGCTGGTCACGGAGGGAGCCCCAGGCTTGGCTCTGCTCCAGGCTACAAAGTTTCAATTGTAGAAGGAAAATAAATTCCAGATACCAAGGCCTCCGCTTGCATTGCCAGGGGGCATGGCAGGCCTGCAAACCACCACAGGCCCCTCGCTCAGACCGCCCCATGCCCCAAGGGAACCCCACCCTGATCAGGGACACCCTTCAGGGCAAACCAGCTGGCCCCCACCCCTGTACCAGGCCTCTATCCTATCTAATAAAAGAATAATATGCAGATTGATCATCACTGCAACACACAATATAGCTGCCCCCATGTGGTCAAAGATTCTGCCCCCATGTGGACACAAGATGGCCACCACAAGATGGCCAGCAGGAGAGGGCAGTTGGGAGGCACCCGGCCTGCAAGGGAGGGCAGTTGGAGGTGATCAACCCTGCAGGAGAGGGCAGTTAGGGGTAACCAGGCCGGCAGAGGAGGGAAGTTGGGGGCAAACAGGCTGGCAGCAGAGTGGTTAGGGGGTGATCAGGCTGGCAGGCAAAAGTGGTTAGGGGCAATCAGGAAGGCAAGCAGGCAAGCAGTTGGGAGCCAGCAGTCCTGGATTGTGAGAGGGATGTCCGACTGCCCGTTGAGGCCCGATCCCAGGGATCGGGCCTCAACGGGCAGTCGGACATCTCTTGAGGGGTCCCATATTGGAGAGGGTACAGGCTGGGCTGAGGGACAACCCCCCTCCGTGCACGAATTTCGTGCACCGTGCCTCTAGTAAGATAAACAAGATCTGAGGATCTCATGTGAAACATGGTGACTATAGTTGATAACGCTGCATTATATCATTGAAATGTGCTAACAGAGTAGAACTTACATGTTCTCACCAAAATAAATAAATATGCACATGCATGTATACATATATACATACATACATATACAAGTAAAGTGATGGATGTGTCAATTAACTAGATGGGGAATTCTTTCACTATGTGTATGCATATCATATCACTATGATGTACACTTTAAATATCTTACAATTTTATTTTCAATGATATCTCAATAAAGCTGGGAACAAAATGCAGGGCGAAATGGAGTACACAGGTAATAAATCACCTTAATAGAGGTTATTTCAGCCCTAATATTACAAATGTAAATGCCTGAAAAATTCTGCACACTAAGGACTCCTCCATTGCCTTTTGTGCATCCTCACCAAGTGGTCCTCAATTCTGGCTGAACATTAAAACCGCCTGGGAATCTTTTTACATGAAAAGTGAGTCTGGCAATTCATTTGGGCTAGAGCCAGAGCATCAGCATTGCAAAATGTTCTCGGATGACTTCAGTGGTGTCAGGTTGAGAATCACCAATGTAAAAGTTTTTGTGGAGTCCATTTTGAGACCGATGAAAATGTTTAACTTATAACTAGAGGGTTTTTGATCAGTCCAGCCTGCTGTGGCATGGCCTTGTGTATAGGATGATTGTAATTGATGCCAGCTTCGAAATCCTCTCATTCAATGCTAGCTCAGCATCAGCCTGTTCTCTTCCCTCCTATTCTGTCCTGTTTTGCTTTAATGTGTAAGCCCTCTTGTTATGCTCTCTCCTTCAGGTTCCTCCCACTCCCTCCTGCTCCTGCCTTTTCCAAAAGAGTTTTAGTGTTGCTCTTCTTCTCACAGATGAAAACAGCTTCCTTGGTCACACAGCTGAGGATAATTGGATTTGGTATCACTGACTATCTAAATGCACACAGGGCAATATAAGGCACTTTTTTTCTTAGCTGCTTTAGGAGGCCAAAAATATAAGCAATTATCAGGGTAGAAAATCTCATACTCTGGTACAGGGAGCAAGTAGCTCCTCCCATTCTTACAGCACTACTACCTTTTATGGGCAATTTGCTTTCGTCCTAATTGGATTTCAGGTGGTACACAATAGCTCAGCCTTCTGTCTGTATATATTATACACACAGGTTCTGTGTTATAAATATACATATAAAGTTTTCACCAGTATCCAACTTCCTTTTATTATCATTGTCAAAGGACTGCTTACTTTTTTATTTAATGAAATTGTAGATTTGGTTGTCAACTCCCAACAATAGGAATAAGCAACTGGTATTTATCTCTCTTTGTTTTGGGGGGGCATGGCCGGGGTGCTGGTCCAGGGAGTGTGTACTACTGTATAGGAGGGAATCAGTAAAAAAATAGTTTTATATTTTTCCCAAGTAGTTCTGCAAACATGAAACACTGAAAATAAAAAACAAAAGCTAATATTTATTAAATATACAGGTGAGGAAGAGGAATTGCAGGGAAATAAGGAGGAGGAGGGAGAAAGGAGATGAAGTCTGAAAGAAGGGAAAAGAGAACAAGAAAAAGACAGCATTTAGGATAAAATGCTGAGAGCTCAGTTGCTTCCACCTAAAATTCTGTTAGTAAATAACTTCATAGTGTTCTTTTCTTATTCTTGAAGCCTAGATACTGACAATTTTGCTCAAATCCCTATAAAGTGATTTATTTAAAAGCGCTTCTTTCAAAAAAAATCCACAAAATTGAGTCAAATGGTCTCTTCTCTACTCTCGCCATCAATTTTTGTTATCTGTACCAGCAAGGGAGTGATGTTTATGCTTTTTTTTTTTCTGTCTTGACTATGTTAAGAAGAAACCTGTTTTTTATCAAGCACTCACTGACTTTTTTGAAAATGTCATAGTCTAAAACATCAAAATATATAAACCGAGATAACTTTTTAAATGAAAAAAATCATCTCTATATAGGAAAATTAATCATCTTTCCAGACTGAACCTAAGCACTAAATCAAAGAGGTTGTAAGTATATAATCACCTGTTCTCACAACTCAGAAGAACTAACAGGACTGACATTTTAGAACGGGATGTCTAAGAGTCCCTTGAATTTCTGAGCCAGCAAAAGGAGTTCGTGCTAGTTTTCTATGCCTCCTTTACATATTGAAAGTTCATCGGTCCATATATTCACACCATGTTGTGCACATTACTTTTATTATCATTTGGTACTTTGGTGAATTAGTATGCAAAACCACTTTATATATTTAAGAAAACTCTACAGAACGTCCTATCATGACAATTCAAATGGGAAGGGCTTCTGGAACCCAGGCTCCAGGGTTCCCAGCAGGCTTGGAGAGGAGCCCAGTCAGTGAGAGAAATCCTCGGGAAGCTGTGGGAGGTAACAGGCTCCTCAGGCATCACGACCCACTTCAGCAAAAGACATGAATTCAATGTTTTATGTATCTCTTAGCCGTGGACAATGGACGTACCTATCTTTTGGACTGATGAGATGTAGTGAGCTAACGTAAGGGAATGACTACAATGTCATTTGGAGCAGAAGTGGTCTTGTAAAGAACACCATGAGAGATCACACCCAAATGGAGATGCAGACATGACTTTCGTCCTCACCATATCCTGACTTCAAACTCTTCTGTTTGTCAGTCTTCTCATGCTTTATCTAAAGAAATAATAAATATAATATGTCCTCCCTTTACTTTTCCCCTTCCTTCTATCTGGCCTTCAACAGGTTATTCAGTAACTCGGTAGCCTCTCATCTATCAATGTTGCTGCATTTGAAGAGTATGGCTATGAGGGAAAGGGAATAAAACACACTCCATTAATTTCCCTGGTTTTCATTTCTCAGAAACTATGATGACAGCATATCAGATGAAACTCCTGTAGTGCAATCTCCTGCTTGAATCAAGTCCAGGTGTCCAGGATCTCACCAGCCCCATTCCTGTTCATAGTTCATACTCTATCACCAGATTGGGCAATGGGCCTACTAACAACATAGCATTCCTGAAATGTGAAGCCCAAAGTTACGTCTATTGGCCAAATGGCATGAGACCAGTTTATGGAGCCTTGAAAATAGACAGAAATATTAATTCACTAAAAGCTGTTGGGCATGGAAGTAACAAGGTAAGACTTGCTTTGGAGTGAATAGCTTGGGAGTCAGACATAAATTATGATAAAATGAAAAAAGATTGGTATGAGATAAGAACTATGAAATTTATGGTATTGCAGGTGTAGATGAAAGTCTTGAATGGAGAAAAGAGAGTGAATTAAGATAATATTTAGCCTTGCTGGTGTTGCTCAGTGGTTGAGTGCCAACCCATGAACCAAGAGGTCATGGGTTCGATTCCTAGTCAGGGCACATGCCCAGGTGCAGGCTCTATTCCCAGTAGGGGGCATCCAGGAGGCAGCCAATCAATGTTTCTATCTCTCTACCCCTCTCTCTTCCTCTTTCTCTAAAAAAATCAATAAAAACATATTTTTTAAAAAGATAATCTTTAAGAGAAATATACGTTGAGAAATTAAGATCTAACTGGATCTAAATAACAAAAGACATAAAAAGATGATAAAATCCTCCAAGATGGACACTCAGTTTGCTAGGAAGATGACTTTGGTTTTAGACATGTTCAGTTTGAAGCAAAGGCAATATATATAAGTGAATACAACAGGTGCCTGATGATTCTGAAGTGACACTTTAGTGGGAAGGCAGAGCTAGGGCAAGACATGGAGGAGACAAAATGTAGAGGTGATATATGAAGCTGTGAGTGGGTAAAGAGGGAGTTTCAAAAGGTAGGGATGCCAGAACAAGAGAGGAAAAAGGAATTATAGATGCAAGGAAATTGAGAGTGCAAAAGTTGACAAATCAAAAGAAGAGAAACTCAAAAGGAGAGGGTAGCATGGGGTGGGAAGAGCACCAGTGTAGTAAATACAGAGTCTAAATTTTTATTCTGGGTCTACTATTACTATGTTCTTACAAACCTTCCCTGAATGAAATTTTTAGTATGTGAAATAAGGGATTAAGATGAGATCAGTCTTATCCACAAGAAGTTCCACATAAGATTTTAAGTCCTAAACAAAATAAAGAGTCCACTGTTCAAATACACTTTGGAAATGTTTGTTTAAAACACTGTTAAACAGATTTTCTTTACTGCAGAATTTATCATGACTCCCCAAGATTGGCGATACAGTTTGCAATGTTTTCTAAGTTATTTGAAAAAGAACATTGTGTGTGTGTGTGTGTGTTTTGTGTGTGTGTGTGTGTGTGTGTGTTTGTGTGTAGTATCTCAAAGGATAGGTCCCATCCCATGGAACTATAAAAAGTACTATCTGGAAGATTTCTAATGAACCTTTCAACTCCAGAATTTTATGGATCCGTCAGACACATAATCCGACTCCTGAAAATTTATTTAACATTAATGATGATACAGAAATGCTAACATCATCATTAAATGTCATCTTTAAATCCATAAATGTACATTTATTATTTCAAACTGTTTCTGATCCATATTTATCACTGGTATTCTAAACTGTCAAAAGTGACACATTAATATAGTTCTTCAAATAAATTACATTCTTAAAAATTTGAAGCTTATTTCTGTCAAATAAAAGATTTGTATTATGTAAGTTGATAGATGTGCTAACCAACCTTATTGTGGTAATCATGTCACAATATATAAATATATCAAATCATCATGTTAAACTTAGCATGTTAAAATTAAACCATCAACTTAAACTTACACAATGCCATATGTCAATTATCTATATATATAAAAGCCTAAGCGACCGAATGACCAGAATGACCGGAACGACCAGTCGCTATGACACGCAGTGACCACCAGGGTACAGATGCTCAACTCAGGATTTGCCCCTGGTGGTCAGTGCTCTCCCACAGGGGGAGCGCTGCTCAGCTGACCGACCTGTCCCGGTGGCCCACCTGCCCAGCGGCAGCCACTCACTCCCTCAGTCGTCCAGTATGTCCAATCTCCAAAGAATGGGCCAGGCACCTGCCACCTCCTAGAAGTCGGCCTCAGGCACCGCGGCTGCTTCCCCTCCCAAGACGCTCTGCAAGGAAGAAACAATATAAAAGCAGCTGCCAGGTGGCTCCCAACAACCAACACAAATATCAGCAGGACAGATCCAGATTCCGGACCGGCAAGGGTGTCCCACCACTGCCTGGAGGGTCGATCGCATCCTTCCTTCAACCACCCCCTCGGGACCTCACCCGTGCATGAATTCGTGCACCAGGCCTCTAGTCTATAATAATAAAAACCTAAGCGACCATCGCAACTGAACGGATGACCGAACAGGCTGTGTGGGGTCACCAGGCCAGCAGGGGGGTTAGTGAGGGGAGACCCAACGACCAAACAGCAGGCTGCATGGGGCAACCAGGCCAGCAGAGGGGGGCAATGAGTGGTGACCAGGCTGGTTGGGGGGGGCAGTTGTGGATGACCAGGCCTGCAAAGGCGGCAGTAAGGGTTGACCAGGCCAGTGGGGGAGGGGGAGGCTGTTGGGGGTGACCAGGCCAACAGGGGGGGGAATTAGGGACAATCAGGCAGGCAGGCAGGTAAGTAGTTAGGAGCCAGTGGTCCTGGGGATTGGGCCTAAACCGGCAGTCGGACATCCCCCAAGGGGTCCTGGATTGGAGAGGGTGCAGGCTGGGCTGAGGGGACCCTCCCCCCATGCACAAATTTTGTGCACCAGGCATCTAGTATCTCAATAAACCTGAAAAAATACTTGTGATCCTTTGCACACTGGGTAAAGAACCCAACTTTTTTTCCTCAAAACCAATGGATTAAAAATCAAGAGAAAAAAATGTCTTTATGCAGAATTTATGGTATATTTATTTTTTGCTCCAACTCTGAAGAAAACAGACCAACTTACCAGTCTTATCTGACTACCACATTAGCAATAGTTCTTTTACTCTCCCTGCTTCTGTTCCTACTGATTTCTGACTGATGTTCAAAAACACTCTTACTCATAGATGGAACTGAAGATTTTCTTGAGTTGGCCCTGCTCACTCTACACAGCAACCCCAACCCCCCAGGAACCTGATACAAATCAAAAGGACAATGCCACCACACTGTGTTCTTCCAACCTTTATTCAGAGATTTAACTTGGTGATTTTTAAGCAAATTTTGTATGCATAGCAAAAATATCAAATCATATCAAAGCAAATGTTAATCATAAAACTATTGATATTTCCTATTTCTACCACTATTATTCCTATTTCTATTATAAACATGTATTTATTTTACAATCAGAAATCTTTTCAGGTTTGTTACATGGCTTTCAAACACTCAAAATTGTAACAAACAGAGTGAAGGGTTGAGAAGTGAGAATAGAAATTTAGAGGCAGTTGCCCTGACAGCAATAAAGTGACAATTGACAGGCTGATATCAAGGTGACAGAAAAGGGAACACTTTGAAATCCATTACTACATAGAAATGGATGTTCATTTAGAATATTGAACATGAGTAATAAAGAAAAGGTTAAATATAGTGTGATAGCCTGTGTGTTAGAAAACATGGAAATGTACATATATTTCATAAAACTTTAATCCCAAATAATGAAAAAAAATAAGTTGTTTGACACACAAAGGAGTAAGGTTGAGTGATTAGGAAAATAATAGTTAATGAACTACCACTTCCTTTGCTGCTGGGTAAATGAGGCGTCAATATAGTTTCACATAAATATGTATTAAATTGTACTACATATGGTCAGATATTTCTACTGTTAAGTTTTTGTCAAAATGTTATTGTTAAAGTCTATTAACTTTAATTTGCTTAGTGAAAAACAGCAAGGACCCATTTTTAATTATATGACCACACAAACTCCAAACAAGGAGAATGATGCCCTTGGCCATCATGTTACAGAAGGTTATGATGGCAAGGTAGGCTAACTGGTTGTCTGCTAAGAGGCCTCACTGTCCTGTCCGGGGCATCCCCATAGTGCAATATTTTCCTACAGAGTTTTCCTACAAAGATATAGAAAATAGCAGACTTTTTTTAAAGGAAATCTGGAAAATTCTTATCTTTCTTAATTCCAAATTTACAGCATTTTAATCATTTTGAACTTCAAATGAGACCCTCACTTTTCAAGAGATTAGAATGAATGTGCAGCTTTCCTCATGCAGGTTAGAAAACCTGAATCAATTATCAGTTTAAAATTAGCTCTATAATTTTTTTTCCATACACCAATATTTCCCAACTGATACAGTATGTGTGTATATATATATATATATATATATATATATATATATATATATACTAGAGGTCCAGTAAACAAAATTCGTGCGGGGGGGGGCGGGGGGGAGGGGCGGGTCCCTCAGCCCAGCCTGCACCCTCTCCAATCTGGGACCCCTCGAGGGATGTCCAACTTCCAGGGATCAGGCCTAAACGGGCAGTCAGACATCCCTCTCACAATCCAGGACTGCTGGCTCCCAAACGCTCACCTGCTTGCCTGCCTGATTGCCCCTAACTGCTTCTACCTGCCAGCCTGATCACCCCCTATGCACTCCCCTGCCAGTCTGACCGATGCCTAACTGCTCCCCTGTGGCCCGATTGCCCCTAACTGCCCTCCCCTGCCAGCCTGGTCCCCCCAAACTTCCCTCCCCTGTAGGCCTTGTCCCTCCCAACTGCCCTCCCCTGCAGGCCTGTTCCCCCCACCCCCCCCGCAACTGCCCTCCACTGCAGTCCTGGTCCCCCCACAACTGCTCTCCCTGCAGGCTTACTCATGCCCAACTGCCCTCCTCTGCAGGCCTGGTCACCCTCCAACTGCCCTCCCCTGAAGTCCTGGTCACCCCCAACTGCCCTCCTCTGGTGGCCTGGGCACCCCTAACTGCCCTCCCCTGCAGGCCTGGTCACCCTCAACTGCCCTCCCTTGCAGGCCTGGTCACCCCCAACTGCCCTCCCTGGCAGGCCTGGGCACCCCCAACTGCCCTCCCCTGCAGGCCTGGTTGCCCCCAACTGCCCTCCCTTGCAGGCCTGGTCCCTCCCAACTGCCCTCCCCTGCTGACCATCTTGTGGCAGCCATCTTGTGTCCATATGGGGCGGCCATCTTGTGTGTTGGAGTGATGGTCAATTTGCATATTACATCTTTATTATCTCTTTATTATATAGATATATATATATGATACACACACACACACACACACACACACACACACACACACATTTTCCTCAATAAGCACCTAACAGAACACATTGCCAATTTCTGGGTTGGTCCTTTCAAAGTGGAGTTTTTTCAAGGACAGTATAGTTTGGGAATTAGATAGACGAATACTATTATATAAAAATGATTCTATATTCAATTACTCCATCTTTTGGAGATATGGATCAGAAACATTAAATCCCCTGGGCACCTTTATTCCCTTATGTTCAAAACATTTGGGGTATCTTTAGATATCAATGTAGTAGCTGCAGCATCCATACAAATGTCAGTATGGAAGTGTGTCCTCACTCCATACACATCACAAACTGAAGCTAAGCTGGTCACAAACTTTTAAACAAAACTCAAACTATACATCCCTCTAGTTTAAAAGAGCCTCGTAATATTAAAAGCACCTTTCAGCCTTTCTCCAAATAGGAAAAGTTTATGATAGAGAAAGTGAAGAATGACATTTGTCACATAGATTTCTTGGTAGGTGAACATGCCTCTTTCTAATTTCTCTAAAATAACACGATTGTCATCATAAGTCTGTTTCCATCTAATGAAACACCAACTCATACCATATTTCTCTTTTTCAGATAGTGGATATATGCTAGACAATGAAAACTTTCACATATAAGTTAATTTACCTCTGAAAGAAAGTCAAGTTAGCATGTATTACAAGAGCACTTAACCATTAACAATCTCTTTGTTAAAAGAGAAAAATATCCTGAAAAAATAAATGGGGTCTACAACTCAAAGTTACAGGTGGCATTCTACAGTTACAAAGGACAGATAGAAAAATGTTATTTAATCCCAGCCAGCATGGCTCAGTGGTTGAGCATTGCCATATGAACGAGGCGGTCATGGTTCGATACCCGGTCAGGGGCACATGCCCTGATTGCGGGCTTGATCCCCGTTGTGGGGCATGCAGGAGGCAGCTGACTCATGATTCTCTCTCATCATTGATGTTTCTATCTCTCTCTCTCTCCCTCTCCCTTCCTCTCTGAAATCAATAAAAAAAAAATATTTTTAAAAATGTTATTTAAGAAAAGTACACTAAAAGATCCTAAGGTTCCAGTAATGCTTAAAGTCCAAAAATAATCATATCAAAGGCAAGAAACAAAAACACCCTTAATGTAACAGCATATTTGGGTTTTCTCAAACTTTGAGATGAGCTTTGATCTCTATTTTCTTTCTAAAATATTTTAAAGCCTTCATAATCTTCTTTTTGCCCTATTATCCTTCATGAGCTGTGTTTGTAGTTGTTCAATAAGAATTCCACTTTGATATCTAGAGATGGGCTTTTGAGCATGAATGACCTACTCTATAGGTAGATTAAGTTCAAATCTCATTTAGGAGAAAATTACACAGTAATCAAGAATTTAACTGAGTGGAAATTGTTTTTAATGCACACTTTCTTTTTCAAAATTGCACATGTACTCATCATTGTAAATAGTTTACATAAAAAGAAGAAATTGTTTCTGAAATCTCATGTTTTTTGGACACAGCAAAGACTTATTTGTATATTCCCAAATAATGCTTAACTTTCTTCTAATAACTTTTGATATTCTGAAATTTAATTTTTGTTAGCAAGAAGAATATTCTGTTACTAAAATCAGGAATTACTTAAATTACACTTAAGTAGCCCAGCCAGTGTGACTCAGTGGTTGAGCTTTGACCCAGGAACCAGGAGATCGCGTGGGTTGTGGGCTCAATCCCCATTGTGGAGGGGAGGGGGGGTGCAGGAGGCAGCCAATCAGTGATGTTCCTCTGTAGTCAATGTTTTTATCTCTCTATCCCTCTCCCTTCCTCTCTCTCTAAAAAATCAATAAAAACATATTTAAAAAAGTAAATTGCACTTAAATAAAGTTAAGAAAGGAAACATAATATCTGTCTTCCTACAGCATAGTACCAAAGCACACATTTCTTATAGATTGGAGTCATAATACATGGTTGTCTACCTAATAGACCAGAATCAAATTATACAGATATACAGTGGCAAATGACTCAGTTGACTCCTACCTTCTTCATAGGCCACATGAGAAGAGTTCCATTGAATTGGTTGAGTAGTGCATATATAGGTAATTGGAAAAGTTTTCCTTGCTTTTTCATGTACTATTGTGCTGGCCCAAATCTTTATTAATTTTATACCCTCATCCAATTATCTCTTTAAATCCTACCATCAACCACATATTCTGAAATTTATATTTAATCTCTCTGGATCTGTATTTCCAGTCCTGCAAAATACCCAATCTCAGCTCCCTAATATTTTTATTTATAATTAATCAATATATATACAGTAAGCAGGAGAATTCAGCCATAAACAGAGATATGCTAATGTAATATAATGGTTAAGTGTTTTAATTCAAGAGTAAAAAAATAGGTTAGGTTTTAAGCAAAGGAATGACAATCATATTTGAATTTTTAGAAAAATACTTAAGTTGAAGTATTTTTTAAATACACAGAGATTGCTCAAATAAAAGATGAAAGAAGTTTGAACTGTTAAACTGGTAGTATGAATAGATTTAAAAGGGTGGATATAAGAGGACCTTTGAAATAGAATTGACAGAATTTAGTGGATAAAAGAGAGGTCTTTAAAAATATTCAGGTCATATTGCTAGTAAATATTTAAAAATGTGTCTGTACTTCATGAGAGAACAAACTAGAAATAATCTAATCTAATAATAGACAAATATGCAAATTGACCGCACCTTCGCTACACCCAAGCCACGCCCACCAGCCAAGCCACGCCCACCAACCAATCAGGACGAGTATGCAAATTACCCCAACAAAGATGGCGGCTAATTTGCATATCAAGACAGCGTCGAAAGAAGCCAAGAGCTGCAGAAGGGAGTAAAGCTTCGAAGAAGCAAGCAAGCCGGGGGGTGGGGGGGGGGGAGGGGAGGAGAAGGGAGGAGCAAAGTCAGGGCCGGGGGCGAAGGGAAACGCAGGTGGGCTGGCGGAGAAGGCGGGGCGGGCGACAAGGGAGGAATGGAGGCGGGGTAGAGTGCAGCAGGAAATCCTATTGCAGGATTTTTCCTGCAACGGGAACGCTAGTGATAGATAATGGAGAGAAGATAGACCATTGATAGACAGATGGCTAGACTTCATAGACTTCCATCATAGATTTATGATGTATATTGTAACTATATGTAATGTATGTAAGATGGAGATACTATATATTTATTATATATAAAAATGTGTGAGAGTTTAAGCCACAAGAGTAAGTTAAGGAAACAAGATTCCTTATTTGGTAGAGACTATGAAGTAACTCCACATCACACTTTCACTTTTAATGTGCCGTATTTACAAGTACATTTGTATATAATACATCATTTCTAGGATATATTGGCAATTTGTTTCCACTTTCTAATTCACATTCTAGATAGCTCTGGTTCAGTACTGGAATATTTGATTCATTTTTCAAACACATTAATGCATGATTTAGGAAGTAAATAAGAGTTGAAAATAAAATCCTCTAGGATATTCTGTTGTTTTAAATCTGAAAGATTTAGTAATCCTTTAAATCTGTAATCACTATGAAGAAAGCCATTGTCACTAAATCACATGTAGCTTGACAGAAAGCACATAATGAAAAATTCTCCAAAGAATAACTTTTGCAAAATGTGACTATGAAATAAAAATAGTACATTATCAGGCCATTTACAAATGCATGCTATTTTATTTGACATTATTGAAGTTTATATATATATTGTTGACATTATTACAGATGTACTCCAATTTCTCCCCTCCCTTTGTCCACCTCCACCCTGACCCCGCCCTCCTCTCCCTCTGGCCCTCACCACACTGTTTGTGTCCATGGACAATGCATATATTGAAGTCTATTCTTTCTTAGAGTTGAGGTTATAGCAAATCCAATCATGGTAATAAAATTATCAGAGGTAAAAAAAGCAGATCTGTAGTTTTTAAAAATATATAAATATTCAGCAACATGCATAAACAAAGAGATATATTTGAATTATAGCTACCCTGCTAGGCCACATCTATAATGAAAAGTTTACAACCCTGAAATAATCTATAAATTGATTGATTTTTAACATATGCTTTATTATAACCACAAAATGACATGTACAATCTATATATATTTTATTATATCATAATATTAATTTTTATTATTTAATAATAAATTTAATAATTTATTATTATCAGTAATATTAATAATTTATTATATCAGTACATTTATTTTAAGAGTTTTACATCTCATAATCACCACTGAGAAATTTTAGTTAGAACAGGACATTGATGATAATTTATACAATTCTGAATATAATATTTTGGTTATACTGATCTTTTCTTCTTTCCTTAAACATCACATCTTTTTAATTAAAATAAAAGGAAGTGTGCCTACTTTTATTATAATTTGAAAATTTTTCTCCCATAGTAGCCTTTCCTATTCTATCTCTCCTTTGTAAGATTATTTTTTATGTTAAGTATCTATAGCATCTTTGGTTCCTTCTATTTTTATTTTATGAAAATATTTAGAAGCCTCGCCTTTTAATTTTTGATAACTAAACTTCCTGAATAAGATTAAATTCAAACTTTTCCTTGTAATGACATCTGATCTTTAATGACTAATGCTGGAACCTAGATCCTGACACTCAGAATCTCACTGCATGAATCAAACACACAGAGAGGGCTGTACCCAAAACCTCCCATCTCCATTCCCCAAACTGTCCGTCTCCTTAAGGTTAATTGTTAAATCTGTCTAGGAAGGCATTTATAAATTGTCAGAAGCTTGAATAGTCGCTGTACAAAAAGCCTGCATGTGTAAATATCTCTGAAACAGGCAAATGATAGATAACACAATAGACATTTTTTATCTTCCCAGCTTCAGGCTTTTGCTAGCTTATAAATTTTTAGAGGGGAGCTAAAATGCTATTGAACTGATGACAGCAACAGACAAGAATTTAGAGACAGGAAGATTCCTTCAGACAGACATTCCCCAGACAAACTGATAGCACTTAAGAGTTTAAGTGACACCTCTTCTCTAAAATCCCCCGAACAAAAAAAAAAAAGCCATTGGCTCTCATGGCATCAGATGTGAACTGTAACACAATTCATCCCTTGGATTATGTCACATAACCCGATAAATCTCTTTGTTAGCAAATCATATAGAATATGGCTCCACTTCTTTTCCTCTGGAAGGTGATTAGGTAAAAAATTTTATCGACTTTTCATTTACCTTTGATTGAAAAATAGCTGGCTACCAAAAGGAGTTTCCCATTAGATGTTTGGCATAACTTTCTTTATTTTTATGTCAATTAAAATACAGGTTTTTTCCTTTGACAATAATTTAGACACATATTTAATTGTAATGTTAATAAATCATGCATCCTTAGAGGAAAGGTTATATAAAATTGCAGGTGTCTTCATATGCTCTTAATAATACCAAAATTGTTTTCTCACTTATCACAACATTGACTTCTAAAGAATGAGGATGGGACTGTGTGACACGTTGAAAATTACCCATAACTAGCAACCAGGTGGCCTGAGTTTGAGTTCCAGATCTGTCATAAACCAGGTTAAAGACTTTGCACTCGTTGCTTTTGCTCTCTGAGGCATAGTTTCCTAATTTTTAACACTAACAGGCAAGAGCTAGGCAATTTGGGGTCCCTTTGAGTCTTCTACTGCATGTACTAAGATAACATCTTCCTAAGTAATAATATATTAGGATATTAGCTTTGGAAGGGGGAATGGCCTCAGCACTCAACAGGCCTGGTGGATGGCCTGAATTTCTGTTAAAGCACCTCTGGACAGATAGAAGTTTTATGTGAAACTGAAGAAGTCTTTTCCCTCATTCAAGAGTCAAAGGATTTCTGGAACCGCTTTAAAACAACTCTTACCAAACACATTTTGATGAGTTATGTCTACACTGATAAGAAACATATGCATTGAATTTTCCCCAAAGGTGTACAAATTAAATTAAAAAACATTACAAAATGAATTTTGAATTTTGCCAAAGCTAAAAACTACATTATGTAAGATGCTCTGTGGATGTAAGAAGCCACTGAGCTCTTCCCACTTAGAATGTCTCCTTCGCTACCCATCATGCTATTTCTCTTTCTCAAACTATGAGTAGCTCATTGAGCATTCAGTTAGTTGGTTAGCTTGTTTGTCTTTATATTGGCTGGTGTTTGCGAAAAATCAGACTCAAACTCATGTTTTCCACAAGCTCAGAGAGAGCAGTTATTACCATCACTCCTTTAGGTAAAGTGGCCTCTCTAACATTTGCCAGTAGCCTTGAAACTGTGTGCCCTTAACCAAGGAATCGCCATCAAAAGATGAATGACTCCAAGCGCACTGCTTCCCAAAAGAAAATCAGCATCGGAAGGGTGGTGCAATACAATGAGAGTGTCTAGAACTATCTGTAGCCGCCAGCCACATATGGTTACCTAAATTTAAATTAATTTAAATTTAAAAAACTAAATTTAGTTCATCAGTTGCAGGAGCCACATCTCAAGTGCTCAGTAGCTGTATATGGCAGATGACTGCTCTACTGCACGGTGCGGGTATAAAACATGTTCATCATCACAAAGAAACTCTATTAGACTTTGCTGGCCCAGTTATAATGTCTGGAATGCAATAGGTGATAAAGAAGATGTTTTAAAAGAGTGATAAATAAATTGGTAAAGATATTTTCCGTAATTAAGATTGAGTAAAGTCTGTTTTCAAAGGAAATGAATTTTCTTTTTCTGCTTTTTACATGTTCAAGGTGTTGCCTCAGTCAATGTTCAACTTTTCAGGCTATCTCAATATATATATACACTCTGCCAAAAAGATCATTATACTGGTCAGTTTATATAATTGAAGTGGTTTCTAACATTAACTATAAAACATCAATTCAGCTAAAGGTTTTCTCAATTATCATTAACCGTAACTTGTATTTGTGTAAATTTAATTACATGGAACTACTTGGCATATACAAATTCGTGTATCCACTTCAGAGTCACTGAACTCTGAGAATAGGATCATTATCCCTGTTGCACAGAAAAGGAAACATGCTGATGGTACCAAATGATTTTCTGAGGTTACACAGCTTTTTTCAAATGTAGATGAATGAAGTGATTGTTTACAGCAGCACGGTTAATAACAGTTTGTGTCCAGGGATTAAGCCCTACTCTTCTGGCTTAAAGTACAGAGCTCTTGAACCAAACTATGTATTATTCCTTGGCAGATCAATTAATCAAAATAGAAAGAATATACTTAGATGAAAAAAGGATCTTTAAGTTCCTATATCATATCCTAATATATATAAAGAGCTAGGTGGTGTCACGACTGAACAGGTGACGGGTCACCATGAAGTGCATGGAGCACCTCTCGGTACCCTTCTTCCCCAGCCCCCGAGCCGCTCAACATGAGGGGGGGCTGGCGGTGGGGCGGGACTGGGGACTGTTGAGCGGCGGTGGCCATGCGCTTAATGGAGCAGTCACCCAGGCGGCAGTGAGTTTCATGAAGCAGTCGCGGGGCGGGGGAGTTTCACGGAGCAGTTGCGGGGTCAGGGGAGCCTTGCAGAGCAGTGACGCGGAGCGTCCAGCGGCCAGCTTCGCAGGGTGGCAGCAAGCTTCATGGAGCAGTCGAGGGGCGAGGGGAGCCTCATGGAGCAGTCGAGGGGCCGAGAGCATTGCGGAGCGTCCCGGGACGGGGAGCTTCACATAGTGTCGCAGGGCTGCAGAGGCCATGCAACAGGGGCCAGGCTAGGCCTAGGCACCCTAACCGCACACAATTTTGTGTGCGCTGGGCCTCTAGTATTAACATAAAAAAGACAAAAATAATAAAATAAGAGAAAAAAGATGGATGCCCAGATGCTGAATTTGTAAAATGTTGTCTAAAATGCCAGGTCTGAAGTAATGGATTGTAAATTTGACATTACCCATTGGTCACATTGCACAATGCGGGGAAGCATATTCATATTGTGGTCAGTGTGGATGGCCACAGACTTCCCAACTCCAGGGGATTTCACTCACATCAACCACAGTGTGCATCGCTTTCTGAAACAGGGCAACATCACAGGCCTTTCAACTTCAGCAAATTAAAACTTGATCATTAGTTTCCAAAGATGGCCCCCAATGAGCAATGAGCCTCCACCATTCATGACTTTGTGTATTCTGCTTCCACATTGGCTTCTGGGCTGACCTTGTAACTGGCTTCAACCAACAAAATGTAACAAAAGTAACACTATTATAATTTTGGGCTCAAGCCTTAAAAAGGCCTGACAGCTTCTTTTCAAACATTTTTGGGAGCCCTTGAGCCATCATGTAAGAAGTCTATCTAACTTGATAGATGAAGACCATGTAGAGAAACCATGTGGAAAACCCATAGAGACTGAGGCCTTAGAAATTATGTAAAAAAATTAGGAGGCCTAGTCATCGTATCATCCCAGTTAAACCCAACTTTCCAGTCACCCCTCCCAAGGCACTGGAAGCTATCTTGGATGTTCTAGTCCTGGCCCCCATTGGACCACAGCCACATGAGATATCCCAGCTGAGACCAGCAGAAAAACCTAGATCTAACTAAGCCTTAGTCAATCAACAGAAACATGAGAAATAATAAATATTCTTATTTTTAACTACTTGTGGTTAGGTGGTGTGCTATTCATCTACAAATAACTAAAACACCTGGTATTAATTGCAAAACTACCTATTAATCTTCAAAATCATTGTAATCATAGTTGCTATTTAAGGCTCTCTACCTATTAGCTTCTACTTTGATAGTTTATTATATCTGTCACATTTACCTCATACCTAATTTTTTCCAACGTAGACTCTTCCTATATTTAAACAAATCTACTTGACCTAACCTTCATAGAGCCTCTTTCTTTCATTTTTGCATCTTGTATCCATAGCATCTTCACTACCTGTAATATTCCCTTCTTTCTTAGAGGCGAATCTATTTTCATTTTCTTTTTCCAGGAAGCCTCCCTTAGCTTTATTTCTATTATTCCTGGGCTCATATATAAACATTTTGTACCACACAAATGCACTGATATGTATTTATAGTATATGATTTATTTAGAATGAAGTCTCATGTGCACCTCAATCCAACTTTCTCTTTTAAGATCAATTGTTTTCTACCCCTATCCAGTATTTAGTATATTGCATTGCTTGGCATATGGATTGTGTTCCAGGGACAGACTAATACTACCAAGCTCTAGAAATAGCTGACTATAATACTACTGGTAATTCTTTAATTTATATAAAAGAATAGTGATTTCCGAGGTAACTGAACACTAGACAAGGGTTTTTTCACATTATGGTACTTTTTAACCTATATGTAATCAACATGGGAAGCCAAATCATAATAAAAAGTTGGTTTAATGGGTATAATGTTACATCTATGACTTGAATGGCACTTATCAAGAGTCTCATGTATCAATATGTACAAGGAGATTTTATCCATTGCCTAGCTGAGCAAGTCCTCCAACCAGGCATACTCTTTCCTAGAATATGTTGAATAAATGCTCCTCAACTGAATTTTTATTCATTCAAAAATATCGACTAAGCATCAACCATATGTTAGGCTTTAGAAATAAAGCAATGACCTAAAGCCGTGGTCAGCAAACTGCGGCTCATGAGCCACATGTGGCTCTTTGGCCCCTTGAGTGTGGTTCTTCCACAAAATACCATGGCCTGGGCAAGTCTATTTTGAAGAAGTGGCATTAGAAGAAGTTTAAGTTTAAAAAATTTGGCTCTCAAAAGAAATTTCAATCGTTGTACTATTGATATTTGGCTATGTTGACTAATGAGTTTGCTGACCACTGACTTAAAGCAACAAAAATCCTCATCCTAGTGGAAGTTACATTTTAGGAAATGTTTTTGGCTGACTACTTAGCTACCTAAAATAAATTATTAAAAAACAATCATAAATGGAAAACTCACAGGAGCGAACCCTGATACCCAAGGACTGAAGGTGGAGACCACATAGATACTGGTAGGAGGGGTGGAGGCATGAAAGGGCTGGCCTGGCACCCACAGACAGCAACTGAAGTCCCGAAGAGATATCTCAGCTGTGGGGGTATGCCATTGAGAACTCTGGGATCTAATTCCAAAGCTGGGCTCCCCAACAGAGAGCACCAAACTGAGGAGGGTACCCACATAACATCTAACTGTGAAAAGCAGTAGGGTGCTGTCTGCCAGGGAGTGGCAGCTGAAAGTTCGGGCACCCTCTTAAAGGGCCAACACACAAAAATTCCCTGTAGAGCCACCCACCTTGTGCTCTGGCAGAGGGAGGGTGAAGTGGACTGGAGCTGTGAGAGCAGAACCCAGGAATAGGGACTCAGGGAATAGAGCTCAGAAGGCAGACACCCCAAGTTTCCTGGGCTGAGTCATTCTCTCACACAGCGGAGGACATATTTCCCACATAGACATCAGCCTTGCCTGGGGGGAAAACATTCAACACACCCTTTTGGGCCACTTAAAAGATTAAAAGTAACAATTAGCCTCCAGGCAGAAGCAACTGCCCCACCCTGTTGAAAAAAACTCCTGCCACACCCGAGGATGATTGCCTGGGGAGCAATTCAAGTCTAGTCTGTAGACAAAGGTGGTCTCTGGGGGCTTTGAGTCTTTGCCTGATCCAATTAGTCAGAAACAGCCTTTAACACTGTCCTGCACTAGAGATTGAGAGGTAAGGAGGATCTACCTAAAACATAGTCACAAACCCAAACAGACAACCAAAAGGAGGAAACAAAGAAACAACCTCCAAATGAAAGAACTATCGAATTCTCCAGAAGAGATAAATGAAGCAAAGATAAGAAATTTATCTGAAACAGAGTTCAGATTAATGATGTTAAAAATGCTCAACAGTATGAAAAAAAGATATAGTAACTATGAAAAAAGAACTGTCTGCGATAAAGAATGACATAACACAAATAAAAAACACATTGGAAGGAATACACAGCAGATTAGGGGAAGCTGAGGATCAAATCAGGGAATTAGAAGACAGAGTTGAAAATATCACTCAACTAGAGAACCAAAAAGAAAAAACAATTAAAAAAAAAGCCAGGAGGACAGCCTAAGGGACCTGTGGGACAATGTGAAACATAACAATATTAGAATAGTAGGTGTGCGAGAAGAGGAAGAAAGGAAGAAAGGAATAGAGAAGTTGTTTGAAGAAATAATGGTAGAAAACTTCCCTAACCTGGTAAAGGAAAAAGTTACATAAGTTCAGGAGGCACAGAGAACCCCAAACAAAAAGAACCCAAACAGACACATGCCCAGGTACATCATAATTAAAATGCCAAAAATTAAAGACAAAGAGAGAATCTTAAAGGAAGCAAGAGAAAAGAAAACTGTTGCCTACAAAGGAGTTCCCATAAGGCTGACACCGGATTTCTCATCAGAAACTCTACAGGCCAGAAGGGAATGGTATGAAGTACTCAAGGTAATGGAAAGCAAGGATCTGAGACCAAGATTACTATATCCAGCAAGGCTATCATTCAAAATAGACAGTCAAATAAAGAGCTTCCCAGACAAAAAAAAAAAAAAATGCTAAAGGAGTTCATCTCCACCAAGCCAGCATTACAAGAAATACTAAAGGGATTGGTCTAATCCTTAGAGTCTAAGGGATTGCTGAGAAGAAGAAACCTAGGGAGGAACCTACCCATACAGAATTAAAATGGCTATAAATAAGTACCTCTCAATAATAACCCTAAATGTAAATGGATCGGGCTTCCTCAAACTACGGCCCACGGGCCACATGCAGGTGTTTTTGCCGTTTTTTTTTTTTACTTCAAAATAAGATATGTGCAGTGTGCATAGGAATTTGTTCATAGTTTTTTTTAAACTATAGTCCAGCCCTCCAATGGTCTGAGGGACAGTGAACTGGCCCCCTGTTTATAAAGTTTGAGGACCCCTGGATTAAATGCTCCAATCAAAAGCTGTAGGGTAGCTGATTGGATACAAAAACATGACCCAACTAATTGCTGTCTACAAGAGACCCACCTCAAAACAAAAGACACCAACAGGATGAAAGTGAAGGGATGGAAAAAAAGTTTCCATGCAAATGGAAAAGAAAAAAAAAAGCTGGAGTAGCAATACTCATATCCGACAAAATAGACTTTAAAAGCATCATGCTAAGCGAAATAAGCAAGTTGGAGAAAGATAAGTATCATATGATCTCACTCATTTGTGGAATATAATGAACAACATAAACTGATGCATAAAAATAGAGCTGGCGGGGAGAGGTGGGAATATGCTAGAATATAATATAAGTAATCCTGTTATTTGCAGATTTTTAATATTTCCTACAACTTTTGTGATATCATACTATGTTAGTACAGTTCTGGTAATATTATTATACTTAAAATATTTTTATTCTTGAAGTATTAATGTTTATTGCATGTAATATTATATTTAAGATCATTTCTCTTGAATAATTGGTATTTATTGCATGTAACATTATTGTATTTAAAATAGTTTTTCTTGAAATAAAACTGAAAAAAAGGATTAAAAATAAAACAACCAAAAAAAATCGTATGTTTACATATATATTGCTATTGTTTATCTACTTTAGGAAAGTTACATTTTACCTGGAATTTTAAACCTGTAATACCATCAAAATGAGCAAATACTCTGCTGATGCTGCAATGAAGAACTACACTGGTAAAGAGTTAAACCATACCTCTTTAGTGCACGAATTGTAAAACATTAATTCCTTGTATTAACATAAAAACCATTATAGCTCTTTATTTCAAAAATGCCTTAGAATTTTTAAACCAATCCAAAGCAAATGTCTAGTGTAGTCACATGTTTTAAACTAATGCTTATTTCTTTAAAATTTGCCAAAATAGCTAGAAAGTGAGAGGAGAATCTTATTTGGTACAATCTAATGTTATCCCACCTCTGTTAATATGAGCTTCATGATCACCTAACAGGATACAAATGTGCTTTGAATTTTATTAACCTAATAATTATCCAAGGGATCACTTATATGTGAGATATTTAAAAATATATATTTAACTAGTCCTTTCCTCCCCGCTTCCTACTTCCTAAAAGTAAAAGTATTTAACCTTCAGTAAGACCACTTGAATGACCTGAAAATGTCTATAAACACATTTTCCCTGCTTATCTAGGGTTCCTCTCCATTCATTGGGATCAAATTTAGATTATTTGCAGAGAGGGGACAGCACCTCATCAATGCCTGTAAAATGTCACAGGGTCATCTGAGCTTGAGTCCAGCATTGGAGCCTGGAAGGAATGCATTTGCTTTTAACAGGCTTCAGTTTTAGCCTGTGAAAAATTGATATGTCAAGGGATCGCCATTTAAGGAGAGTTAATATAAAGTTACTCTACCATTAGGCCTACAGGAGTGAAATGAGCACTTCAAGGAAGCTCCGGAGCACTAATGGAAAAAGGAAATGATGGCAACAAGGAAAATGGTAAAACTAATGATAATAGTTAATAATGGTGATAATAGGTGATAATCATGCTTATGGAATTCAAATGCTTACAAATTTGAATTACTCGATGTGATTTTTAGAAAGATTCCTCACTAACTTTATACTGCTTTGTCTTAATAAGTACCTCTGTAATAGAAATACTTTAACCGCATATTTTAATAAGCATTTCCCATTTTCTATTTTAGAAAAGTACAAGACACATTATAGCTGACTTTTTAATATTTTTAATTTAAAATTTTTAATGTTGACACTATTGCAAATGTCCCCCAACCCTGCCGCCCCCCCTTTTGCCCACCTCCACACATCCCACCTTCCCCTCCTTGACCTGTCTATGTCCATGGGGTATGCATATTGGGTTCTTTAGCTAATCCCTTCACCTTCTTTATCCAGTCACCCCACCCCTCTCCCCTCAGGCACCCACCAGTTCCATGAATCCATGCTTCTGGCTCCATTTGTTTATAGTTTATTTTGTTCATTAGATTCCACATATTAGTGATATTATATGCTATTTGTCTTTCTCTGACTGTAGCTGTTGTTATTTTTGTCCTATTTAGACTCTTTCCATTTACCAATGCAAGCACATGAAAGTTTTTACTACAAGTCTTACCTTGTGGAAAAAAAAAAAAGCATTTATGATCAAATTCTTTGACCTAGTCAAAGAGAAGGTTATGTGGGCTCAGTAACTTATTTTAGGTAGCTAAGTAGTCAGTCAGTAGAAAGAGCATAAAGCCAGGCATTATTAGCTGTTTATCATTGGATAGATACTTAACTTCTGTTTCCTCATCTACTAAGTATAATAATACCACTTAGAAAGGTTGTTATCAGATGAAATGAGTGTGAAAAGTCTCTAATGTTGCCAAATTCATAGAAGTTAGTTATATGTTTATTATAGAACTATATGAAATAACAAGTCATACTAGAAAAAGTGAAATTGAAGAAATTCCTAAGCATTCAAAATAGTTAATACTAATTATCACCATCATGCAACCCTACCAGGCTTCATCCTAGGACAAAATGGGTCCATTCCACAGTAAATCTTTTTCATTAAGTGCACTTATGGTTGGGAGCTGAAGGAGGATGGGGCCGGCGGGGGGGTGGGGGGGGGGGAGTGGGGGAGGGAGGAGAGGGGGTGCAGGCTAAAAACAGTTTCATTAGCAATTCAAAAGGGAAGGACAAAAATTCCCTTAAGGCACTATATAAATCTGGTCTTCAGCCAGGACCTCCCTAGGCCTTCTGCGTTGCCTCTTGCTGTCTCAGTGCCTCATCCTTTGGACAGAGGATGGAGTATGGCAGCGGTATGAGGTTGAGTCTTGGGTCTTGTCTGGGAGTTCCTGCCCATCCGGTTTGTATAGCCAACAGTGTTGACAAAGAAGTTTTAGTGTTAACACTATTGTAAGTACCCCCCTCCTCCCCCCTCTCTGTCTGAGCTGTGAAAAAAACTGTAGATAAGGGTAACAAGAACTGTTTGAGAGCAGTTCCTTGCAAAATCAAGGCTATGGGTTAAATGATTTTCAAAGGGCAGAAAGCTGAATAAGTTTATGCTCCTTTCTTTTCTATTATCTTTCAAATATATCACCTAAATCCCTACTGTAACAGTCCCATCCTCATCACTTCAGTGGAAAGAGAACAATTCAGAATCCAGGGAATTATTCCTAAGAAAGCCTGGCCTATGCAAAATCTAGTAAGAGGATTAGCCCAGACTTCTTGCCCACTGTGTTGTTATTTATGCAGGGTCCACAGAGGCGGACTGCTGATTCCCATTTAGCTTGTTATCCGCTCTAATCCCATTATGTTTCTGCTGCTGTTGCTTCACTCTGAAATGTGCAGTCTGTGACCTTAAAACAGTTTTCTCTTCATAGGTGAATTGTTCTTTACAGTCTCTCTCGGACCTCATCCAACTTGTTGAAGGCGTTTTGAAGTACAATGATGCCCTTTTCCAGTAGCTTACTTTCTAGAGACAGTGAAATGCCTGCAAAGATCTGCATAATTGACAAATAAAATTATCATCAACTTATACTGAATAAACACTAAGAAATGATTATGGCATTGCGCAGATTACAGTGGGTAATATAGAGACACATAATGCATCATCCCCAATCTGAGGAGGCCTGACATCCAGAAAAAAAGCAACCAGAAATCCGAAGTAGTTCCTGGAGTTCAGGAGAGGAGAACACTGAGAAGGAGAGGCTGAGGCAGTTCATGAGTAGCCTTGAAGAAAGATTAGGATGTTGTTAAAGATGCTGACCAAGTATAATTTAATTTCTCATAAGGGGAATTCCAATGACAAGGGCAAGGGAAACAGTTTTAGCAAAAGCAGAGAGGATTTCTGGAGCCAGTTTGAATCAGAATGAGAGGACAAGGGTGCCTGAAATCAAAACTTTACCTAGAGGCTTAGCGAGCAAAAACCTAAGGAGTTGGGCTTGTACCAAACTAAGGAGAACATTGCATGGTAGGTCAAGCTGTCAAACACATTTAACAAGGTTGTATGGTGCAGTGGTTAAATACTGAAAGAATGAGAGAGAGGCCCAAAAACCTGGACTACAGGCTTTATTAGAGGAGAAGGACCCTGCCGGGCTGTCTCGCAAGGGGAGAACAGCAACACGTGCAGAGGTGAACACGCCTTTTGAGGGGAGGAATGGGAAGGGATGGGGCTTAGGGTACTCGGCACACGCTGATTGGTGGTGTCATATAAGGCACATAATTAGGCACTTAGGTACTTAGGAATCAAGGGCTTAGGATATTTGGCAGGTGCTGATTGGTGGTTCAATGTATAGTCCATATAAGGTGCCTGGTTAGGAAGGTGCCTGGTTAGGTGCTCGAGAATGTCCGGGCTGCAGGTCCATCAGTTGGGGAAAGGAAGGATCTATCAAATACAATCTGAGAAACTGAGTGCAAATACAGGCATTGCTGCTAGCTGGCTGTGAGTCTTTGGGAAAGTCACCTGCATTTATTCCTTCAGGTGTAAAGTGAAGATCCTAGTAATTCCCACATACTGAGCATGCGTGAGTACATAAGACAACACGCGTAAGGTGGTTATAAATATAGGCCTGGGCCAGGCACTGTGGTGGCTCTAAGGATAGAGGTGAGCAAAACACGGTTGATTCTTGTCATCAGTGGTTTAGAGTAAGGACTTCGGATTTATTGGGTTGGATGAAAAGCAATAATTTTTATGTTGTTCATTTTAAACAGAGAAATACTGTGATGAAAACTAAGTTGGAAGTAAATAGTCTAGTTTTCTTGTAGTATAAGATTTATACAGGGTAACAACACCTAAAGGCAAATACCAGGTAGGGGCTTCATAGCAGAAATATTGGAATTAATTTCTAGATAAAACGTATGAAAGATAAAAACTGTGGATTAAAAGGAATGCCTTTCAATTGCATGTCTGGCTGAGATCTGAAGTGGTAAAATAGAAACATCATAGTTATAAGGGCACATGTTCCTTCTGCAGGATTTACTTTAGATTGCACAATCACTATTTGTATTTGCTAAAGAAGTGAGAAATTATTACTGACCCATGGCTTAGCTCTCCTGAGAATTAAGAGTTGATTATAACTACTGAGTAGCAAACTACCTCTATCAAGACCAAGGAAAACCCAGACAACTCAAAATTATCTCTATGAGACATTTATTAAGAAACAAAGATAAGTTAATGGAAAGAACACTGAGTGAGGCCCAGTAGATGTAGTTTAAGTCCTATTGCTGCCATTGTATCCTTGCAAAAAAATTAATTTATCTCTTCCAGGTCTCCGTTTCTTCAGCACAAGTACATGCACCCAGAGGTTCTCAAAAGTCCTTCCAGCTTCCAAATGCAAAGATTGTATGATATAACTCAAAGACTTGATCATTTCTAACAACCTATTCTTATAGAGAACATTGTTATGTTTTCTTGATGGTTAACATGATTTTCAGGCTTTTAATTAGGGACAGATTGTACTTTAAAAAAATAGGTTTATATGTAACATGGTATTTTTCCAGTGGTGTGTGGAAGCCAGCCATTGCTAGAACCTATTGTTAAATTTTTAGAAATATTAAAGCCAGTTGACATCAGGCTGTTAGGTTGGAATTGATCATGGTGGAAGAATTTATAGCCTGCATGTTTGCAAATAATCCAAAACATGTTTGGGGGTGTTGTCGTTGTTGTTTTTTTTTCTGGAGAGCCAGTTGTTAAACATTTGTCAGCACATTAAACACATTAAGTGAAAATAGTAAATCAATATTGTTAGACAACAAAGATCCTCTGTTTTTGCAGTTTTTGAATTATGATTGACTCTAGGCTAAAAATAGTAGGAATTGTCTCAGAGAGTCATTCAGAACAATTTATGTATATTTAAAACAGAGTGCAAAGAGATGTCATAAATAACAAGAGCAAACTGTTCTTCCATTTCATAGTTTTCCTACTGTCTCAAGATTATTTTCATTTGTATAAATTAAAACTACCAAGAAAAGATGGAGCCTAATTCTATAGCTGAATTGGAGAGCATAGTTAAGACTGCTAGTTTTTTATAGTGACTTGTTCTTAGTCAGATGTCCTAGACCTAGGAAGTGGATTAGCTTTGCATTAAACATCATCAGGAATAAACAAAAGACTCATCCTAGAAGCACTGCCAGTGGTTTACCATCAACCCACAGAAAGCACTCAAGGCAAGCATTACTTTTAATAAATACCCTGATATTGAATCTAGGGGACTCTAAATTTGGTTTGCAAGATTGTCAACACATGTTACAATGCTTCCTGGGCCCAGCACCACCACAGAATCATTCTAAAGAGAGCCAACAGCAGTGTGTGAGAGGAGAGCTTTAAATCTGGATTTAATTTCTCACAAATGAAATAAGTGTGTTTCTTTAAGGCTTTCTGCATGCTTATTGACAGAGAGACAGAGAGAGGGAGAGAGAGAGAGAGAGAGAGAGAGAGAGAGAGAGAGAGAGAGAGAGAGAAAGAAAGAAAGAAAGAAAGAAAGAAAGAAAGAAAGAAAGAAAGAAAGAAAGAGAAAGAAAGACTGCAGATTTACAAGCTAGAAGATTACAGTTCCAAGAGTCTTTGTTTGAGAAAAGTGAAATGGTGGAAGCTAATTCATTACAAAATCCTGCCAGAACACACTAGATGATAATTAGACTTTGCACTCAAGACAGTGACCAAGTATAATCCCAGGAAGACTTTATTCCTGGATTCTTTTATTTTTCTCATTGCTTTTTATCAAAATGTGTTCTGTACAACAATAAGAATAACAAAAATAACTGACATTGTTATTATTTGGCACTTCATCGGATGTTAGGCAGTGCAAACAAACTCAGATTGTGAGTATACATACACCCAAATGCAAGTGTAATTTTTGGAGAGTGTTTTAAAGTCACTTAGAATATAAATCAAAGCATACATCCTAAAACTTAATTTCCATCAGGAAGGTGAACCTTCTATTCTCCAATTTTATTCAACACAGGACATAATCTTAATTGGCATTCCTAAGAATAGACCCATACAATGAGCTGTTCATTCTTTTATGGACATATCAAGCCAACAACTTCTAGAACTATTAATAACAACAACATATTGAAGTGTAGACCATGTAGACATTTACTAACAAGGTCTATAAACATTCTTAGAAAATAAAAATATTTTCCACAATAGAAAAGAATAAAAAGGAGTTAGTGAAATCTTTAGGTTGAAAATTAATCTACACTAATAAAAGAGAAAGATGAAAATTGATCATACCTTCGTGACGCCCACCAGCCAATCAGGAGTGAGTATGCAAATTAACCCAACAAAGATGGTGGATTAATTTGCATATGCAGGCGGCAAGCGGCCGGGGGCAGGACAACACAGGCGTTCTGCACTGCCCAGCTGCTCTGGGCCTCTGGGCAGCATGGGAAGGCAGAAAGGTGGCTCCGGGCTGGAGTGAAGGCGGTGCCAGCAGCCAGGGGAAGGAAGGCCCATTCTTGCATGAATCTTCATGCATCAGGCCTCTAGTATCAATATAATCTGCCTTAGCCCAAACCTGTTTTCTTCTTTTAGTAAATATGTGTTTTGAATCTATGAATAAACATTTCCTGAGATAAAATAAAGAATAAGAAATAGTCTTAGAAATAAGGAAGGCATCAAATTAAGCTTTCCAAGTGTAACCTTATTCTCTTCTTAGTGTTAGCTTTATTATTATTATTATCAATATTATTACAATAATGTAGTGATGATATACTCTTAATAGAAAAAATAGCAGTTTCTCTCATGCTGAGGTAAAATTAACAGAAAACATGAAATCTTCTGTAATTCTCATGTAAGATTATTATTGGTTGTATGTAGTTGTTTACATTTCTGTTAGAGTAGTTGTATCTATCAACTGGGATTTTTTAAAAAGCATATTATAAAGTAAAAATGTTCACTTTGAAATTCCATGCAAATTCAGCAATGAAAAAATAAAACCTATAAACAATTTATGTTGAATGTAGAAGATTCTTGCTGCTGCTACAAAACAAAAAGGAACCACACAAATATATTACAGACATCACACTAACCGAGCCTGACAGTGCTATGGTCAGAAATCAGACATAATCTTATTATTTGGCTGTAGTTTGGACAGCTTCTAGGCACGACTTAAAAAAAAAAAAGAATTCAAAAGATTACTTTCTAAAATGGCATTTTCTTACTCAAGCTTCTGTTTCTAATTTGCATACTTTCTCACACTCCATTCCTCTCCTTGCTCTCCTTTTTCATTCACCCTCCACTTCCTCCCTTGGTCACCTCCTCACCTACTCTCCTGGTTTCTTGGCCAGCTATTTGTGAAATGGTAACACACTTTCATGGGTTTTCCTGTCTGCCTATTATGAACTACATGCAAATTGTCTCAACATTATGCTAACTATGAAAGGCTGGGTTAGTGGATAACTCATATATGCAGTCATTGTTTGTAGGGAAATGCTGGTGTGGGGCCAAATTTTTCTTAAATGAATTTGCTAAAGGCCATAATCAAAGAACTAGGCTTTTGGAAACGTATGCAAAACATGGTGATAGGGGAAACCAGATGCTTTAATTTCTATTACACCACTTTTGTGAGGTGAGCCTTTTCTTCTTTTCCTGATATAAAGAACAAGTTTCCATGCTTTATTATAGACATGTTGCAGTAATCTGTATCAAAGTTTATCTTCTCTAATCTGTGGCTGCTATTAGTACCAATGGAGAAGAGCTATAAATCCACCCAGATGTGGCTTCAGTGGTATGAATCTCAGATCTTCTCTAATCCCAAGATTAGATATTGAAATGTTGCTCCAGTTGTACAGTATTATCACATCATATCACTTGGCCCTCTTTCAAACTGGAGCATTTATTAACAATACTTTCCAAGCTGTTGCTAAATTGTGAGCACCGCACCTTATCTGTTGCTCTTTTACAGCTTTAACTAGCAAGATTATCAAAGAAGTGTCCTGATAAATAATACCATCAGATACAACTAGCTTGTTTTCATTCCGATGTTGCAGAAGACCAAAGAAAGCCAAGGACGCTTCAAAGAAATGGAGGGACACCGTTTAATACACCGGTGGACTCAGGGAACAGCCTTCCAAATCTGAGTGAAGGAACATGCATGGGGCCCTCCCTTATATCTCCCTGTGGTCCTTGTCCCACAAACATGGATTATGCTTCCGGTCCTTTTCACGGGCCTTGCAAGAAGGCCCCCAGGTGTTGGGGGTCTCCAGGCCATATCTGATGGTCTGACCTGGTGCCAGCGTTAATAACTCTCCCTCCGGGGCAGTGCACTGTTCACAGTAACAGGTTCTGCAAGACCAGTATCTGGGAAGGAGATAGGGACGTAATTATAGGTTATCAAGAATGAACACTGAGCTTTCGGGCATGGATTCAGATCACTATCCCCCAAATATCAGGGTTACATTGGAATTAGCCCTTTTTAGCCTTCTCACCCTTAATATCAAAGGTTCTTAATAGTCAAAAACATTGTTTGCTCTCAGTTACTTTTGACAGTGGAAGGATTAGTCTCCTTTGATTTTGGGGTGGGGTTTTTTTTGTTTGTTTTTTTTTGAGCAATGATAACTTTACATTTTTGTCTCTTTTCTGTCTGGATTTCTTATTGACCTCCTGAGAAATATGAGGAACTATTTGTTTTTATTTATGGCATTTTTTTCTGTAAAAGATTACTTACGTGCATCAGTATGAATGTGAATTAAGCACTTTAGATAACCAAGTAGAAGCCCACGCCCTTACTATAGTAGATAATAAAAGTAGCAGACATAGCTAGGCATAGCTGATGGGAAGACATCTTGTCTGCTGCAAACAGAACTTTCCAAGTTTTCTGGATAATTGGAGTTTTATAAATATACAATTACATACACCAAAAACAAAACAACAGCAACAAAAACCACTGGACAATGTTAATTCTGCTTGGCATCTCCTCTTGGATATCTAAGTGGAGACACAGTGGGAAGCATCTCAAGCTTAATAATGAGCAAAAGTAAGCTGGATCATCCCAGCAAATCCATTCTTTTGGCAGCATTCCTTTTCACTCTACTGTATATCCAATCATTCAAGAGATCCTGTGGCCTCAAACCTCAAACCACTCCTCACCACTACTTCTCGGGTCTAAGCCATTGTATGTCCTTATGTGAATTTGTGTATTAGCATCTCAATTACTCTTTAGCCATTTGCTCTCCCTCCTTTATATCTTTTCTTAGCAGAGCAACCAGAGTGATTCTTTTTAAAGCACTTCAGATTATGGCAACCCCATCCTGTATTCAAAACTTTCCAAATGTGTTCCTTCCCAAGGGAAAAAACCCACACACAACTAAATCCATTATAATGGTCAACGGGGCTATGTGACAGCTGGCCACCATCTTCTGCTCTCCACCGCTCCCAATCCATTCCAGCGACACAGGTTGTTTGCTGTTTCTCCAGCACAGTGGCCAAACTCCTCTTCAGGGCACTTGCACTTCATGTTCGCTGGTATTTCGAATGTCCACATGTGTCACCCCATTGCCTCCTTTAGGTCTCAACTCAAATGTTACCTTTTCTGTGATACCTTCTCTGCTCATATATTTAAATGTTTAAGCCTCACATCCCTCTGTATTTCCTTTTTCCATTTTCATTTTTCTTCTAAGAACTTTTCAAAATCTGTGTACATTCTGTTATTTACTATGTTTATTGCCTATCTCCCCTCATTAGAATATAAGTTCCATGAGGACAGGCATGTAGGTTTATTTGCTGCTTTATACTCAGTGCTTAGAAAGCACCTGGAACATAGAGGCACCTAATACATATTTGTGGGATATTTACATGTCTTTGTGTCTATCACACATCATTGAGTGTGTCATCTGTGTTTGGTTTGATGGCATGCTATTTTGGGGGACAAGGAGTTGACTAGAATTATTAATATTAGAATAAAAATTTAGAAAAAGTAAAGTCTGGTTTCATTCATTAATTTAACCTCTATTAAAATCATCTAATCTAATAATAGACAAATATGCAAATTGACCGCACCTTCGCTACACCTAAGCCACGCCCACCAACCAAGCCACGCCCACCAACCAATCAGGACGAGTATGCAAATTGCCCCAACAAAGATGGCGGCTAATTTGCATATCAAGACAGTGTCGAAAGAAGCCAAGAGCTGCAAAGGGGAGTAAAGCTTCGAAGAAGCAAGCAAGCCAGGGGGGCGGGGGGAGGAGAAGGGAGAAGCGAAGTCAGGGCCGTAGGCGAAGGGAAACGAAGGCGGGCTGGAGGAGAAGGCGGGGCGGGGGACAAGGGCGGGGCGGAGGTGGGGCTGGGGGCGAAGGGAAAAGCAGGCGGGCTGGAAGAGAAGGTGAGGCGGGCGGCAAGGGCGGGGCGGAGGTGGGGCCGGGGGCGAAGGGAAACGCAGGCGGGCTGGAGGAGAAGGTGGGGCCGGTGACAAGGGCGGGGCGGAGGCGGGGCCGGGGGCGAAGGGAAACGAAGGCGGGCTGGAGGAGAAGGCGAGGCGGGCGGCAAGGGAGGAACGGAGGCGGGGTAGAGTGCAGCAGGAAATCCCATTGCAGGAATTTTCCTGCAACGGGAAAGCTAGTTAAAATATATTGCCCTAGCTGGTTTGGCTCAGAGGACAGAGTGTTGGCCTACAGTCTGAAGGGTCCCAGGTTCAATTCCAGTCAAGGGTACATGCCCAGGTTGCAGGCTCGATCCCCAGTGGGGGGGGGAGGGGTGCAGGAAGCAGCCTATCAATGATTCTCTCTCATCATTGAGGTTTCTATCTCCCTCTCCCTTCCTCTCTGAAATCAATTTTAAAAAAGTATTATCTGCTAATTTTGTTAAAAAAAATAACAAAGAATCTACTCTTTTGTAAGCTGTTAATTTCCTTAATAACTGTTAGATAAAATAATCCAAAATAGGTTACATATTCCCAGATGTTACTATCTTGTGTTCTTCTTGTTTAATAAAAGGTTGTAAAATCTGAGGAATACAAAAAAAAATGTTAACTACTCAACATACATAATAAATAAATTGAAACAACTAAAGAATACTGAAAATGTATTATATCGATCCACCACCAACATAATCTGATCTTAGGGGCTAAAAGATACTTGCACAGTAAACTGCAAAAGTATTTGCATTTAATTATTTAATACACAAATGTAGCTTTTATACAAGCCAGGAGTCTTCACTAGCCCCTTGCCAGTTTTTTGGTTTGTTTTATTTGGACCTATGGAAGTTCTAAGTCATTCTCCAGATTTCAGCTAATTAATGGAGGACCATTGTACTCTGTTCCACCTGCCTTTGGCCATGTTGATTTCTACCAGCTGTTTTGGTCTGTCATCACATGAACTTTGCCACGAAAGTCAGCCCTCCTGTTAGTGGGCACCAGAAAACAATCCATTTTGACATTACAGAAGACTTTAGAGGGGCACATGGTCAAGTTCTATCACAAGGCATGCAGCCTTCCACTATTTTTCTGGTTCTTCTCTTTTCTTTCCCCTTCTCCTCTATCCTCCTTCTGTCTTTCTCTTAGAAGCAAAGCAAGTCTTCTCTGTAACTCATATTTAGTTGACCCTTGCGTTCTGATGTTTTGCTGCATGAAAACATTCATGTTGTCCCTGAGATTGTCATCTACCCATGCAGACTACTGGGTGTCTTTCCTGAAATAAAAACATTTCTCTCCACAAGTAGCAAGGAAAAATGCTGTTACAGCTGCTAATATAGTAGTTCCCAACCAGTTCATCTTTATAATGATGAATAGCAAGAGAAATTACTATTCTAGTAGCCTTTAATAAAAATAGAATTTAGATTACTTTGCCCAGAAAGGATTTTATGCAACTTGAAGATATTAAAACCTACTGACTACAGTACTATAAATAAAAGTAAATGAGAAAATGTGAGCAAAGGGAAAACATGTTAAAGATAACTAAGATGAAGCCAGAAATAAGATTAATATAGAAAATGCCTACTGGGGAATAAAATGCCTACTGGGGAATTTAGCTCTGAGTTTGTTCATAGTCATTTCAAAGTGGGAACCTAATCAATTCAATTATTCAGTTGCCATAAAGTTTAAAAAAATATTTCTCAGAAAACCCAAATACCTATAATATAAAACTTAAGAAAAGAAACCTCTATGTTCTTCATTAAAAAAACATTGTGTATTAAGTTAAGCAAAGTTCCCAAAAATAACCTTAGAATAAGTAAAACAGTGAGGGTAAAAGAGTAGGTTAAGTGCATAAAAGCTAAAGGCAGTTTAATAAAACTAATTTCTGAGAGATTGTACTGATTTCTTTGCTACCTCAGTAGCAAGGAATAACCAACATCAATTAAATACAGTTTTCAAAGGTAAGATGACTTACTATCTTTCCTTTAGTTTATAATCTTGTATGGACTTCTATGGGCCAGTCAACACAGTATCAATTTATTCTAAAACCAAATCTATTAAAAAATTATTGCATAATTTGTGACCCTCATTATCTGATGTTTTAAGAATATAACCTTATATTAACTAAGAATATAAATTGAAAGAAGAAAAGTCAATAAAATACAAAGTAAAAACTGATTCTATTTTGATAAAATACAATATGGAGATGGAAGGACAATACTTTCATTTGTTTCTTAACTCAAATGTGTATGTTTGAAAATGCTTCCTAAATGTGAAACTTTCATAAGAAGACATTTGCTAGTTCTTATGAGGAACAAAATGAAAGAATGGAAATGAATATGTGTGCAGCATTTAAAAATTTCTGAATGAGAATAATTTAATGATTTAAATATAAATGAATCTGGAACACACTTATTTCCCCTTGGAATGTATGTTACTGAAATGAATGAGCTTCACAACTTATAGTTTATGATGTAATTATCCTCCCTTAGTTTTAGCCATGTCTACATTGTAATTTCATTAAAGCCACTTTAATACAATATTATATTTTTATATCAGATTGAAAAGTTTAAAAAAGACTAATTTGAAAATAGGATCAAGGGTCAGAAGCTTAGTTTTATAATCTGGTCTCTAACTTTGTACTGTTGTTGTTTTGTTTTTTTTGTTGTGTTTTTTTTGTTGTTTTTTTTTGTGTGTGTGTGTGTTTTTTGCCTCACACAATGCAAATATGAAGCAGGTGACTGAAAAATAATATGTCAAGTATCCTAAAACTAAATTGCATGCCTTTACCATACTTCTTTTCCCCCAAGACCCCTTCACAATAATAACAACTTAGAACAAAAAGGAGTAAGCTGAGACTGTCATTCAGTTTTTTGTCACAGTTGTTTAACACTGGTATCAGTTCCTTTTCTCATATTCCCTATGCATATGGGTTTTAAGTATTTTGAATATGAACTCTAGATTAAATTCCTGTTCAGTAGATATGAGTTAAGATATTAACACTGCTCTAAAAAATGGGAAAAAAAAATATGGAATTGTGTTGAAGGACAAAACAGACTAAAGGAAACTTCCACCCAGATCATTTGAATGAGAGGGCTTACAGGAAAAGTTGAAGTTATTCTTTCAAGAAGAATCTTGGAGAGACCCAAGGGTTCTATCTTTGCAACAAAACAAAACAAAACAATTAATGAAAGAAAAATGTGTAAGAATTGGGACTGAACCACGGGGCTTAAATGTAGTTCTATTTATATAAAAAATTGTATCAGTTACCTCCTTTGTACTCACTCCTGCCTATGTAGCTTTTACTGACAAGTAAAAAACAGTGGTCTTCTAAGTTGAAAAATGGCACCCTCTGCCTGGGAAGATCCAAGTGTGGATATTAGTGCCTCAAGAAAACCTTGATAATTCTGCTTTTTATATATAACCCTCATTCAACTATGCTGTTCTTCCACTTCATATCACAAAGTAAAGCCTGCAAGCCAGCCAGCCAATCCTATCTAATAAAAGAGTAATATGCAAATTAACTGTCACTCCATCACAAAGATGAGGGCACCCATAGCCACAAGATGGTGGTGCCCAGTCCTCTCAGCCTTGCTGGAGTCCTCCAGTCCCAGGGTGGTGGCTGCTGAGAGCAGGCAGCGTGAGTGGCCACCCCGCCAGAGTCCTCCAGTCAGACATCCCCCAAAGGGTCCCAGATTGGAGAGGGTGCAGGCTAGGCTGAGGGACACGCCTCCAGTGCACGAATTTCATGCACTGGGCCTCTAGTTTGACCATAAAACCCAGAATTCCCAGGCAAACTTCTCATTTAATGGGAGAGTCAACAAATAATATATTTACTTGCACAAAAGAGAAAACTTAATCAAGTTTTCTGAAATAATTATCTTTTCATTTATTTGTTTAGTTTGTTAGTTTGTTTCTTAGTTAATCCACACATGAGGAATTTTTTTTCCCATTGATTTTTAGAGAGTGGGAGGGATAGAGGAAAAGAGAGAGAGAGAAACATCACATGGATTGGTTGCCTCCTGCATGCTGGCCAACGAGGGGCCAGTATCGAATCTGCAACCCAGGTATGTACCTTTGACCATGAATGGAACCCTCAACCCTTTAGTGCATGGGCCAACATTATAACCACTTACCAACACTAGCCAGAGCTCTTTTATTTTTAAACATGAGTGGACAACCAAGAACATCAAAACATATGGGCAAAGTCAATTCAAAAGTTATCCTATATAATAAAAGCCCAGTGACCAAAACAGTGAAATGACCAGAACAACCAGAGACCAGAATGACCACAGCCCCCTCCAGGGAGTGGTTAAGGTTGATCAGGCATGCAGGTGAGTGGTTAGGGGTGATCAGACAGGCAGGCAAGCAGTTAGGGGCGATCAGGCAGGCAAGCAGGCAGAGTGCTTGGGGCAATCAGGCAGGCAGGCAAGCAATTAGGAGCCAGTGGCTGCAGGTTGCAAGAGGGTGCAGGTTGGGCTGAGGAAACCACCCCTCACAAATTTCATGCACCGGGCCTCTAGTAGTTGATAAAAGAGAGTACAGATTCCTGTCTTGAAATGGGCAAATGGGCTCCTTTCCTGGTATTTTTGGATATAAGGCCAATGAAGTTTGTTCCATCTATCTATAGTCACTTAAGACCAATAGATGCAAAATCCATAACTTTTGCTACTTACAACATAATGATTTATTTTTAATCCGTATTGGACCTTTACTTAAATATTATTATAAAGTAATACTGAGTTTATATTTGTTTAGATTATATAGGTTATACTGTAGTAACAATCCCAAATTTTCAGCAATACATCTGTTTTTTTATATCCATTAACAGAACATATCCAACATGGATGGTGGCGTTTGATGAGGGGTAAGGGTTCTGGCTACATCAATTCCAGGTTTTCCCATACCACCACACAATTCTTGAACATCAGTTGGATGACCTGTGATTCAACTCATTTCTGACAGATTATGGGCTCAGTTCTGCATGAGTGCCACTGTTGTAGTAAACATATAGAAATGTTTAAAAATGCTTAAAGAATGTCAGAAAAGTTAAAAAATGTTTGAGTTAACTTCCCTTAAAACTTAAAGTGTGATATTGAAGATATATTCCCCACTGCCCTGAAGCATGTGTACCCCAGAGATAAGGATTTGAACTGACGCAGAGTGACTTGTGTCAAGATAAACACTTGTGTGAGTGACGTACTCTCCTTAGCCCCCTCGCCGTGTTTAAGATTAACATATGAGCATTGACATAAATCATTGATAGCCACCTGAGCTGCTATGGGTACAAACAAGCTTTAAATATGGACCTCTGCCAGCCAACGATGCTTGTCTTGTCGAGACATTACTAAGGCCCGTCCCTTTGTTGGTTTGACAAACGATGCTGCTCCACGCTCCTTTTCCTGCCAGATGACAGATGAATGGCCAGCAATCCCCAATTGAGACACAACCGAGCTCTTGGGAGAAGAACGCCGGCCCCCCTGCACCCAGACCAGACCAGCCCAGCTGCCGGACCAGGAGGACAACACCATGGGGATCCCTAACTAAGCTTATACCCACAGCCACTCAGGAATTTGTGTAATAAAAAGCTGTGTGATTTGCAACTGCATATGTTTCATGTGGTGTAATTCCTCCGGCAGTTAATTGAAGTAATTTGCGTAAGCTTAAACTTAAAATTAAAGCCTTTGGTCTTTTTGGTCCTAAGCCTGCCCTTGGTCCTGCTGATGCAGAGCAGTCTCTCCATCAGCAACTACTTGAATGTCCCAATTCCTGCATGGTTAAAGCTTATCTAAAGGGACGCCTAAGATGAACGCCCCAGATCCTTTCCCAGGATCTACTTGGGACAGCCACCCCCCGCGCACACACACACACACACACACACACACACACACACACACACACACACACAGAGTTCAGATACCAGAATGCTAGCCCAGGTTGTCTCTCATACTCTGACCGACCAGCTATACAGCAGAGGTCCCCATAGCTTCTTCTTTGGATTTGACTGATTTGCTAAAGTGGCTCACAGAGCTCAGGTAATCAGTTTACCCATTAGCTTACTGATTTATTACAGGGGACATTAATGGATACAAATCAACCATCAGGTGAAGAGATACATGGGTAAGGCATGTGGGGAGGAGTGTGGAGTTTCCATGTTCTCTGAGAGGGCAACTCTCCCAAATTTCCACATGTTCACCAAGCCAAAAGTTCTCTGAACCCCATCCTTTTGGGTTTCTATGGAGGCTTCTTTATATAATCATGATGAATTAAATCATTGGCCATTAGTACCTGATTCAATCTCTCTCCCTTGCCCTCTCTAGAAACTTGGGGGGAGGGGAGGCATGGGACTGAAAGTTCAAACCCTCTAATTGTTTAGTTGGTTCTCCTAGCAATGAGAACGATTTTTAGTCCAAAATCACCTCATTGACATAACAAAAGACAACTTTATTGTTCTCATCACAGAAATTCAAAGGGTTTTAGGAGCTCTATGCCAGAATCATGGACAATGACCAAATATGTATTTCTTAGTATAAATCACAATATTACATGGGGGGACAGAAATACTCTGTTAATTATACTCAAGGACTGGGGTGATGTAGATGATGGAGGTGTCACCACCTTGGTGCTGTACCATCAGGAAAGGTGGCCTTTTTAGTCACCATAACAAGGGAAGAAAAAGACTGGAGAATCACACATGTGCTTTTCACAGCCTTGGCTCAGAATAACATGCACCATTTTCTCCTCACAAAATGCCATTGGCACAAACTAGTCATATGCTGCTCCTGCCTGCAAGGAGACTGCGAAGTGTAGAGAGTCAATGGATAATTGTGGACAATATCGCTGACACAGAGCCAAGAAATAACCCTGCAAATTCACTTAAAGATGATCTTCACTATAATTAGCAATATTATATTGTATATCAAGATGCCTCTTTTATCTTATAAACTAAATCCACTGTTTTAAAAAAGATTGTGAAAATTATTCCAATTTGGCCTTTCACTTATGAGAAATAATAAAGCATACCCATATTGACAGTGTCGTATTTATGGAGAAAAGCTTTCCAATGAAATAGCAGACTAAAATGCTTTCTCTCCTCAACTAAAGATTATTAAAATAATTTCATTATTTTGTTTAAAAAGGGAAAAAACTAACATTTTTCACATAAGCAATTTTTCTTCTATATTAATTCTGTAAGCTATACTTAAACTTTATTTTGAAAGTTCCCAAACAAAATGTTAGACATAAGTTTATTTTCAAATTAATTGCTTAACAAACTATTTTACTTACATAATTTATTTAAAGTAAATTTAACTGATTTTTATTTATTAAATGAAAACATGGTTTATATTATAAATTCTATTAAGAATCAACTTAAAGTGCTTTAAATAAAATATTTAATAATACACATACAAAAGATGTTTATTTACTTAAAATCATTTCTTATTGCCCTAACTGGTTTGGCTCAGGGGATAGAGCATCAGCCTGTGGACTCAAGGGTCCCAGGTTTGATTCCAGGTCAAGGACATGTACCTCGGTTGCGGGCACATACCCAGAAGGGAGTGTGCAGGAGGCAGCTGATCACTGTTTCTCTCTCACCGATGTTTCTAACTATCCCTCTCCCTTCCTCTCTGTAAAAAAATCAATAAAATATATATATATTTTTAAAAATCATTTCTTATTATGTACCGTGAATAAAACATTTTCAAAATTTCCACTGATTTTTAAAGATTATCTGTACTGGTAACAATGAATTGCTAAATATAAATATTTGGAAAGATCACTGAGCTAATATTAGGCAATCTGAGTTCTCAAGCTGGCTCAGTGCCACAATTCTCTCCTCAGTAAATCCAGGACTTGCTGGCAGATGATTGGGACACACCCAGGGAGCCCTCACGTGAGCCTTTCATCAGAGATGGTTTAGCGACCTGGAAGGCACTGAGAGCACTGCAGGCCAAATCAGGCTGCAACAGATTCATAGAGCGAGTTCCCTTCGTTGTACGTACTTCTTTTCTCTTCCATATGCTTTTGAATAATTTCATTAATTAGGCAAAAAAGTGAAGTAAAGTTTATGAGGATAGAATAGGCAAGTAAAATTTCATAAAGAAATAAAGAACAATGAAATAAGAAAAAAATTGTTTCACCCAGGATATCACCTTTTGTTATAATTAAAAATGCATTTTTATGTCCTAAAATGTTTAATAAAAGCCTAGCAAATTAATTAACATGGAACATTTGTAAAAATAAAAATCCAATGCCAGCATTTAGATTTTTACTCTATCAAAGTATCAAAGTATTGATAGAAAACAATGACCTTAGTTCATAGATATTTTATGGGCAATGTTGGGAATAAATGTGATAAATAAATTTCTATTTTTTATAAAACACACAGATTAGGAAATTTTTGTTATAGCAGACCAAAGGACTAAGACATTTATACTATAAAATACACAGTAAGAACATGAATTAAATTAAATAAGATATCAGAGTTCAGATGTTAATGCCCAGAATAGGCTGGAAAGCGATTTTTAATATTGAGAAAACAAATTGAGGACAAAACCACTTTATTGCAGAATTAAAAATAATTTAAAAGCACAATGACAAAAACATTAAGTGATTCAAAAGCCAAGTGGGGTGGGAACAGGGATGTAGAGGGCAGGGGGGAAAAGGGAGAGACATCTGTAATTCTCTCAATGATAAAGATTTTTTTAAAAAAGTCAATTGGCACAGATAAACATCTTGAGATGATCAATATAAATGCAAAATGGACAAGACCAAATCTTAAAGAAACTAAAAGGAAGATAGTATACATGAAAGGTAGATCAAGATTAACAAAGTGAAGTAGAAAATCCAACAAATGGGCCAGGATATGTATTTGATGTTTTTTATATAAACCTGAAATTTAAAAAAAAAAAATTAATTTGCAGATAAGAAAAATTTGAGACAAAATGTTCGGTCCTAGTTTAGCCATAGAGCTTCAGTGACGAAGACAGAATTATTCAAGCATCCAGATAGAGAAAACAATTCACCTACATAGATGGAAAAATCAAGCAGGACAAATTTCTCCATAAAAAAATACAATGCCAGAAAATAGTTGCACAATGTGGACCAGTGTGATGCAAGAATGTAACACCCAGCCAAGAGATTATTCAAATAAAAAGGCAACAGACATATTTTAAAACATGAAACATCCAGGAAATGCAGCAGCCATAAGTCATTATGATAAAAGAAAAAAAAATGTTTCAATGGCAAAACTCAATCATCTAAGATATGAAGTTCAAGAGTGATCATCCCTAAATTTATCTATTGATCTTTAGAATTTAAAAACAAACTAATTTTAATTCAAGGTTACTTTTAGTGTTGCATTTGAACTCCTTGGGTTATCTTATTTTTCTATTGTTGCTTTTAAAATTGCCGCCTATGTACCTATTTTCTGAGACTAAATGTTGCTATAGAAAAACTAAAGATTTTTCTGATATTCTAGTGGTTCTGCTTATTGTTTCTCTGTCTGGATGCTGAACACCCTTAAATGTTCTTCTAAGTGAATTGCCTTTTCTGTTTGGAAACATGCAGCAAAGTTAGAATAGATGCACAGATGTGGTCAGGCAGAGACCTGGCCTGACTGACCTTTCAAGTTGCCTTGCTTCTTATATTGCATGGAAAGAATTTAGACGTTTCTGTATACTCCTTGCTTCAGGACCCTAGTGCCCAGCCTTCTCTAAGGCCATCTGTTCGAGGCAAGTCATGAGTAAGCTGATACAGTACTTTGAAACGCAGAAAACCCACTTATAATGAGAAGTGCTCCTATCTCTGCTCTTGTCAATCAGCAGTTTGATGACTGACAGGCCTTCACGACTCTAATAAAACACCAAAGGGGGAACCTCTCTTCTTCATGGATTCTAATCAGTGCTCTTCTAGTCCCTGGGTAGGAAAAGTCTCAGCCATTTAGTACAATAGTCCCTGCTCTTCCTTCATAGGCAGTGGGGTCCCCTCGGTCCTACTAGTGCAGGGCCCATCCTTCCACTAGCAGTTCATACTGGTTCATGCCAAGTCCTGTGCATACTCTCACCTCCCTGATTCTGACATAGCTGCAAAGTTTTGTGCTTATTCTCAAGTCCCAGCCCACCTCCTGCCCCACTCAAAAGAGATAGTTAGACTGTAGTGCCAGGGGGCAAGTCAAAATGCATACTCAGCCAATGTGGCAGTCATGAAAGTACAGCACTTAGAGTGCATGTCTCCTGCTGTGCAGACAGCCTCTGGGGCAGCATCTGCAGCCAGATTCACCGCCATGTTTGCATGGAGGCCACACTTCCCACAGGCTACTCCTAGGCAATGACTGAGGATGGTTAGGATACCAAAGCAGGGCTGTTCCTGTGAAATTCAGGACTCTTCCAAAGGGTATTTTTGGCTCAAGGTCTCTTAATTTGCTGGGACAATTTGAGACCCTTCCTACTCCATGGTCCTTCCTTCCCAACACAGGTATCAGACCTAGATGAGTTATGTAAGGAAAAGTACAGAATTCAGGCACTGTTGCACATAGAAATATAGAAAAGGGTAAGAGAGAGAGAGAGAGAGAGAGAGAGAGAGAGAGAGTGCAACTGGGGAAGAGACCTCTCTGGTCAGACAGAGTCTTAGCTGAAATCTGAAGGATAAGAAGAGACTATCTGTGCAAATAGCCCAAACAAGGGCATTCTGAAAGAAAAGGGAAGCCATTACAAGTCTTAAGCAGGAGAATGGCTGTTTGATTTCTGGAACTGAGATGATGTTTAGTATGGTTGGAGTGGTAGCAGTGATGAGGAGAACTGTCCTAGATTGGATGGGTAATGTTGGAGTAGGGGATTGTGGGGAAAAAATAAGAAAAATGATACCACCAAAGTTTGGGACTTTGACAACTAGGAAGATACTGGTACTGTTTACCCTAAAGTGAAAAGCGTTAGGGTTAGACCTTCATTGTAGACATAAATTAGAAATTCCTAATCAGCATCCAATAGAAGATGTCAAGCAGGTAACATATGGAAGTCTAAAGCTCAGGGTCTAGCCCATGAAGTGTTTTTGACTCCACAATCAACAAGATGTGATTTTTGGCTTGTCTTAGTTTTGCTACTTACCGCATGAAAGCTCTTGAAAATATTCTGACACACATGGGAATTTCTGTTTGAGTCATGCTAAAATACCATATGCAGACAGGTAAAAGATACTAAAGCTTTTCCTGCCTAAATCTCACAAATTACCCTCCATTTATAAGCATCTACAAAATGGAAGTGAAAGTTGCCCTTAACCAGTTATTTAGTTGTCACATCCCTCAACTAGGTAACCCTCATTATTGTCCATATTTATATTTTGTATAGCTCCAAAGAGTGATTTGTATAGAAATTTGTTTAATAATGCAATTATTGATGGAAATTAATATTTCAGGAGAAAAGCTCTTTGTAAAATAGTGTTCTTTTTTTCTCTTATGGGTGACTTATTTTTAGATAAGTACTAGCCATTAATGTTACTCAAGAGAAAGAAATGATTGACTAGCAAGTTCTAAAGATATTGCACTGTACTGTGGAAAGAAAAATATATCATTGCAGTTAAGGTGTCAACAGAGCCAACAGCCCTTTGTGAAATTATCTGAAAATTGAATACCATCTGTAAAGGGCATCAAAAGCAAGAAGCAAATGTTAACAGAGAATTTTTCAAATTCATAAACAGACATTTTAAAACATTTTTACAGACACACCTTAGGAATAGTTTCATATACTAAGTCTATATATTTCACCTCTGCCAAATAAGAACATCCATTGAAATATTTATCATCTCACACATAATTATGTAAACAAAAAATCCATTCTTTCCTCTGTTGTTTTTCTTTTGTTATTTTTTCCTTCTTATATTTTCTCTTCTTCTTTTGTGAAGTTAAAGATATTTCAAAGTCATTCAAGTGGTTGTACTGCTTTTAGGATTAATTGTATAATATAGTGCTGAAATTACAAATTGATTTTAAAGACTCTGCCAAAGTGTCTCTCTGTATTTTAAATTATCAACCAGGCTCTAAGCTGAGAGATTGGAAAATGATAAAAAGTAATCTACTTACCCTTTAAGTTTGTTTCTTTTTAAAATTGCTAGTGTTTGATTTCATTTAATGTTACAAAACATGACTCTCTAGAAAGATTTATAGCTTTGAAATACTACTAAAGAGGGCTGCTTAAGCTCACTGTTCTTTTTATATCAGTAACTCTCAAACATTTATTATCAATACCTATCATGTGCCAAACAATTGTACTTGTTCTCAAAATATTTGAACAGTTTTTATGAAACTATTAGCACTAATAATAATTTTCATCATGAATTGATCAAATAAAACCGGTTTGTGGTCAGTACTTCTCCAGCAGGGGTGCCTTTTCTTATATGAATGCATATTCTCTCCTTTGCAGTTAAATCCCTTAAAAAAAAAAAAAAGCCAACAGCAACTATCATTATTGCATCTTCACCAGCTGTGAGTACTAATATATGTGAGGTATTCCTTTGAATATAGAAATCATATCTCCTCACTGTTTTCTCAGCCCCTGCTAAACAGTGTCCAGCTGAAGTCTTGCTCACACAATTCCTTACATTCACTATTTTATAGACGTGACAGAGAAGCCAGAATTGGGTTATTACCTAGTTTTTGGCAATAATAGCAATGATACCTAAAATTTATTACCATATAAAATTTTAAATGTACATATATAAAATAATGTACACATATTATTTTATTCTCTCAACCATCCTGTGAATTAGGCATTACTGTATTCATTTTTGAAGTGAGAAAACTGGAATTCAGTGGGTCAAAGTTATCAGTGTCAAGTCAAACAACTGAGAAGTGGTAAAGCCAAGACTCGCACCCAGTCTCTTTGATTGCACATATTTTCACCATAAAATACCCCAAGCTCAGCCCAAACTCAGTTTATAACATTAACCCAGTGAATCAGAAGATGTATATGAAAACTTTACAACTTAGCAGTTTGAGGGATTCACGTGATTAATGGTATTTCAATTGTCTCAACAAAATAACCAACATTTCTGTACATTTGCAAAAGAATGAATTGAAATGGCATTTAGGAGAACTAAAAAAATTGTAAGGAATCACTCAAAACTTTTTTTTACTGGACCTAAAAGCAAGAGAAAAGCATTTTGAGAATTTGCATTTTGAAGGACTCATACTCTTACTGATACCTTCTGTAAGTACAAATATGGCACAGATCCTTTGAGGAAAGTTGATCTCATAGTTTAGGGCCAGAACTTATAGAGATAATAAGAACATTTTAATTTATGGAAGAGGACTGATTTTCTCTCCAAACATATCGCACCACTTTCCTAATACAATTAGTACTCAAGTCATGTTGTATTCACTCCTACTTACTTTTAATAGCATCTCTTGGGGGAAAAAATCTCAAGATTATGCAAAGGACAAATATCATTTAAAAAAGACATACCATAAGCAGCATTATTTATTGTCTCTTAGTAAATGTGAAGCACTTTCTCACTTCTTAATAATGTATATGTTTTTTCACTTTATATATTTATATGCATTTTATTGTGTCTGACAGAGGAAGTAAAATTATAATGTTTAACAACAAAAGCTACATAAACTATTTGCAATTAAACTTGCATATTATTAAAGATAAGAGGAAGCTAATAATCCATTAAAATGCATTCTCATTTCAATTAGTACTTTCTTCTGTAAACAGTGATATGAAAAATAAGGGAAAATAAAAGAACATGTGGTTGAACCTGCTTTAGAAATATCTTTGGTGATAACAAAACATCAATCCAGTGTGACTAAGCAGACTGACAGAGTCTTCAGGTTGTTAACAGAAGATAAAACTTAAAAAATATGTATCTCTTACTTGAAGAGGTATTTAGAAAAATTCAATGCAGCATAAAGATTTAGAAAACAAGATGCAAGAATAATCTTATTTTCTTATGAGAGATTAATTTAACATTTCAGGAATATGCTGGAATTAAAAAGTGTTGAAGTAGCCAGAGCTAAGTCTTGGTCAGCCAAATATCTCATAAAAGTTTGGCTTTTGCTGATGAAGAAAGACTATTGGTGTGTGTGTGCACATATCATATCATATCATATCATATCATATCATATCATATCATATCTACATATGTTTAAGTGCATGTATAAGTATACTAGAGGCCCAGTGCACAAAATTTGTATATGGAGGTGGAGGGTTTCTCAGCCCAGCCTGCACCCTCTTGCAATCCGGGACATGCCTCTCGCAATCCAAGACCGCTGACTCCTAACTGCTGTCCTGCCTGCCTGCCTGATTGCCCCTAACCACTCTGCCTGCCTACCTGATCACCCCTAACTGCTCGCCTGCCTGCCTGATTGCCCCTAACTTTCTCTGCCTGCCTGATTGCCCCTAACCACTTACCTGCCTACCTGATCACCTCTAACCACTCTGCCTGCCTGTCAGATTGCCCCTAACCACTCTGCATGCCTGCCTGCCTGATTACTCTAACCACTCTGCCTGCCTACCTGATCACCCCTAACCAGTCTGTATGCCTACCTGATCACCCCTAACCACTCTGTATGCCTGCCTGATCACCCCTAACTGCTCGCCTGCCTGCCTGATCCCCACTAACCGCCTCTGCCTCAGCCCCCGCCACTACGGCTTCATCCGGAAGGACATCCAGAATGAGGTCCAGAAGGTGGTTCAGCTGTCCTGTCTAATTAGCATATTACACTTTTATTATTATAGATGTGTGTGTATATATATTAATGAATATATAAATGAGAGAGAGATATTGATTGATCATAAACCTTTATGTAACTTGGGTACTTTTCTATATGAGAAATCCTATTTACCCACCCCTCCGCCTCCTCAAAATGAATGTCATTTGGAGGTTATTCCTTGACTCTCCTTTTTTTTATGCTTATATGGTTAATCACATAATTATAAGTTTGATATTTACTCGTCGATATAATCCATTTCTCTAAGAAAAATATTCTTTCACAAAGGTGGCTAATCTATCAAAATTGTGGAAGTTGATATATTTTTAAAATATTCACCATAGCAATAACTGAATTGGGAATAATGACTTATAAGCTGAGATATTTACTGGGTGATTGCTTCTGAACTTTCTGTGTCTCAAACCCATTTGGTTTTACATGGGCATCAGACTAGCCATTGTAAACTGTGATTTCATTCATAGTCATATCACAGAATAAGATTACTTTCGTTTACTGTGAGATTAAAGCCTTTCCATAAATGTGTATTTTATAGCTACTGTTAGGTATAAGCAATTATAGCTTAAAACTGGAAGCAAACACACAGAAATCATCCAGTTGATTCAGGCTAGAGGCTCTTAGGCAAGTCACTCTTCATTTGCTTGAGTCAAGATAAGCAGTGTTAACATACTCATTATTCATCAATAAAACAAGAAGGATGAAAAGAATGGGAGAGCACTGGATGTGATAAATGACAAATAAAATGTTTGGAAAAAGTGAATGAGCAGTCATGTGGAGATTAAAAAAAAACACACTTCCTTGGGTCATCTCAGTTAAAAGACTGAGTACATTCATCAGAGAATTCTATAGCATTTGGCAAACATGTTAATTATTGACCTAAGAGAACCCTGACAAAGGTAATATAAACACCCAGCCCTTATCATAAATCATCACCAAGTATTATAAACTAAATCATGGGTTTTTTTAAGATAAAAAAATGTGTAAAATTTGGGGTCATGGTACCAGCCTCATGTGGAGAATTCTTAACCTAGTGGTACTCTTCTTGTCAAGCACAGCTTGCAACAAATATTAAAATTAAAATTTTCAATCAAGAAAATATATTTTTATTCATATGCTACACTAAGAAAAGTAAAGCAGCTGTTATCTCCAATAAGCACAAATAGAGGCCAGTAGTTTAAGAACAGGATGTTCATTCTTTTGGAATTTAGCTAACAAAATGTATGCCATTGTTTTAGACAAAGGAAAGCATGAATATAGTGAAAACATGTATGGATTTGCAGCATTCAATTTAGTGAACTGTAATATGAAAATATGATGATTTCCATGCTATAGACTCACCAAAAGAAAACTGTCTGACAGGCCATTCACCAACATTTTTGCCTGCTCACTGCAAAATCATCCCAACTTAGAACTGAGAGACGAATACAAGAAAAGCAAATAATAATAGGGTTTCTTCTCGGCACACTTAATAAAGTAAGCAAGAGGAAGTTACTAAAACTTTAAGTAAGGTAAAGTAGCAAGGCATGGCCATTAACTATTGGAAAGTATTAGTGAACAGCAAATCATTTCAATACATAGCAAACTGTGGCTGTCATGCAGACCATGATAAAACAAAACAGAACTGAGCACATAAATAAGACCCATAAAGAATGGCCAACCAGCTGACAAATTACAGATGAAATCTGGATTTAAAAATAACCTCAGACATAAGCCTGATTTTATGCTTGTCTTTTTTCTGCCAAGGGAAAGGCAAGTACTTCAACTTCAGATACAAAATCTACATCTTTAAAATGGTAGCACTACATAGAGGCAGGTTTGCTGCAAAGCTATTGAAACTTCAGAATCCCTCATTTTACCAGCCCTTTTCAAACCCTGAACATTATGCTGGTTTGCAAAATATTCTAAAGAAAATATTTTACCTGATCTTTAAAAAAAGAATCTGCCTCCTTCTATTCCAACTTCCTCTTCATTTTTATTCTCTCGTTTCAGGTGACAGTAGAGTAGCCAAGGGTATTTTTGAGAATCACCTAAATAGAAATTATTTGAAGAAACATTTAGTTTAGACTGATTGGAGTATGGTTTTGGTATTTGCAATTATTTCTGTGTGTAGTTAAGTTATTGTTAATCATAGACTATCTCCCACAAGTCCTCCTATCAACCATTGACAGTCAGAGGCAATACCATACATGAACATGTCTTTGAAGGCCTATGACTGGAAGTATGTGGATAGAGGAAGGAAGGAAGGAAGGAAGGAAGGAAGGAAGGAAGGAAGGAAGGAAGGAAGGAAAGAAGGAAGGAAGGAAGGAAGGAAAGAAGGAAGGAGGGAGGGAGGGAGGAGGGAGGGAGGGAGGGAGGAAGGGAAAGAAGGAAGGAAGGAATGGAGCTATAAACTATCCTTTGAACAGGTTTCCAATCACTTGACATGTGAAGGATTTAGGAATACACTGACTAGTGCAGCATACCAAATAATGTATTCATACCAAATACTTTATTTCTGTATGGAAATTATACTAGAATTTTATCAGAAACCTTGTCATTATAAAACACAAGCCCAGCAGTACTGTTTCAATGAATATGCTTGTGAGTAAAATCACCCACTTTCTACATACATACTGGATCATGTCTAAATGTATCTGACTCATCGTGGCGTAATGAAGTCTGGAGTTTCCAGATGAAAAGGCATACAAAATTGCTACAGATACAGCAAGCCAATGTGAAGAAACAAATGTTCAGTGACAAAATTCTTCACATTTTTATTGATCAAGCTATGCAGATAGTATTAGTTTTTGATTGTATTATTAAGCAGCTAGAGATTCCTGATTTGGTTGCAAATGAAGGGTAACTGTTTTAGTCATCTTTAAACTTATTTATAAAAACAACAATGCAAATTCTGATTAAAAATTAGTAGATATAAAACAAAAAAACAAAAAAGGCCCTAGTTGGTTTGGCTCAGTGGATAAAGCGTCAGCCTGTGGACTGAAGAGTCCCAGATTCAATTCCACTCAAGGGCACATGTCCGGATTGCAGGCTCGATCCCCAATGGGGGGTGGGCAGGAGGCAGCCTATCAAAGATTCTCTCTCATCATTGATGTTTCTATCTCTCTCTCCCTCTCCCTTCCTCTCTGAAATCAATAAAAATATATTTTTTAAATGAGCAAGAAAAGCAATGTAATTTACTCTGACATTTAGAAGTAAATTATGACAAAAAATTGGACCATGCTAAAAGCACCAATTCATTAAAAGAAAGAGACAAATTTTGAAGAGAAGTAATGAATAGACAGATTATTTAAATTTTTAATTAAAGAGTAAATCTTATAAATATATTGGTAAAGACTTAACATTTTTCTCATTTACACAAAATACTGACATGAACAAGATAATGAAACTCACAATAAGCCTTTACAACAAGTACTTAGTACAGATAAAAACTGTTAATGCATATGTAACCTTGAAATGCCATGAAATCTTATAGTTCAAACATGAAAGTTGATAGCTTAGCCAAATTTGAGAATAATCCTAAAAATTTATCTGAAATTACCAAAATGTGACTTGTGAAGCTGAAAGTTTTCAGATTCAGCAATAAAAGAAATTTTATTAACTATTCCAGAAGATGGATTGGCTTCTTGTTCTATGTAAAATAATTACAAAATCATTGTAATATAAAGAGCCAATCAAAGAGTATGCAGAGTAATTCCCACAACAACAACAAAAGTTAGGATAATAAGTATTATAGGGATGTGTCAAGCAATTAATAAAAGTATTATATTTTATATGGATTTTGAAAAGTTTATTTCTTAGCTTTTTAAAATTCTTACTTCTTATTATGTTTTTTATATATTCTAAATAGTCACTAACTTCTAAATCTAATTTTGGATTTTTAATGTTTTATATTTTTCCTAGTGTAAATTAGGTATCACACATCATAAAACCTAGATTCATACCCAGAGCCCTTGGATTTGATGTTATAAGAGCTGAGTTTAATTCAGCAATTTTCAGGAGAGGTGATATTAAGCTACTTAAGATGTTAAGAATACCTCTGTCACAGATTGTTGTAAAAATTAAATAAAATAACATATTGTAGTGTATTGTGATGTGTAAAGTTCTATAATTTAAGATGTTACTTTTACTATTGTGTAATTGAATTCCCTTTTAAAATGATTGTTCTTGTTTTTACAGAACATGAAACCGCCTCTATATTAAGAAAAATCAAGGAAAACTGGCCTAAACCACATCATTTAACTTAAGTATATGGAAAACTTTCCCAACAATAATAAATTTTAAATGTGGCCATGAACTAATATGAGAAATTATCAGGCCATCATAATAATCTCTTGCAATTAAATCTCTTTGATGACTCAAAGTAAATGGTTCATATTTTTCATAATCTAAATGGGTCTGATATTGTACTAAAAAAGATAAAGACTTAATTTAAGGGCATTCACATATAATGGGGCATAAGGACACATATGTAATACCTTAATCAATAAAGAAAAAAATGTATTACAAGGCCACTTTGAGAAATTACAAAATATTAAAAGAACAAATCATTATCATGTATAAGCCGGTGATATTAACTTATCTAATGAGAGGACACCTACACATTAATGACTCTTGAATATAAGTAAAAAATCAACTCATGATCTAGCATTGCAAAATACCAGTCCTACACATGTTCTCATTACAATCATCTAGATATGGATCTGCATCTCAATTTCTCACTCATCACCCACTTCATGTCTCATTATTGTTCAATTCTATTCCTTTATTTTAATGTCTTCATCTGCTTTCCATCACCAACTAATATGTGATCATTTAATTTTATATTTACACCTTTTGTCACATAACCTGATAATTGTTGTATGTCATCTAATGTATGCATATCATTTTCCAACTACCCTGTAAACTTATTTTCTATAGAGTATATAAAACAGTATTAGAGTCAGCTACAATTAATACTATTATATAAATTCACAATGACCATAGCAAAAAAGTTTGTTTCTCACACATATGAATTCTGGGGTAAAGGAACTGGTGTAATAACTCTGCCCCAAAAAGTCTCCCAGTCCCCAGCTCCTAAAGCTGCTATATTACCCAACTCCTAGAGGCTTGTTTACAGAGGCTATTATGTGAATTGATGCTCACTGAAGTTGTGCAACAATGCAGCCCTCAGGGGTGTCTCCAGCCACTGCTCTAATGCTCCTAGGGTGGCCTCTTCCTTATGGTTCAAGATGGCTTCTACCCATACTTCCAGCAGCAAAATAAGAGTTGAGGGGGAGGAGAGAAAGAGAGAGAGAGAGAGAGACAAAGACTATATTCATCTCTCTAAAAAAAAAAATACCCTAGAAGCTGCCACAGCACATGTCTGCACACAGCCCATTGGCTGGAGCATATGACCTCCACATCCCACACACATCTGGAAGGAGACCTAGAACTGCATCCTGTGTCCTGGCAAGCCCTGGGTCATTGGAGGGAGAGAGAAATGGGAGCAAATGAGGAAATAAAAATGAGTCAAAGCTGCTATTGTGAGGGGGAAAACAAAGGAAATGAGATTTCAAAACTGGGAAAGTTTTGTCCTGTTATGCTCAGACTATCCATCAATATAAAGGCTCACAAGAAATTAAAACTTTTGTGTGACATATACAAATGCCCAGTAAATAGAAACATGTATCTGTGTATTGCTTCATAAGAAAAAAGTTTAAGGCATTTTTAATTGTTTGCTAAAAATGCATTTGCAAAGTAGGATATGGTGATTCTTAGGAGGGGGGCGGGGTGCACATTTTTTTGTAGTTTCCAATATGTCGATCATATTGTGGCCTAAGTGCTCAATACATTCCAGGTACTATTTGTAAATCAAGGACTTCTGAATGTGTATTTCTGCAGTATGTCAACTGGGTAAATTTTTCTTGGAAAGTGCTGGTGGAAAGAGAAGGGGCAGTAAAGAGTGAAAAAAAAAATGAGACTATGAATAGTTCTCATTGAAAAGAGATGGTTCCAGAAAGTGCTTCAGTGTCTCAGATTTTACATCTTACAGCAAAACCCTGTCTTCATCTTCTTCACTACAACTGGCACACACATTATTCTCCTGAAATGACATACCCTAGAGGACATAAAACAAGATGTGTCCGGAGATGTTCTGAAGTCAACTTTGAAGTAGAGTATAAAATGGTCTACGAAAGTTTAAATACTTCAGGGAAAAAGAGGAGGAAAGAATTTGAATAACTTTTTTTTTTTTTAACTTGGAGGAATAAAGCATTCTTTCCTTTCCCCTGTGCTTCTTTCTTCAATTCTCTAAGAAAGGGGTTAAATCAAAGACTAAAGCTGGAACAGAATTTCAGTGACCCTTTACCAGCAAGTGATGCCATGTGTACCTGTGAATCACCTTTACTGGGGCTGCAGACACAAGTGGGACATGTTCACTTACAGCTTAGAACAGATGGAACCAGTACAAGCAACGAGTCATTTCTTATATAAGATCAATGAATTTAAACCTGTCTGATGTTGTCCAAGAGTAATTTGGAATAGATTCAGATAGTTCAAAACCACAGTATTTGGGCTTTAGCCTGATCTTGTCTGGTAACGATTTAAATTTGATAACAGGCCAGAGTTCCAATTTTTTGTATCCCCTCTTTCCCAAAATTGTAGGGAGCTGTGAATTTATCATGCACCAAATCATTTTTATATTGGTGTCCTACCATTTTGCAGATAGACCATATTTTCAAGAAAATGAAAAACTAATTTACGTTCATATTTTCCATTTGTAGAACCCATAATACATTTTTAACTTTCTGATGGTTAACTTTCTACAAGCTTGTTTCAGTTAGTAGAAAGAAATGTGACTCTATATGTGGCTCACAAAAGCCCCATGCGTGGCATAACACAATTTTCAGAATAGACAGATGGAAAGAGTTTCTTTTCATTGTAAAAAGCGGTAATTTATTCCTTGGTAAATAAATAAATTAAAGACTATTCACATTTAGATTTGACCAGAAACAAATGTGAAGTGCCTTCTCTCCTTTACAATGGAAGCCTCAGCATCCTTCTGTGTAAACAAGACTGGAGCCAGCCTTTGACATTGGTATTTGGTAAATAATAAACAGTGGCGGGGTGCGGGGGGGACTTATTCCTACTATAGCTATGGAGAGCCTGTGACACTCCAGTAACTGTACTAGAGCCATGTGCATGGCTCTGGTAAAATAGTTACTATGGCCGAAGCCGGTTTGGCTCAGAGGATAGAGCGTCGGCCTATGGACTGAAAGGTCCCAGGTTCGATTCCAGTCGAGGGCATGTACCTTGGTTGCGGGCACATCCCCATTCAGGGGTGTGCAGGAAACAGCTGATCGATGTTTCTCTCTCATCGATGTTTCTAACTCTCTATCCCTCTCCCTTCCTCTCTGTAAAAAATCAATAAAATATATTTTAAAAAAATAGTTACTATGATAGTCACAATGATAGAAATATGGAATGTCAGACCTTTTACTCTGAATGCCATTCTGTTATATGAAAAATGAATGAAGGGATTGTGGAATGCAAGTCTTCCCAACTTCATTATGAGAAATTCTATTTCTCCAATCCTTTCTTCAATTTTTCACATAACATGTTTTCAAATATCCCCAGCACCCTGGTCATTTCCGAGTAAACAGCAGTCCATGTCTCCCTTAAGGTGTAATGTTCCACATTGAGCAGCATGAGTTGAGCATATGATGATTGCAAAATAGTAGGTCTAATACCAGCCATCATCTAGATTTAATTGTTTATCAATGCAGATATCCTAGTAAATGTTTGTAGGACACTGACAACAATAATAACACCAACAAAAATAAACCAAGTTGAGAAAAACACACAATCACGGGAACTCATGAACTCCCAAAACAGAATGACACCTCTTCCACTACTTCCCAGCACCTACATTCTGCCTGGACAGTCAATGCTCAGTAATGTTTGCTGATTAAATTGTACTATAGGATAATGGATTTGGACCAAACTCATTGTCTATCCAGATAAAATCATAATCAAATCAGAATTAGCAATGATCTGTGGAGACACAGGTTTTGCAAGACAGTGGCAAGCTGAAGGCTGAGAAATTATTCAGAACACCTGTGCACAGATTCTAATGTGGGAGCAAGTGGCCATGCCAACACGAAGCTTGGCTCAAGAACCAGGAAAATCCAATGTGTGTAAACATCCCTGAAACAGACATGCCTCGTTTGTTAGTGTACGGCGTTCTGAATGGGGAGTATAAAGGGATAAGAGCTGATCACCTCAGATCTGGCAGTTTTAACTCACTGTCACTGCTCTGTGAATCCGGAAAGCTCACCTGAGATTTGTCCCATGAGTTCCTGCTCAATATAAACTTACTGATTTCAATAAGGATTTACATCTTTATCTAATTAAATTTGGAACTTCATTTAATCTTACACTGTGTGTGTGTGTGTGTGTGTGTGTGTGTGTGTGTACGCACACGTGTGCCTGTGACTCTTCCTAATCAACCAGGGCTCACCAAATTCTCATGGCCATAAATTTAAAAACCAGCCACATACACAGGCAACAATATCCTCTGTAAATAAGAATAAGAATCTTTAAATAAAATTCAGAAACAAAAGTTAAAATATGTTGCCTCCAAAATACTGAATGAGATAAAGATAACAAAAAAGCATTTAAATGTATATTAAAAAATAAAACAAAATTATTTGAGGCAAGAATAAGGAAGTCAGGATTTGTAGTTGTGCTTACAAAATATATACATAAGTACATATAAGGACAAAATTCTAACAATTATCAATATCCACATTTGATAGATACATGTTAGATGATGATGATAGATAGATAGATAGATAGATGATAATAGAGATACAAACAAACACATATGCATACCAAACTACATAAGGTTATATGCACAGGATTTCAGTGCCACATTACAAATAGAGGCTGAGGTAGGGGAAGGTGGGGGTAAGGGGGAGAGATCAACCAAAGGACTGTATGCATGCATATAAGCCTAACCAATGGACACAGACAACAGGGCGGTGAGGGCATGGGTGGGGGGGATGGAGGGGTAATGGGGGAATAGGGACACATATGTAACACCTTAATCAATAAAGAAATTCTTTTAAAAAATAGAGGCTGAGGTTTTCATGAATAAGAAAGGATGAGAGCCCTAACCAGTTTGGCTCAGTGGATAGAGCGTTGGCTTGTGGACTGAAGGGTCCCAGGTTTGATTCCGGTCAAGGGCATGTACCTTGGTTGCAGGCACATCCCCAGTAGGAAAGTGTGCAGGAGGCAGCTGATCGATGTTTCTCTCTCATCGACGTTTCTAACTCTATCCCTCTCCCTTCTGTAAAAAAACAATAAAATATATATTTTTTAAAAAGGATGAGAGCCAACACTACAGATCTTGTATAAGGTAAAAAGATAGCGCATAGAAGTCAGAATTTATGCACAAATTCAGGAACCAGAAAGAAGTGGTATCTTCTGTGAAAAGAGAACTAGAGTTAGTGAACTAGAAAAAATATATACATTGTCATGGAAATGTAACACAGATGTCGCATATTATGGGCTATGAATTGAAAAAGAATACCTACTAGTACACTGTACAAAAATGTAGAACCCAAATTGACACTTACTCATAAGGTTGAAAAACCTGTGTCAAGAAGAAAAATGGTCAAGAACCATTAAAACTTGTGGGGGTGTTACAGAAATAAACTTGGGGGGAGATTGCTGCCTCCACCACCTGAGTCACAGGACTCCCACAGGTTGACAGTATTCACTGAAGAACATGCAATTAAAATTTTTAAATAACAAGAGGGAGAAACATACTATGACAAAGTCCGTAGTTTCAAAACACAAGAACTCTCACACTCATAATAGTAGGGTAACCTGAAAATGATATCAAAATAAGTATTATTAAAATGTTTAAAAAAGCAAATAAAATCAGTAGGAAGATTGAGATATTGATTAAATTTAGATATTGTTCAATTAAATGCATAAGTAGATAACAGACTTTATAGATATAGGTTGTTTAAACTTCAAAATCATATGCATGGGGTGAAGGAGACCAATTAACAAAAAGCAAGAGATGTGAAACAACAACAATCAATAAAATTTTAGAAAAAACATAGTATAAAATGAAGGAATTATAATCAAACACATTAACAATTAAACTCAATAAAAATCAATTCAACTTAATTATTAAAGTAGAGATTGGAATTCTGAGATTGGAATACCTGCAATATCACTATATTTACCAAAGACGGGTTTAAAACACAATGAGGCTGGCTGGTGTGGGTTAGCAGTTGAGCAGCTACACAAGAACCAAGAATTTGCTGGTTCAATCCCTGGTCAGGGCACATACCTGGGTTGTGGGCTCCATCTCCAATAGGGGGCATGCAGGAGGCAGCCAATCAATAATGTTCCTCTCTCATCGATGTTTCTATCTCTCTATCCCTCTCTCTTCCTCTCTCTCTCTAAATATCAATAAACATATTTTTTAAAAAAAAATGATATAGATATGTTAATGGAAAATGATGGGGGAGGTAAAGACCAGTCAAATATTTATCAAGATAATGCTTTGATAGAGATATTAATAAAAGACAAAAAAATATTACTAGGGAGAAAAGGTGGCCTTATTCATTGATAAAAGAAACAATGGTCTAAAAATATATGACAATCATAAATATGAAAGCATCATATTTAAAAATCCACAACACCTTAGATTTTTACATGCTTCTCTCTGAAATTGATCTATCAAACACATAAAATATTAGCAAGGATGTAGATTTAAACAACACAATAACCTTGATCTAATGTGTATATGTAGAATTATGTATCCAACAGATACAGAATACACATTGTTTTAAGCACATAAACTATTTCAGAAATTGATCATGTAATAGCCAGAAAAGTAAGCCTAAATTAATTCTAAATATCCACATCAGAATAATATTGAAAATAATAGGAGCTTGCAAACCCTCTTAAGGGAAGACTTTGGGGTTTTAGTAGAGGAGTGATAGGATCTTTCTTATGTTTTAAGGATCATGTGGCTGCTGTATTGACAAAAAAAAATGGTAGGATTGAAGGATGGTCAAAGATAAAAGGAAAGAAACCAGATGTCTTGATGAATGGAAGGTTAAGGAACCCAGAAATAAAATTAGTGCAACAAAACAGTGGACAAAGTAATCATAATTGAAATGCTCACTTCATAGAAATTACAGAGAAAACATTACATAGAAATACAACTTCTCTAGAGTTAATGCATAAATAGGAATAAAATATATTTAGGTTTTCTGAACTATTTTCTAGTTTTAAGAAAAACAAATTTGAGAGTTGAAATAAAGCCAAGAAACCACACTGCTGTGGCTATCTGAGAAGTCAGGTTGCCTGGTATTTCCTCTCACCACCCTTTCACAGCCTTTGAAATTGAAGGCTAGATGACATTAGGCTCCTTGGGCTCTTGGCTATCACAATGGCTTCAAAAGAAAATAATGACTCACTGTTTACTTACCAACAGGAGTTAATTTATCAAAAAGGAGGTCACTTAACAAGGTAATTTATCATTTTTTACCATGTAAAATGCTGATATTCAAAGTTCTCCAAAGAATACACTGAAATCTACCATATTCCAGAAAAAAAAAGAAAAAAAAGTTAAAGAATAAGGAACTGTCCAAAGGAGGGTCAGGAAGAGGGAAAACACTCTTTGCTTAACCACTGGGCTTTATGTGAAAGACGGGGACAGGGTTTTAAGTTTGCTCACCTAAAGGACTTGGACCTATTTAACCGCAGTCTTCTAACTTTAAAACCTGGAGTCCAACTTCTTTCCTTTCCTTGTAAGAAGCTGAGTATTGCCTAAATTTAAAATCTCTTAGCTTAGATTTACAGCACAATTTGTTAATTGCAAAGCAATTAAGAACATTTTATAACCACCTTTTTTGTTTTTCTCTTTTTTGTCCCCCATAAGGGCATATACACTGAGTGGCCAGAGTATTATAATCTCTGAACGCATAATAATCTGGCCTATTAGAGGCCTGGTGCATGAATTCGTACATGGGTGGGGTCCGGCCAGCCTGGCCAGGGGGAGGGGACATGGGCGGTTGGCTGGCCTGCCTGCTGGTCGAACTCCTGGTAGAGGAGACAATTTGCATATTAGCCTTTTATTATATAGGATATACACTGAGTGACCAGATTATTATGCTTTCAGAGATCATAATAATCTGGCCACTCAGTATATACTCACATTCAAACACTACAGTTTTGTGTGTTTTTTTCTCATTATAAAAGTACTTTTCCCCCCTGTCATCTACATAAAGCTTCCTTGTTACTCATTAGAGCTATTATCCTTACTTTCCTGATATGTCACAATGCTTTACGGAGACCTTGAGAAGTAAAATGTAGCTTCTTCCACCATGTAGTCATTTAACATAATTTTGGATTGTTGATCTTTTCTTTAAGTATTCTGTCATAATGTCATGATGAAAAAGACACTCTCATCAAACTAAGAATTATATATGATCTTTAAACTAACTTATATTATCAACTGAAAATATGTACCATTGAAAAAAATTTGATCATTAAACTGTCCGTTGAATAACATGCTTGTAGAAAGAAAACGATTTATATTTAAGCTGATAATTACATAGAGTGAAATAAATGTTTGATTGTTCTGTATTATCATTCCTTTCAACAAAGTATGTCATGCTCAATAAGTTCCAAATGACAGTGTGGGAACATGTGAAACTGAAATTAGACTGTTGGAGAAAGCTAAGAAGAGATATGGAAAATCAGAACATGCTATGCACAACTGCTAAGATAATTTAAGTCTTAGATTATCATTTCATTCTCTGTAGATAGCTTGTTTGTAAATTATCCATTTCTCAATTCTGAATTCTGGTTTTTTTTCTTAAAAATTAATAAACTGTATATTGTAATAAACTTAATGATAAGTGATTTTAAGCTAGAGTGTTTAGAACTGAAGCATTTATAAAAAGCATTAAATTTATTAAAATTATACCTAAGGTTCAAAGTAATAATAATATAATCCATTTTTACTTGAATTTTGCTTAGAGGAGTCTTTTTTAAAGGAATAATGATTAAATGTATTTAATTAATATTTTATCACTTTTTATATGTTTATATGCCAAGAGGAAGGCCCAAATTAACTACTAGGCCCCCCCAAAAATGTGTTTATATTCCTGTGTTCAACAACCATTTACTAGGGTTTTTACCAAGCACAAAACACAATGCTAAGAGCAGCACAGAAATACAGGATGAATAGATTACCACCTCTTTTCTCAAAAACATAAGAAATAGGAGATCTGTATACACAGTAAATGCTGTGACACAAAGACTGTTAAACCTGCAATAGGTGAGATTCTGAGTTATGAGTTCATTTTTTCATTCAGTCACTCAACAGGTAATAAAAATATTCTTCCTAAGTACCTGACACTATCCTGGGCATGATGGATAGTAAGAATAAGACCAAGAATGAACAAATTAATAATTTCACATAATTATTTCAAAATGCAATCAATAATTTAAAGCACGGTTCTAGTAAAGGTAGGATTAGAAGCTAGTTTAGTATTCTATTATGGAACTCTATGAAACTAATATGTAATGAGGATCCACCACCTGCTTTGAGAAGAGAAATTGTTTGGTTTACATTTCAAAGGGCTCAGCCATACAATGCCTTATTTATTCTGTGAGATCACATTCATGGAATTATTATATAGACTATCGTGCTTCTCTTAACATACATCATGCAATCTTACCTAATAATAGACAAACATGTAAATGACCGTACCTCTGCTACGCCCACCAGCCAATCAGAGTGATATGCAAATTAATCCAACAAAGATGGCAGTTAATTTGCATATACAGGCTCTGAGTGACTGGGGGCGGACGGGACGCAGGCATTCCGCCCCACCCCGGTCTCTCAGGGCCTCTGGGCAGCATGGGAAGGTGGGGCCGGAGCGGAAAGAGGTGGCTCTGGGGCTGGGCCAGAGTGGAAAGGCGGTGCCAGCAGCCAGGGAAAGGAAGGCCCATTCTAGCACGAATCTTCATGCATCAGGCTTCTAGTTGTTTTATATCAAGAAATACATGGACACAGACAGTAGTGAGGTAGGGACAGGAGTGGGAAGGGAAGTCAATCGGGGGGGGGGGAGGAATGGGACATCTGTAATACTTTAAACAAAACATATAAAATTTTTTAAAAAGAAATACAGCTACATAGCTCTATATGTGATCATTTTTATTTTCATCATTTTCTGATTCCACATAAAATATTTTTGTTTAAATATTATCCTGGATACCTAAGTTCCACAATTTCTGACACTATAGAAAATGTCCTTTTGTTTCTGACCAGAGCATGTGCATATGCCATGTTCTCATTTAATTCACTTAAAACAAATGGCCTTTTAAAAAATGGAGTAAGCACTTGCTGGTAGATGGCTACATTGTAGCTTCTTTGGCAGTAGTTCTGTACTCAGGCAGACATATCTATGAGCTTCCCACAAAGGCGCTTATCTCTTAGGACTCATGAAAAGGCAATGAAAACCATGGCTATTATTTCTGCACAAATAACTCACATAAAGGAAATGCCAGTGCAACTTCTATTAAAAGTCATTCCACATTTCAGAAAAGTTGCACTTAGCCCAATTTTAACTCTCTTGGTGCAACATACAGTATGCCCTGTCAGTCCAAGTCCAAACACAATGTCTTACCTCTATTTGGCATTTCAGGCTTTGCTCAGTTATTTTTCCCAATTAGTGTCAGCAAAATGTCACTGCCACCAACCCAATGCCAATCTGGGGTGCAATAAAAGGAGAATCTTTATTCAGGTAAATAGTTTGCAAACTGGGAATACACAGCCTCAGGTGGAAACCTGAGGTAGGCTCCTTAAGAGGCCTGTTTATAAAGTTCCCACCATAGTCTCTTACTGGTCCATTTTTATGCTAACAAGGAATCCAATTTTTACAATTTGACTGGTCCAAGTAATATTGTCCTCATTGGTGAGAATCGTGTATCCTGATTAGTCATTATGGAGCCACTCTGATTGGTTGATAAATATGCAAATGAGGGAATAGCTGTGTTGCTCCAATTGGATGTGGCAAGTCTCAGCCCATTGGTCTAAAGGCAATTCCGAGAACTTCTTTATAAGGTTCAGCTCAGTAGGCAGGAACACCATGCAGGAGACTTGGCAGCGCAGCCTGCAACTTTCCCCTGATATGCAATGTGTATGAGAGGCCTCTCTAAAAAATCGCTGCTAAACTCTGGTTATGAATTTGGGCCCAGAATATATTGTTGGCAGATATATTTCTTCTCATTGTCCACATAATTAATAAAGTAAATAGATTGGTAATTATTATTCTTATTTTTTCCAGGAGACTAAACCAAAAATCAGGCAGAATAATACCAATCCATTCATTTGTCCAGTGTTCCTTCCACAATATCATAAAGCTTTTGCAATGATAAACTTGATATACTGAAAGAACAGTCCTTTCACTTGAATATAAACTGTAAATGTACAGAAAAATTAGGAAATTTTTCCATATCAGATAAAATGGTAAAATGGATAGGACAGAGATTTTTGAACAGGTGACATTAATGCTGAAATCTTAAAATTCAAATCCCACTTATTTTTCATGTAAAAGGAAAATTACAGCAGTCAAAACTACTTCCTTCAGTGATAAAATTTCACAAGCTAAATTCTCTATTTTCTAAGATTTTACAATCTTGTTTAATAGTCTTAAATTAAGACCTTTTATGTATAGTATGTAGCATTTTTACATAATATCTCATTTGATCTTATAAAAATTTCATAAATTAGGAAATATTATTTCTGTCTTTTAAGAGAGTAACTTGGCATAGAAAGGTGAGGGTGACTGGCTCCTAGGCCAGCATTATTTTCACTACATTTTGCACAGGATGAGATTTTTCTGCTGTTGTTGAAATCGGTAACTCATCACATTTAATGTAGACACTTTGATCTACTTTGAAAAAAAACTGAGTAAGATCAAAGACTAACAATTAGCAAAGGGAAGCAATTTCAGGAAATTTCAAAAGTAAAATAAACTTGCCTGATATTTGAATTTCCTTGCTTAGTTTTGTCGTCATACCAATGCTCCTAAAAGTCCAATATTCATCTCTATCACTAAAGTTACTAGCCTTGAGTAAGAAACTACTTCTTGTTCACATGTGTATCTCTAGGACCACCTTAAAGTCTGGTGAATACAGGCCCTCGGTATTTTTGGTAGATAAATCAATAAATTAACAAAGCATTTTTATTATTAATATTGCTAAATTTAAAAAATATTTAGTTAGAAACATTAATCAACCTGACGAAAGTAATGAAGAGAGTTTTTCAGAGAGTTTTTCAGGTAGATACCTAGGTCACATGGTAACTCTATTTTCAGTTTATGAGGAACCACCATACTGTTTTCCGTAGTGGCTATACCCGTCTACCTTTCCACCAGCAGTGGGGAAAAAAGTCACTTCTAAAGCTTAATGGACAAATGAACTTGTGCTTAGAGCTCCCGGGGCTTTCTTTCTAATTTACCACTGACAATGTAAGCACAGTGTGACAGTGACAATTGCCAATAACTGAGCTAGGTGTTGAACAACTGCTGAAAGTCTAGGGCCATTTTTTCTTAGGATGACAGTTACATTGAAACATCTGCAGCGCCAACTTTTCCACCCTCAACTCCTTCAGTGACTGAAAGAAGATAGATACATGTCTTTGAAAGATCTAGGAAAAGATGCTCATCCACTCGTGGTCTCAGAGACAGCGAGTACTGGAACAAGGACATATCAGAATTCAGGGTGGGTCCATCAACATCAGAGTAAGATTGGCAAGGACCATGCCACACTACTTGGGCAGTTGCACAGTTTTTGGAATTCATGTGGTGGGCGTGCGATCTTCAGAGAGAATACGGATGTGATGTTACTGAAAACCAGGATAATATCAGTAGTGAAATAATCCCCCTCATTGGTTTTCCAAAGAAGCCAATGACTTAAGAAAAGGTTTTGAAGAATCACAGTGCTGCTGCTGACATGTTGTTGCTGAATGTTTTATATACTGATTCTAATAAAAATAATTGAATGTGAAATGCATTTTTATTAGTTTTTTTATAGAATAACTAGAGGCCTGGTGCATGAATTCGTGCATAGGTGGGGTCCAGCCGGCCTGCCACTATGGGGGACCATCAGGCTGGGCCAGCAGGGGGGTGGGGAGGCAATGGGCAGTTGGCCGGCTGGCCCCACCCCTGATTGGGGTATTGGGGGCTGATTGGGGGCTGGGCCAGCAGGGGTTGGGGGGCCCAATCGAGGCCCAGATCAGGCTTGTTGGCTGCCACAGTGTGCATCATAGCCACCGGTCATTCAGGTTGTTCTGGTCATTCCGCTGTTCTGATCGCTGGGCTTTTATATATAGAGATATTCTTCCAAATTAAAAGGTGAAAGAAAAAAATGTAAAACTCTGTGATAGATATTAATTCCACAAAGAATTATGTGAATAAAAAAGGCAGACCAGAGCAAGTGCTTTGAATGATTAAATATACCAAAGCAAATAATAATCTAAAATACCTAATTCTAATATTTTCTTCAGTGTATGTGAGGGTGCTATTCAAAACTATCACAACATTATTTTAGAAAAAATAGTTTTCAAAGTGTTGAGACAGCAATCTTAATTATGTCAGTTATCTTGAGATGATGACAGGCAAATTTATAAGTGAGTTAATAGGACACAATATATGTTATGAATGAGATTTTTTATCTGCCTTCTGTGATATAAATCATTTTAACAGTCTATCATTTTAATGAAACTGGTAAAAAAAAAATCAGAGAAATACAGGGAAATGCCTTGGCACTCAGTTGAAAAATAGAATAGAGCACCATAGCCAAAGAAAATCAATGTCAGCCATCACTCTGTTTTTTCTGTTTTTTAACTCTCTCTCTCTCTCTCTCTCTCTCTCTGCCTCTCTCTCTCTCTTTTTAAACACTAATCTACTTGGGGACTACCCTGTCTCTCAGATGCTACAAAGCCAGTTAATGTATACCTTTCATTTAACATTTCCACACATTTTCAAAGTCTTATGTTTCCTCTTCTGAATAGAAACATAAATAGACTGGCAGACACTCCCTTTTCATAATATTGGAAAGAAATTTAAAACAGTCTTTACCGAATGAAACTCAAGTTTTCTTCAGTGTTTGGTGAAATGAGAACAAAGAACAACATAGTGAATTCTTAATAAAATAAAATTTATTTGTAATTTGTACTCTTCCATTGTTAAATGTCCTTTATATATTAAAAAGATGTCAATAAAGGGTGGTAGCTATTTAATTTTGTTCCTTACCTTGATAAAATAAATATGCCAAAACAATGCTGCTTGAATTTTATTTTATTTGTGCTAGTCTCTAAAAAGCAAAAGTATTGAAACAACCAGTTCAGAGTTTCACATGGAAATAAATGGTTGCCTGTTGAAAATATATTTAATTTATATTCTCTTTTAGCAAATATTACTTTTTTTCTGTTAGCTTATATCCTTCTAGTAATTTAAAAGCTCTAAATTGTGTTTTTTTGTGTGGTGGTTTCTGACTCTGCATCCATGTGTGTTTTTGTCTGTTTATTTCTTTTCCCCCTCTTTATTCCCATGACTCCTCCAAGCATCTGCCCATACACTATCACTAAAACAACTTTAGCCAGAACTCTGAATCAGGAAATTTCTTGCCTAGCACAGCTAAATGTATTGATGACAAAGGAAGTCAAACACATTTAAATCAGATACACTCCAAGTTCTCAATAGCTTGGTGATTAGAGCTGAAATGTGAATTCGGACTGGGACAACAAAGTGTAGCAGCACAAGTGGAAGTGAGTTACCCTCACCATAAAACAGGGATTCAGGATTTGGGACCACCATGCACAGAAGGGAATTCATTTCACAGTAGAACCCAGAAAGCACAGTCACAGAGACACAACCAAACATCCACAACTGAAAGTCTCGCCCTTATTTCATGCAATGCACTCACACATTTTTTATTTTGTCATTTTTTAAGCTGACCACATCCGTCATATTGATTTCATGACCCACTAAAGTGTCGTGGCTCACAGTTTGAAAATTGTTGCCATAAAGCATACATCATAAGGGTGTTATTGAATTTCATAGCAATAAAAAGTCCAAAATAATTAATTTCCCCTAAATCAATATAAAATTAGAAACTTAGCCTTATCAAGTCATTTTCTAGTGTGCTGCCTTTGAATTCCTGAAGGAAAGAAACAAATATTTGTATCTCACCTTCTCAATTTTCTTTGTATGTGATCTGTTTGGCTTTACATCAACACTGCTTGATTTTCCTTCAGATAAATTTCTTCTAAACTGGAAAAAGAATAGGAGAGGAAAGATAAATAAAAGTCTGGGGTTTGTTTTTAGGTAAACTTTGAGGGTCCCAATTTTAGCATTGATGATTGGTAGGTCGCCGAGGGAAGAACGCACGAGGCCAGAATGGTGAGGGATTATGAATTTACTAGCGTTCCCGTTGCAGGAAAAATCCTGCAATAGGATTTCCTGCTGCACTCTACCCCGCCTCCGCTCCGCCCTTGTCGCCCACCCCGCCTTCTCCTCCAACCCGCCCTCGTTTCTCTTCTCCCCCGCCCTGCCTCCGCCCCGCCCTTGTCACCCGCCTCACCTTCTCCTCCAGCCCCCCTGCTTTTCCCTTCGCCCCCGGCCCCGCCTCCGCTCCGCCCTTGTCGCCCGCCCCGCCTTCTCCGCCAGCCCGCCTGCTTTTCCCTTCGCCCCCGGCCCCGCCTCCACTCCTCCCTTGTCGCCCGCCCCGCCTTCTCCTCCAGCCCGCCTGCTTTTCCCTTCACCCCGGCCCTGACTTCGCTCCTCCCTTCTCCTCCCCCGCCCCCCCCCCACCCCCCCCCCAGCTTGCTTGCTTCTTCAAAGCTTTACTCCCTTCTGCAGCTCTTGGCTTCTTTCGATGCTGTCTTGATATGCAAATTAGCCGCCATCTTTGTTGGGGTAATTTGCATACTCGTCCTGATGGGTTGGTGGGCGTGGCTTGACTGGTGGGCGTGGCTTAGGTGTAGCGAAGGTGAGGTCAATTTGCATATTTGTCTATTATTAGATTAGATTTGATCGTCCGCACACCAGGTGGCTGAGCCTGGATGGCTCCAGCACCCAGTGACGGGAGTCAGCGGCTTTTATAGGACTTTGGGCGGGCTTTTCCTGGGCGGGCTTTTTCTGGGCGGAGAATTTTCTCTGTGTAGGTCCAGATTCTGGGAAGTCCGGAGGGGAGAGATAATGGTCTTAGCAAGTGGACTGTGGTCTAGACAAATGGAATGTCCATTGTGAAGTGGCCTAAAGGTCAGTTCCCAGGGGAGGGGGTATCGATTCAATTATTTGGTCAGACCTAACAATGATGACTCAAACATTGACTTAAAATTCTGAATCATATGTATGAACTTCTCAGCAGATGTTCTTAAGCTTTCTGAAAAATAAGTTATCTTAAATTGTCAATTTCAAGATTGCATAATAAATTATCAGCAATATTTCTTTTTAAATAAAAGGTATGTAAAAATTTAAATTGGTAAATATGTTGGTTATGTTGTTAACCCCAGAATGAAAAGGCCTTTCAAAGTGAGAGGAAAACAAGCATTCATTTGAGATCAATAAGAATAGCTATTCAGGAATCATTAATTTGGACAGAAGCCCAAATAATGTTCCAAGTAGGAGACAAAGGCAATGGCTATTCATGAGAAGGGAAAGGGAAACAATTCCATCAACAGAAGGAAGGCACTGGTACAGATATCATAACATAGTGTTGGTAATTCTAAAGTGTTTTTAATTTTCAGTTCCATAGTCATCAGTTCAGTAGTTGTAATATCTGCTTTCTTTTCTTTGCACACAGTTTTTTGGGGCACAAGATTGATTAGGCCAAATACAAAGGTCATTTTGCTCTTTTTTAATATTTTGAAGATTTGAAGCATAAGGCATGTAAAGCCATTTCAATGGCATGAAAGTTCTGGCTCCATTTTAAAGTGGCTCCATTTATATTATTCTTTAGAATGTATTCGTGTGTGTGTGTGTGTGTGTGTGTGTGTGTGTGTGTGTGTAGACAAACACATAGTTATTATGGCAAGGAGACTACATTTGGAATTCCAAAGAGAAGCGGTTCAAAGCTTGGTTCAAACTCTTTCAACTGTGTGCTATTTAGAATTTCTTCTAAAATTCTCTTCTCTGTAAATGGAAAAATAATCACACCTGCTTTCCAAGCTGTTGTCAGAGACAAATTAAATAAAGTAAATAAAAATAAAGTGCTATTAGATTGTTCATTATTACTATAGATTTCAGGATATGACCTACTTAAATAAATCATATTTTATTCACTTCACTGACCACTTCAATTTATTTCCATGCATGACTCTAATCTTATAATTTACTTAATGCATGTAAGTAAAGGGGGAAAAGCCTCTTCAAGTCAAGGAAGTTATAGGAAAAATATTAACAATATAGTTGAGGTCAGAAGAGCATCATATACTGTATTTCCTAAAATCTTTAGACATTTTAACTTGATCATTTGTTACTGTAGGCAGTTACTTAGTTGTAAATAAAGGAAGGGGGCAAAGGGAATCATTAAGCCTAATAAACTAGGGATCTGAATTAGACCTTCAGCCTTATTCACTAGGAAGCAACTGCATTCATAGGCTCTCCAGGGGACCACAGCATCCTCCAGAAAAAGGACTTAATCTCCTCCAGCCTGGTATTGGGATTATGGGGGTGGGGGAAGCAGGGGAAACTCCTCTGCTGGGCACATGCCCAGGAGAAGCCAGGATGGCATAGGGAAAGGGCCTTCTACTTTGAGGCATGCACAGTGGGAGCCAAGATGGCAACCCTAAGGGGGAGTGTCTAATCTGGGGAAAGGATGAATTGGATAAGGAACATAGAACTCCGGCAGCTTTAACAAATGGATTGGTTAGGAGGAAGGCCAAGCACAAGCCCATGGAGGGATCTGTCAGTTTGATAGCCTGAGATAATATAATCAAACCTTAATAAAAGCCTCTGTCTGGGTAGCATTTGTTGGTTTGCCCATTCTCTCTCTGTAGGAGCCACGTGGGCCTGGCATCCAGGGAGCCAGGTAGCACATGGGCCCAAGCCTGTGTTCTAAGCATGGCTCTAAGCACGGGCCTGGATGCAGCAGTGCAGAGGGGAGTGTAGCCAGTAACAAAGACTAAGTTAGCCAGATGGGGACAGGGGCTGAACTGCATGAAGCTTTGGAATGGACTGAACTGATGGCACAGAATTTTTGGACCTCGGCACTTCTTCTGGGCTTGATGAAGACAAGGCTGGACTTCGTCCACAGCAGGATGGAGCTGAACCACCTGGCTGTGGATGAGACATTGGAATCCGGGGACAAGGGGCCTTTCTTTTATTTCAGCTCCAATAAATCTTACCATTACACCTCATCTTTCTATGCATGGTCCCCAAAAAGCTTTTCTCTCAACACTGCAAGAACCCCATTTCCACCAGCAACATATTGTTTTGCTTTCATTTTGGAATGGGTGGAAAAGTTATAATCTGAGACTGATTTTCTCTTTACTAGCCATTTTTTAACACAAGCTTGGTGTGGGAATTATAATAATTTCACAAGTCAATAGCATACAGAATAATATCTCTTAATAGGCCAATAAGGAAATAATATACTCAAAAGATTACAGATTAATCACACTATTGTTCCAGGCAAGGGTAGATAAAAAAGAATAAAGTCCAAATTTAACAGAGGTGTATCTATTTGTGTGAGTTTGGTTTCTTGGGAGAGACAGCTTGATCAATTGCAAGATCACTTCTAACTGCCAGCACACACGCACGCACACACGCACACACACACACACACACGCACACGCACACACAGTCCCTTGTTGCTAGAGCACATTGCCAGGGGATCAAAGGAGCCTGTGTTGATGGACAGGCTAGACTGCTCCAAGCGTTATCACTCCAGGGAGCATTGTAAGGTTTAGCACCACTGCTGACCAAAGAGTCACCTTGCCCACAGCAGGAACAAACGTCTCGAAATCTTCAGAGAGCTGTTAGGTCAGCAAAGTGTGCTTTTCCCAGACAGAAACTCTCACAAACACTCAGTACTTACAGTCTAGAAGTCCCCTTGTCATGGTTGCTTCTCCAGTCTTCTTATTAATAAGCCCCCAGCAGGGCCCCTCAGCAGCTGGGTTGCTGGGTGCTTATCAGTGACCACAGATATGATGACACCCTCACACAACTTACTTGGTTCAGTGTGGTGATGGCAGAGGGAGGGGTGGAGTGGGGGCTGGGTGGAGATGGGCAAAGGAGGGGGGATGCGGACATCTGTAATAGTGCCAACAATAAAAATAAAGTTTAAAAAAAAAATCTAAAAAAACTTTACTTTGAAAAACTTTTTTTGTCTTTGTCATTAATAAGTGAATCAAAACAACCTCACTTAAATCATAAACAGATAGATTTGAAATAATATTAAACCAAACACAATAAACATTAGTGATTGTGACTGTACCCTGAAGTACTTAAAATTTCAGCTTCTCTTGGCTCCCTTAAATGAATAACCATGTAGGATATTAAGTCTGTGGGCTGTGTTCTGTAGGCTATATAGCAGGCATAAGCAAACTATGAACCACAGGTAAAATCCAGCCCATTACCTATTTAAAAAATTTAAAAAAGAAAATTATCTATTTAAAATATAAAAAAACAAAATTATTTTGTGAAAGTGAAAATTTTATGAAATTCAAATTCAGTGTTCACAAATAAAGTTTAATTTGAACATTGTAGGTCAGCGATTTTCAACTGATGTGCCGTGGCACACTGATGCGCTACAAGAATTTTTAAAACATGCAATACCTGACTATTTAAGTCAGGGACACTAACCTCTTTTTCCTTAATTGTCAGATAAAAAAAATTAACAACAGCCAGCACAATAGCTGTCTGGTGTAAATGAATCAAAATTATATCTATTGTTTGTCAGGTCATCAAAATATATTATATTTTTTGGTGTGCCACAGAATTTTAGTAATTAATTTATTTGTGCCATGAAATGAAAAAGATTAAAAATCACTGGTGTAGTTCATTCATTAATTTATTGTCTATAGATGCTTTCATACTATAACAGAGTTTATTAGTTGTATTAAAGACCATATGGCCTATAAAGGTTAAAATTAAATTTTTCTTATTTGGTTCTTTACAGTTTCACAACTCTAAACCACACACCAAAAAGAAACTCAGGAAACTTTATGAATGATGCGTATTAGCTCCATAATTAAATCAATACAGTTATTTTAAAATATAGCAAGAATGATTCTTAACTGTAACAAATATATTTTACATTTGATATCCAGAGTATGCATCTTACAACATGAACTATATAACTCATTTCTGAAGAGTGACATGGTATTGTGTTTCAAAACCTTGTAAAGAAAAACTAATAGTTTTATTCACCTAATAGTGTATAGCACACACCCAGGCAATGATATTTGATACTATGACCATAATAGAATATATACCAGCTTAAAACAAAGCCTCAAACACTATCTTCCATAGACCTTCCATTTATCTTCATAAATAAAAATGCAGCATTCCTAAAAATTAAACTTTAATTCTGATCAAGCTGCATTTTATCATACTCCCAGGTCTCTAAAAACCACTGATTTCCACTGAAGGGAAGCACTAGTATTTAAAGGGGTGAGAGTACTCTATTTATATATTTAGCAGTGCCAATTAAATAGAGATTAACCAATAAGGTCTTTTTATTTATTATTTACCAAAAAGTACTTGAGCAAAATAGTTAAAATGCCAGCTGGACTAAGGAGTCTTGATGAATCTGAGAGTCAAAAAGAGAATGCTGAACAGACATGCTCAGAATTTGCTTCTTCTAAATTTCAAGCCCTTTACAATTTTATCAAGCAAATAATGAACTATCACTATATATTGATTTAATTTTCAAAACTAACAAGAGGAAACTGTCCACCAATTAGGTAAATGAATAAATTATTACAAAAACTATAATATGTAATGTTTGATCAGTTTTCTTTGCACTGGAGGCTATCCCACACCTCCCCTGTCCCTAACATAGCACATTGTGGTGTAAGAAAAAATGTAATAAAAGCCCTATTTCCATATTTGGCTATATTTTATGATATGCATTAATATAATAATACTAGAGGCCTGATGCATGGATGTGTGCACCAGTGGGGTCCCTCGGCCTGGCCCATGCCCTCTCGCAATCTGAAACCCCTCAGGGATGTTGGAGAGCCACTTTTGGCCCAATCCCCACAGGCCAGGCCAAGGGACCCTACCAGTGCACAGATCCATGCACCAGACCTCTAGTATGCATATAAGATCTTTCATGCCTGTGCGTTGAGCATCTGCCCAGTGGTGGTCATTGCACATCATAGCTACCGGATGGTTGGATGGTCGGATGGTCAGCCAGTCACTTAGACTTTTATATATATAAATTTGTATATAGTTAATAAATGAATAAATGTACCTATGATGAGTATATCATGAGAATATTTTACTTACAGGTGCACAGAACCAGAAATAATAAAAAACTATTGGTGTAAATTAGTCTGGTTTGGTAATGAAATAAATTAATTGCAATGATATAAAGAATGTTGAAATAAGTTATAATAATAGATCTTATAGAAAGTTTTATTTCTCTATTTTGGCATGTAAAACCATTGCCCACCAACAAGAAGCAGGGCTCCTTGAAGAAATGGCTAATTCTACTCCTGGAGTAGAAAATTTAAAGAATGAGACTGGTATGAGAGTAAGAAAGCTATCAAAAATTACTGAGGGCATGTCTAAATGATTCAGGAGCCAAAAGGGGCTTTCACTCACTAAAAATTTGACAATATGAATAATACCCATCTATCCTAATAAAAGGGTAATATGCTAATTAGACTGGGTTGACCAGACATCTTCTGGTTGTCCAGTCCTCCTTCTGGACAAAGCCATGGTGTCGGGGGCCGAGGCAGAGGCAGTTAGGGGCGATCAGGCAGGCAGGCAGAGTGGTTAGGTGTGATCAGGCAGACAGGCAGGTGAGCGTTTAGGAGCCAGAGGTTCCAGATTGCAAGAGGGCCATCCCAGATTGGAGAGGGTGCAGGTAGGGCTGAAGGATCCCCCACTATGCACGAATTTCGTGCTCTGGGCCTCTAGTAGTATAATAACTTCAAAATATTGCCTGTTTAAATGCATAAGCATTGGTCATTTTTAGAAGATGCTAGACAACTAATTCATTTGAAAACTAGTAAATAAAAGAAAATAATGAAATATTTATTCTTGCTTTCCTAAAATATAATAAACTAAAATTACTCAAGGCAGATGAAGAAAAAATAAAGGATAGATGGTACTGTATGTTTGAAATTTTTTAAGGCATTTTATTTTTTTCAAATTGATGGCATAACTTCTACTCTTGTTCTCAGTATAGAAATACTCAGGCAAAAGTAATATATAATTACTTTTCCCAAGGAGTTTAGTGTTTGATGCCTTAACTGGTTGATTTTGTAAAGATGAATGATTCTCCTACCTAATTTAAAACCTCTTGAAGTGTATTGTTCAGATCAATTCCTTACAGATGGTTAAAGTGAAAAAGTTTTAATAAAATTGTCTTTCTTTTCAGTGGTTAATTCTTCAGACCTGAGAAATCCTTTCAAGCTGATAATGTTTCTTTTTTCTTTTTTTCTGCCAGCAGAAATAAAGCCAAATAAATACCCTATTGCACAGTTCCCTTCAAGGATATAAATGATGCTGAAAGTGTCCTGGCTTCGCCTTCTAAGCTTGCTAAAATCCCTATAGCCATTTGCTTATCTCAGGGGGACTGGATAGCTCCTTTAAATTAGATTTTATATGGTATATCCCTGTGTTTTAAGAACTCTCTGGGCAGTAGTAAAACGTCTCATTCCTTAAAGTGGTACAATGAAGATGCCTGCTCATTTCCCCTTGTGTTCCTTCCTACACACTCAACACGTGAATATTTATTCCTGCCACACTGTCTGTGAGCCCTCTGTGATGAGAGCAAGATGTTTTAACCACAGGAAAACAAAATTAGTTCAAAACAAAATTATTTTACTTTTTTTTTAATCATTCTCTTCTTTCTCCTTTCCCATTCTGATCACAATATGCACCACTGAGAGAAATAGTCTCAGTTACTTGGATTAGATAACATAATTTTACATCTCATTCTTCTCTTTAGTAGCTAACAAAATCTCTAAGGTTCAATTTTTCCATCTGTATACAGAAAATCATCATTGTCATCATCATTACCAAAGTACTCAATTTTATATATTCTACAATATCTATGTGCTATGCACTGTGCTAAGCAGTCCAGGAGCCCTTGGGGGATGTCCGAAGAATTTTCCTTGTCAACTATTTTAGTTGATTCATATCTTCACTAATTGTCATCATTGCAAAGTTTTCAGTCCCCACATGGATTGCTGGATATAATATGTCTTGCCCTGTCCCTGTCCCCTCCCTTTCTAGCCTTTGTTACCTTAAGGACTCTAGTTTTCCATTTATATGTTTAAGTACCAAACTTACCTGCTTAAAAATGTAAGCTTTTAACACTGCTCTCTCTGTTCCCTATCCTTCAGATGAAAAGTGGAGTTGGGTAGAGGCAGCAGAGAGAAATTCAGAAGGGGAATATTGGAGTAATTACTGCAGTGGGAGAAGAGGGAACCTAACTCCCGGGCCCACAGGGCTGGCAGCTTCTCTGGGTGACTGTGGCCTGAGATCACAGGAAAGGTAGCTTCTTCGTCTCCCAGGCCACACAGCTTCTACATCTCCCGGGCAGCAGCCAGCCTCAGACACTGGTGCCCAACTTGTCCATCTCCCACAGGCCCGGAGTGTCCTGGCTACGGCCGCCACCAGCTTTGTTGCATTAATTTGCATATTCCCTCCTGATTGGCTGTTGGCATTGCAGAGTTATGGTCAATTTGCATATCCCCTCTTTATAAGATAGGATGGATATATATATATATGTGTATGTGTATGTGTGTGTGTGTGTGTGTGTGTGTGTATATATATATATATATATATATTATCACATTGAATTTTCACCAAAACGAGTTATATGTTATAATCCTCAGCTTAATAATCAGGAAACTGAGATTTGGTGACACTAAGTGACTTGTCAAAAGACACACATGGAATAAGTATGCCAAGGTAAAATGTGAATTTGGATCTACTTTACTCTACAACCGAACTCTGTAATTCTTACATTACTCTACATTTCTACACAGGTGTGTGTGTGTTGGGCTGGGGGGGAGGGGGGGTTGGGGGGGGGAGGATGAGAGAGAGGAAGAGAGGGAGAAAGAAGAGAAAAATGATTTAAAATGTAAAGTGACATTTTAAACAATGTAAGCAACAGATATGCTGAGACTAACAGTACATCAAATACTTGAAAGAAGTCTATGTTTGTCTTCAAGAGTATTGCTTAAGTTTGCTAAGCAAATAATTTTAGTATAAAGGTAATAAATTAAACTATATCTATTGCTTGGTAATCTCTTTTACTTGATTAAGATCTACTTATTCCTTGCTTTGCAGGAAATATTTCAAGTGCTTTAGATTCCTCATATCCCTGAAAACCTTTTTGATATAGACATGTTAAATCCATGTACAGTCAACCTAATCTGAATTTAGAAAAATGATTTTTAGAGTTTCTTTAAAAATAACCATAGGAAGTTTATAATTCCCCATCATTACACCAAGGAACAAAGCTGTTTGGCCACAGGTGTTTGCCATTGAAGGGGCAGGCTTCTCTCTCTCTCTCAATTTAGACTCTGCACCTCAACAACAGTCTTTGAATTATTTGTGAAGCTCATTTCATGTTTGGATTTTTAGCTTAACTCCTCTGTTTCTGCTCCTTGCAAAACAGAAATATTTAACAACGCAGTCATCTTAACAGCCTTTAACCCTTAAACACAGGATCCATTTAAAACATACACAGACAAAGCAGCGAACTGAGACATCCTATGAGTGAATAACATAAGTTAATGTATCTTGTGTTACTTCCTCTCTTCCTTCTCCAACACATCTTAGTGCTGCCCTCAAAGATGGGAGAAAAGGAAAATATTTACTTTCCTTGGAGGGGGAGTTTGATGCCAGGACATGAACCTAAAATACTTCATTCAAAAGCACAATCTGTGCTTGGTGTTGTTAGGAAGCTCTCCTAGCCTCCATTCCTCTGGCATGATAGGTTTGTCCCCAGGTGACCGTTGGGGAGTATTCAACTGAAACTGTGTGAGCTGACAGTGTATATGGATTCACTTCATCTGAGGATTAATAAACACAAGTTCATTTTTCTAGGTCTAGCTGAAATTGTATCTATGAATCCTTCTCTAGTCATGCAAACCCATAGCACTCCATGGCACTTATAATTCATAGAGCACCTGGAAGTGCTTTTAGAATTGACATCTAACACGTTCTTGGTTATAGAGCAATTTTGCTCTCTTTTTGGCATTTAATAAAGAACTGACCAAAAACAAACATTTTCCTATCTACTAATGGTATCATAAATCAATAATAATTAATGTTTATAAAAATGAACCTGGTCACCAAGACAAAGTAGCCTTTATCTAAAAAATACAGATAAAAATAGGATACATTTTAGGAAGATTTGCACAGGATTAATTAAAATATTAAAAATCGGGGTTCTTAGCAAATTATATATAGTGGACACTCCCTAATGATGACAGGATTCTGCTAAAAAATAATAGCAGGTGCTTTGCATTCATCCTTACTGATGCACAATAAATGTGTTATTCTAATTTACCTGTTATAGAAGAGAAAACTGAAGCAGTTAAGTAAATTTTTTTTAACATTCCACCTGGCCAGCATGGCTCAATGGTTGAGCATTGACCTATGAACCAGAAGGTCATGGTTTGATTCCTGGTGAGGGCACATGCCCCAGTTGTGGATTGTGGGCTTGATCCCCAGTGAGGGGGGTGCAGGAGGCAACTGATCAATGATTGTCTCTCATCATTGATGTTTCCATCTCTCTCTCCCTCTCCCTCTATGAAATCAATAAAAATATTTTTTATAAAAGTATAATTTGTATTAAAATTTTTTTTCAACTAGGCAGTGGAGTAAAGATTTAGAACCCAGGCAGTTTGACTACAGAACCCATAGTCTTGAATCTCTAACTAAATTGAATAACTTTGGATTCATAGTAATTATATTATGTTTCTACTTCATTTGAACAATAGAATCATGTAAGAAACAAGCAGCCTCTCCTACTGACAGATTATTGTATTCCAAAGAAACATTACATTTAAAACATTGTCATGTAGACATGTAGAAACATGAAGGTGAAATGTGTATTTGAAGGTTTCAAATTAGCACTAACCACGCTATTTTTTTTCCTGGAGAAATGTAAATAAAACAAAATTTAAAGAATTCCTAGTGAATTATATTCATACAATTCAAAAGTAATAAATATGTTAGCTAAAATTGAGAAAACAAGCCTAAACACTGTTGATTATATCTTTGGCAGCACGAAAAATCCAGCAGTTTGAAGAGGTGAATGGGAGGAACAGTGTGGGAACCTGGAGACAGAATTGGGCCTGGATAAGCCCACCTAAAATAGGTATTCGGTCGGCCCACTGTGACCCAGAGGGGAGGAAGTAGGCAGAATAAATAACCTGACTCACTCTTCTCTTGCCTTCTGGTCTCTTGCTTATGAGTGCCTTGGTCTAATCCAACCAGAAGTCAGAAGCAAGGGAACCCACTAATGCAGTCCACTCTGAGCCAGCAGTGTAGGTAGAGAGCAGGGTGAGAGAGAGCGTAGAACTGAGATGCCAACAATAGGAGGGTAGCTAGCAGAAGTGTCATCTGTGCATGTCTTCTATTTTTCTAGAGCTTCCTTCTTTTTAAAGTTAAAAATTTGTTGTTATATTTACACCATTCTGGAAAATCCTTCTATATATTCAAAATCTAAATCTAAAGCAAAGTTATTAAAATATGGATAAAAAATTTTTTTGCTTTAAGGAATAATTTTATCTTGTTCCTTTATTATTCCTTCCTATTTTTATTGAGTACTAGTGGCCCGGTGCATGAAATTCATGCACATTAAAAGGGGATTAATTCGAGAAAATGATTTAATATTGCTATTTGCCCTTTCTCTATAATAGAAGTGTCAGAGATGAGAGAAAATTAGTAAAATGTACCGTATTTTCCGGCGTATAAGACGACTGGGCGTATAAGATTTTCCCGGGTTAAAAAGTCATCTTATACGCTGGAAAATACGGTATATTGGACTATATTGATGGGATTAGATATAATGGATTAGATATATTGGACTACGGTATTTTCCGGCATATAAAACGACTTTTTAACCCAGGAAAATCTTAAAAGCCCAGTCGTCTTATACGCTGAAAAATACAGTATATGAAAACCTTCCTCCTGTCAGAGTCTGGGGCTCACCACGGGACCCAGAGTCAAGTCCCTGCCCACCCACATGCACCTCAAAATCGTGTGAGACCCAGACCTGGCCGCTCCCCACCCCCGTTGGGCTAGATCCAGACCCCGCCAGTCCCACCCTTGTCAAGCCCTGCCAGGCAGGGGGCATGGCCTGAGGTTCCCCAGCCCAGACCAGGACAGGGGGGCACAGCCTCAGGTCCCTCATCAAGCCTCACCAGCAGGGGGGCGTGGCCTCAGGTACCCGTCAAGCCCCACTGGGCAGGAGGGCACGGCCTGAGTTCCCCTGACCCAGCACTGGGGGTGCACTTTGAGGTCCCCTGTCAAGCCCTGCCGGGTGTGGGGTGCAGCCTGAGGTCCTCTGTCAAGCCCCACGGGGGCTGAGGAGGGCATAGCCTCAGGTCCCTGTGATTGCTCGTTAAGGCTCCTTATGGGAACTTGGCTTCAGCTATGGGTGCAGCCATCTTTGTGACAGAGTGATGGTCAATTAGCATATTTCCTATCTGCCACAGAGGTGCTTGGCATCAGGGATGACAAGACAAATAATAAGTGGTCTTGGTTTTCAGAAACACACATTCAATAGGAGAAAAGAGCCAGAAGGTTAAATGGTTAAATTACAACAATGACTTGGTAAGTGAATTCAGTTGTGCTGGGAGCCCATTCCCTGACTTACAACCTTCCTGAAGATGAGTTTTCTCCTTACCACTCACAAACAATGTGCATGATGCTTGGATAGTAGCATTTGTGGTAACAATGTACACTTATTCTACATAGCCATAATATTAAAACTTGGTGCTCAGAATTCTAAAGCCTGAGTCTGTGGTATTCTCACTGCTTTGACACTTTTCTTGATCAAGATGACTTTGCAGCAGGGTTTTACTGTTCTTCCCTTCAATTTGTATTTCTGTAGCTCCCCATAGGGTTTCCTGATCTTTGTAAATTCTTTGATTGAATGCAGTGTGGGAACTGTCGAATGGTTATGTAATAAGAACATGGCTCTTGTATAACACTAAATGATTAGTCTTGGGGTTTGGGCTTAGGCTCCTGAGATTTACTAGCTTAAAACAACTCTGTTTTTCTGGACCAGAGGTAAATGTACAATCTTACAGAAGTATGGGTTTAAATGAAAAGCAATAAACAAATCCTCACCTACCTGTCTCAGGGAAGAAGGAGGGCAGAGAGACTGGGTCTCCTAAGGTTCCCTGAAATCATCGTAGGCATTGGTATTAAAGGTATTTAGAAAGGAATCTCCTATTTGTGGGGCTAGTGATGTTTTATAAATCAGCAGTGTCCTATGTGTGATACAGCTAAATCAAGCCACGGCCAGAGAGTTGCTAGGTACAATGTTTAGAACAGATATTAAGAACAATGAAAGCGCCGAAACCGGTTTGGCTCAGTGGATAGAGCGTCGGCCTGGGGACTGAAGGGTCCCAGGTTCGAGTCAAGGGCATGTACCTTAGTTGCGGGCACATCCCCAGTGGGGGGTGTGCAAAGGCAGCTGATCGATGTTTCTGACTCTCTATCACTCTCTCTTCCTCTCTGTAAAAAATTAATAAAATATAAAAAAAAAATATTAAGAACAATGAAAGCAATTTTTCTCTTCAGCAACAGTACAATGGGAATAGCAATTATGTTGGCATCAGATGAAATTAGGTTCTAATCTAAGCTCTTTCAATTTATTCTTTCTTTAAAATTGTTGACAGTATTACAGATGTGCCCCATTCGCCCTCCCCCCGGCCCCCACCCTCCCCCAGGCCTTCATCACACTATTGTCTGTGCCCATGGGCTATGCATATAAATTCTTTAGTTAATCTCTTCCCATCCCCCCTCTACCCCCTCTTCTCTGAGATCTGTCAGTCTGTTTCATGCCTCCATACCTCTTGACCTATTTTGTTTGTCAGTTTATTTTGTTCATTAGATTCTACGTGTGAGTGAGATCATGTGATATTTGTCTTTTTCTGACTGGCTTATTTTGCTTAATATAATAATCACTGGGTCATCCATGCTGACACAAAGAGTAAGAGATCCTTCCTTTTTATAGCCACATAATATTCCATTGTGTAAATATACCATGGCTTTTTTATCCACTCATCTACTGATGGGCACTTTAGGTGAATTTGTTAGTCTCTATTAGCTTCAGATTCCTGTTTTATAAAAGAGAGATTTATAATGCCTACCTACTCAGAGTTCCAATGAGACTTAGATAAGAAGATTAAGTTTGTAAATAATGCTTTATGTGCTCTACACAAGGTAGCCTATCTATCCTATATAAGAAAAGCCTAATATGCTAAGTGTCCAGTTGTCCTGTAGTTCAACCAAAGCGTAATATGCTAATGATATGCTAAGGCTGCTCAACTGCTCGCTATGACGTGCACTGACCACCAGGGGGCAGGCAGTCAACTGGTCGACCAGTCACTATGACGTGCACTGACCGCCAGGGGGCAGACACTCAATGCAGGAGCTGCCCCCTGGTGGTCAGTACACTCCCACAGGGAGAGTACCACTCAGCCAGAAGCCAGGCTCATGGCTGGCAAGTGCAGCAGTGGTGGCAGGAGCCTCTCCCACCTCTGCAGCAGCGCTAAGGTTGTCCGACTGATGGCTTAGGCCCGCTCCCCACAGCCATCAGTTGGACATCCTCCGAGGTTCTCCCAGACTGTGAGAGGGCACAGGCCAGGCTGAGGGACCCCCTCTGAGTGCGTGAATTTTGTGCACTGGACCTCTAGTATTATTAGAATTGCTGTTATTCCATGGTGTCCTAAAAAGAGGGAGAGAAAGAGAAAGCGAGGGAGAGATTATTTTTGTTTTATTTCTTTGAAAAATGCTGTTGGGATTTTGATGGGGATTGCATTGAATATGTATATTGCTTTAGGTTATTTGGCATTTTTTAATACACTATTATTTATTTCAGAGAAGAAGGAAGAGGGAGGGAGAGATAGAAACATCAATGATGAAAGATAATAACTGATTGGCTACCTCCTGCACACCCTCTACTGGAGATCGAGCCCACAACCCAGGCATGTGCCCTGATCAGGAATCTAACTGTGACCTCCTGGTTCATAGGTTGATGCTCAACCACTAAGCCACCATGGCCAGGTGGTAATATGACCATTTTAACTATGTTGATTCTTCTAACCCATGGACATAAAGTATCTTTCCATTTATTTGTGTCTTTTTTCAATTTCTTTAGACAATGTCTTCTAGTTTTCAGTATATAGGTCCTTCATATCCTCTGTTAAGTTTATTCTAAGGTATTTTATTCTCTTTGTTGCAATTGCAAATGGAATTGGGTTGGGTTTCTTTTTTCCATTTCATTTCTGATATTACATTGTTAGTATACAGTACAGGAGTGCAAAAGACTTTATATATTGGTTTTGTATCCTTCAATTTTACTTGGATATAGTTTCCAATAAATTTTTGGTAGTGTCTTTATTGGTAGAGTTTTTTTATACAAAGAATCATGTCATCTGCAAATTTCTTTATTATTTCCTTCCTTCTACTAACTTTGGGTTTCATTTGCTCTTCTTTGTCTAGATATGTAAGTGAAATGCTAGGCTGTTCGTGATTTTCTTGGTATAAAATTCTATAAAAATGCTATAAAATTCCCTTATTACTGCTTTTGCTGCATCACCAAAATTTTGATATGTCATATTTTCAATCTCTTTTGTCTGTATGTATCTTCTCATGTCTTTTATTTATTTTTTAACCCAGTCATTGTTTAGGGAAATGTTATTTAATCTCAACGTATTTGTGTTTTTTCCTGTTTCTTTTTGCAGTTGATTTTCAATTTCAAAGTAGTGTGATTGAAGAATATGTTTGCTATCATTTCAATCTTCTTAATTTTGTTTATTCTAGTTTTGTGCCTAAAGTAATAATTTTTTTGCAAGCAAATAGGTTACAAAACCAAATAATGCCTGCAAAAATTTCCTAATTTCAGGAACACAAAATATCATATGATAATAACATATTGTGTGCCTCAACATGTGGTCTATTCTTGAGAATGTTAAGTGTGCATTACAGAAAAATGTATATTCTGGTGTTCTGGGATGAAAAGCTCTGCAAATATCAATTATGTCCATTTGATCTAATGTGTCATTTAAGGCTGACATTTCTTATTGGTTTATGTTTGGATGCTCTATAAATTGCTGTCAATGGGAAATTTAGGTCCCCTAGTATAATTGTATTTTTGTCAGTTTCTCCCTTTAGTTCTGTTAGTAGTTGCTTTATTTCTTTTGGTGCTACCAGGTTATTATCATATGATATGTTATGTTTCTGAAATTTTATTTAAACATACTAAGATATTAATAATAAAACAAAACTTGTGTGTAGTTGCAGATATTATATAATATTTAAAAATTTAATTTATACCAAAACTTACAGCTGGCAAGCGCAGTGACGGTCATGGGAGCCTCTCCCGCCTCCGTGGCAGTGCTTTTTTCTACATTGGGTCTTGTAAGTTGCCCAAAAATCATCTAAGAACTCATGCCAGAATAACCCATGAGGAAATAACCCAGACTCCTGTTAGGCTTTGTATCACTAAGATGATCATCAATAATGCTCACATAGATGCCCAGCATCTGGTCAATGTCTTTCTATGACATACTACCCTTTCATAATTCTACTTTTTAAAATTACTTCTTTAATTTACATACTCTATTATGAGGAACAATCATGAGATCAGAAATTGTATAATCCATTTATATATATATATATATATATATATATATATATATATATATATATATTTTTTTTTTTTTTATTATTTTTTTTTTTTTTTAATTTCACCTATACTTCTAATCCCTCCCCTCTGGCAACCGTCAGCCTGTTCTCTATATCTATGAGTCTGTTTCTGTTTTGTTCTGTATTCATTTGTGTGGGGTTTTATTAGATTTCACATATAAGTAAATAATATAGTGTTTATCTTTGTCTGACTTATGTTACCTAGCATAATACCAACTAGGTCTAACCATATTGTTGCAAATTGTAAGATTTCATTCTTTTTTATTGCTGAGTAATATTCCATTGTGCTTACACACATAGGGTGTCCCCCCAAAATGTATACATACTTTAATAACTGATAGCTCAATTTTGAAAATGAAATGTATCTTAATAAACATTGCCTTTATAGTTATTCAAAGTATGTGCATATGTTTTTGGGGATATCCTATATATAACCACATCTCCTTTATCCATTTATCTATCTACAAAAGGCCTGGTGCATGAAATTTTTGCACTGGAGGAGAGCATCCCTCAGCCCGGCCTGCGCCCTCTCACAGTCTGGGAACCCTTGGTGGACGTCCAACTGACAGCTTAGGCTTGGTCCCTAAGCCATCAGTCGGATATCCTTAGCACCACCACTGCACTTGCCAGCTGTGAGCCCAGCTTCTGGCTGAGCAGCACTCCCCCTGTGGGAGTGCACTGACCACCAGGGGGAAGCTCCTGCATTGAGCGTCTGCCCCCTGGTGGTCAGTGCACATCATACTGACTGGTCGTTTTGCCATCAGGCTGAAACCAGCTCTCAGACATGCCCTGAGGGGTCCTGCATTGTGAGAGGATGCAGGCCAGGACAAGGGACCCCATTGGTGCACGATTGGGGCCAGGGAGGGATGCAGGAGGTTGGACAGCCAGGGAGGGATCCCGAGAGGGCTCCAGGGTGTGTCCAGCCCGTCTCGCTCAGTCCTGATCAGCCGGACCGCAGCAGTAAGCTAACCTATTGGTCAGAGCATCTGCCCCCTGGTGGTCAGTCCACGATATAGCGATTGGTGGACTGGTCAACTGTCTGGCCCCTGGTGGTCAGTGCTCATCATAGCAAGCAGTTGAGTGGCCTTAGCATATCATTAGCATATTATACTTTGATTGGTTGAACGGCCGACTGGATGACCGGACACTTAGCATACTAGGCTTTTATTATATAGGATAGATAGCTAGATTGCTTCCATATTTTGGCTACTGTAAATAATCCTGCAATGAATATAAACATTGCTATGTTTAATTAGTGTTTTTGTTTGTTTGTTTTTATAATACTCAGAAGTAGAATTTCTGGGTCATATGGCAGGTCTATTTTTAATTTTTTGAGGAATCTTCACACTATATTTCATAGTGGCTGTATAAATTTACAACTGTATTTATTTCATTCCTTAAGTAAATATTGACTTTTAACATATTCCTGCCAGAGAAAATTTTCAACTATTCTATCCAGTTGATTTTACGCCCACTCCCATTAAGAATTCCATTTTGTCTATAAATTCTGGTCTTTCTCTTTTGCTCTTTCTTCCTTCAATATCTCCATTGGATAAATTATATCATTATTTATGCATGTATATGAAGATATTTCTATATTTTTTTATATTTTATAGATTTCAAGGATTCTAGTCAATCTCTTTAAATTGACAATGATTACAGGAAATTTCTTGCCACCAGAAAAATGAGGTTAGTTCTAAGTAGATAAAAACATTAACTAAATTATTTCTAACATTTACTAATATTTATCCTATGTCTCTGCTTACTTTTTCCCCAAGTTTCTTTCTGATTATGACTCTACATATTAATCTCACTCCCTCCTGCTGTCACTTAAAGTGCTTTCTCTGGATAGTAACATTTTAGTCCTTCACTGAAGAACTAATGGACTAATAAATTTATAAATATCTTCCCCACCAGAAAATGGAAGGTTTTAATGCACTGTAGCTCATTTGATCTGGATACAACCAATCTGACAGTGTTAGTGACATAATAATTGTGAAATCACACAATCCCATGCCCCAAAGGCAAAGGGCTCTTCATGGCCTCTGATCCTGATGGTTTCTCAGTCAAATATCTTATCAGGGAATGTGTGAAGACATGGAAGCAATAAATAGCATGGTCACGTGTCATCTTAGGATTTCAAGATGCCTACCCCCATATATTTTTAAAAAGTCACTCTGCATTCCATTGACCTCTGCATAGTTTTAGCCATAGCACTTATCACTACCTAGCATGATTACTAAATATTCATTTATGTTCATTAATATTTATTTATTCATATAAACTTTAGGAGGGCAGACACTTTGTATCATTTGCTAATATCCCTCCAGTGCCTAAAATACTTCCAGGCATATAGACAATACTCAATTAATAATCATTGCATAAATTATTAACAGTTTAATACTGAAAATTAAACTATTTTTCTTCTAATTAATAGAGTCTTAAGGAGTTTTTATATTAGTGTTTTTAAATTATTTTTAACAATATTTATTTTTCTAATTAAATTATTTCCCATTTATTTTTATTGTAAATCAACTCACAAAAGATTTGATAAATTGCTATATGTATGCTTCTTTCATATAAGTTGTTTTAAGCCATAATATAATTTACAATTATAGTGCTTCTACAGAGGAAACTAAAGTTAAAACCACCCCATGCTTCCTTTTTTACTACTTTTTACATGTGGCACTTATCAATAGCACCATTTTTGGAGACACATAAAGTACTGCACTCTACTGTCCAGCCCAATCTCATGAACATAGTTTTCAGAGCCATTCCGTCTGTCTGTCTTCAGATTTCATTCTGTCTCCAGATTTCTGGATATTTAGCTTATTAGAGATAAGTGCTAGGAAATCTTGTTTTTATTCTAACTCTACCAGTCAATTGATGATATCTCTAAAGCTTATTTCTGATACAAAATAAATAAACAAGCAAATATTTTATTTCTCTACTATGCTTTATCTTATTCAGATGGTTTGCATAAGTGACCAGCTTGGGATTTGAAGAACCTTAATAGAGTCATAACTTTTCTCAACTATAGCTTCTTCTTAAACTTGAATCAAGTTAAGAGGATAAACTGGTAAACAGCTTGGGCTTTGAAATCATAATATCTACCTTTGAATTTAAATTTCTCTGCTTACTATACTGGCAACCTTAGGCAAGTTACTTATTTCTTCAAGATTCAGTTTACTCATTTTTAAAATAGAGACATGGTTGTACCTATCTCATGAAAGTATGATCAGTAGTAAAAGGCACAATCCCTGTGATGTATTTAGCACAATGCCTGGCACATAATTCCTCAAAATGTGTTAGATGTTGTCTGTATCACCCCTCCAAATGTATGGAAGTTCTTTCTTTTTGAATTCTCAATGTAATTTTGTGTATGCATCTCAAGACAAATTCATATTTATCTAGTACTGAAGCTTTTTGTGTATTTCTCTTTTTCCTGTATTATCCTCACATAGGGTAATACATCTTCATATTTCTCTTCTCTAAAGTGCCCTGAACTATGCCTTGAACATGGCAGGAACTTAATATATATTTTGAAATTGAATTAAACTAAAACAGGACACACTCATTTGTCTATATCTAGACTTAAAAATTAAAAATATAAGAATTTCAATTGCCTCTTGCAAATAAATAACTTTACATTAAGAGCCTTTAAAACATAGTTATGATAAATTCATTCAACAACTGTGAACTGCTCTTGTATTCATCACTTCAAAAGTAGGTGTTATATTGTGTTTAACACTTTCATATGTGTTGTATTTAAGCTCGATGGAAGAGTGAACTAGAATCAGACACTGTACACTTAATCATGGATACACAAATTTAACACACACTATTTTAGAATACAGAGACTTCCCAAAGGATTAAAACAGAAGAATCAAGACCCTATTGAATTATTACCACTTTCTACTTTCCTCTCTTGTTCAAGTACCACTTTTCACATTAGTCTAAAAGGTAATAACCATTCACAAGAATAACTGAGACCCAAAAAAATAACAAATTTGTTTAAGATTATTTTAAAAGCAGGGGGGAAATCAATGTTTGGTTTTTAGTCATCTCATCTAAATTATCTCCTGAGAACAACTAAACTAGCAACAAATAATGTAGCTAATTGGGTTTTTAAATCTATGTATTATAAAAATTTTGATATATACTGTTTTTTCTAAAATTTTTTATTTAAAAATAAAAGGATATCATAGCTATGACAAAACAATTAAATATAATGATGACTAAACTGTGACACTTATCAGTAGATTTGACTGGATAGAAGATATAATTGATATATTCCTAATCACAATTACAATGCTGATACATAGGCATGGTATATTTATAATTGAAAATGTCAACCTCTTAATGTCACCTAGAAATCTCATTCTGCTAAAAATAGAGCATGTGCTATATCCTTGCCTTGACTTGCCTTGCTTTGACTTACTGATCATTTTATTTCTCAGAAAGTTAAGGAGACAGGAATGGAAAAATGGTATTTTGAACTTAATTTTACTAAACTCTACATGTCAAGTATGATAGTCACACTATTTCATAAGCAGTACTGAATCACACCACCATCAGGTCGCAGTGGCCTTTATGCTCCAGATGTTACTCCTTCAGCTGTTGGTTGAGGGTGTCTTGGACTTGGACAGAGGTACCAGCACCCAGTGGATTAGGGCATGGCCCAGGATCTCAGGGAAATGGTATTTATCAACCAGTATTTTAATCCTATAACATCATCTCTTGAATCTATCCCCTACTGTACAACTCATAAACACCTCTGTGTTTTTGAGTCTCACTGCTACCTAACCTACACAACCTAACTTAAGCCAAAGCTGATGGTTTATGTCTCCCCAAAAACATTTCAACTCCTTCCAGGATCCAGTTTCTGATTGTGACACTATCCAGGTCCAAATCTTCAATGGTTTTCCACTTTCTATCATCAATACAAAACCCAGAATTCTTTTTTTTTTCAATTTTTTTTATTAAGGTATTATATGTGTACATATCTTACCATTGCCACCCCCCACCCCACTCACATATATGCCCTCACCCCCCAGAGTTTTGGATCCGTTGGTTATGCTTATATGCATGCATACAAGTCCTTTGATTGATCTCTTATCTCCCCCACCTCTCCCTAACTTTCCCCCTGTAATTTGACAGTCTGTTTGATGCTTTACTGTCTCTGTATCTGTCTTTTTGTTCAAGTTTATAATGTTCTTTATTATCCATAAATGAGTGAGATCATGTGGTATTTTTCTTTCATTGACTGGCTTATTTCACTTAACATAATGTTCTCCAATTCCATCCAGGTTGCTGCAAATGATGAGAATTCCTTCTTTTTTATGGCAGCATAGTATTCCATTGTGTAGATGTACCACAGTTTTCTGATCCAGTCATCTGCTGATGGGCACCTAGGCTGTTTCCAAATCTTAGCTATGGTGAATTGTGCTGCTATGAACATAGACAAAACCCAGAATTCTTACCCGAAACATTAAGACATATCTTTCATCTCATCCAAAAATAATTTTACAAACTATTTTCCTGCTACTTTTTTTCCAATTTTACTGAGAAATAATTGACATACATCACTGCATACGTTTAAGATACTCAGACAGCATGATGGTTTGATTTACATATAATGTGAAATGATTACCATAAGAGGTTCAACTAACATTCATCTTTTAGAGGGAAAAAAATCTCTTTGTGATGAGAACTCTTCGGATCTACTCTCTTATATATCCTCTAACAGTTAACTATAGTCATTATATTGTACATTATATCCCTAGTACTTGTTTATCTTATAACTGGAAGTTTGTACCTTTTGACAGCTTCCTTCAATCCCCCTTACCCCTCCCCCTTAGCCCCCCCACCCCTCCTAACTCCCCCTACACACACACTCTGCCTCTGGTAATCACAGGTCTGATCTCTTTTTTCCTATGAATTTGGGGATTTTTTTTTTTTGGTGTGTTTTGTTGTTGTTATTATTTTTAAATGCCACATCTAAGTGAGAGCATATTGTATTTTGCTTTCTTTGTCTGACATTTCCCTTAGTATAATGTTTTGAAGGTCTATCCACTTTGTTGCAAATGGTAAAATTTTCTTATGGCTAAATAATATTAATATACATACATATATATCACAGCTTCTTTATCCAGTCAGCCAACAGTGGACAACAGGTTGCTTCCATATCTTGTTACTATAAATAATACTGCTGTGAACATGGGGGTGCAGATATCTTTTCTAGTTACTGTTTTGTTTTCTTTGGATATATTCCCAGAACTGGTAATGTTAGTTTATATGGTAGTTCTAGTTTTAATTTGGCTGCACCAATTTATAATCCCACCAACAGTTCACAAGGCTTTCCTTTTCAGCAAATTCATGCCAGCATTTGTTATCGCTTGTCTTTTTGATGATGAACTATTCTAACAGGTATAAGGTGATAGCTCATTATGATTTAAATTTGCATGTTCCTAATCACTAGTGATATTGTTGCTACTTATTTTTATTCACCCTACTATCCAGCCTAAATGAACATTTTGTTCCTCTCTGAATAAAGGAAAGATTTTTCACACTCCTATTATTATTTTTCACTGCTACTTTGATCTGGAATGCAGTTTCCTTCTTCTGTGTCCAAGCATTCACAGACCACCTCAAACATGATCTTTATCACAGTCTTCAATGATGTTTATGCCCATTACAAGTTTTACAATGCTTCATATACACTAATAATAAAAGTAATCATCATGTTGTGTACTTTATCACATTTATTTTTGCATATATCTAATCTCCCTTTATAGACTGCAACTTTTTTTTAGTTTAATACATAGTTGATTCATTTTGGAATCCTGATAACTCTTAGTGTATACTATACTCACAGATGCCACCCAATAGTTAGTTGGTGAATGAAGAAATGAATATAAGGAAGACCAGAAGAATAAAATGAAATGAGTAAGAATGTTGGCAAAGAGGACTTCTCATCTCGGAACTCATCTAACTGAAAAAATAAAATGCTGGTTATAGTATATGTGTCCTATTCTCTAAAAAATGAATATTCTTATATTGACTAAAGAGTAAATAAAACAAGAAATTCTAAAACAGTAACTAACTAATGAAGATGAAAGTCCATAAAAATTATACATAGGCATAAAAGCAAACTACACCAGAGACAGCTAAAGAAATCAATCTGCATACAATGGTGGTATTGTGAATAGAAGTTGGAAGGGCACTCTCATTTGCCCAAAATAATTTCCCAAATATTGATTTGATTAGTCTACCTCATGACCTGAGACTCTTGTATATCAAAGACCAGAACAGTGGAAATACAAACAAAACTGGTCATTTGCAAAATGTTATTTTAAAACAAAACATAATTGTGGAATGTGGAGTATGAAGTTGTAGGTTGTTTTGATGTTAGGTTGTTTTGGTTGGTTAACTGACTGGGCATTATTTGCTGTATTTTAACTAAGAAAAAAAATGTATATAGAGAAGGGATAAGCCTACTGTATACATACATACATACATACATACACATATATATGTGTATGTATGTATAAAATTTGCCAAAAACATTAAAATGTTTAGATTAAAATAGAATAAAATCCCAGTTAATCATAAAGAAAACATCAGACAAATGCATACTGAAAGACATTTTACAAAATACTTGACCAGTACTCTTCAGGTATGTCAGGATCATGAAAATAAGGTATAGGGAGTGGCTCTAGGGTCAAGCCTCGGGCTGACCTGTGGCAGGGCCACAAACAAGTCCCAGCCGGGAGGGCAGAGCTCTCCTAGCATTGTTAAGCCTGACCTTGTAGCCCTCCCTAATTCCTTCCTAAGTAGCTAACGGGCTGTGGGAGGTACAGCAAGTGTTGCCAAAACAAGAACATTTGTATACATGTTAATCTTGTTATAATCAGACTATAAAATAAATGTGCTGTATCGTCTCTGGGTCTTTGTCCATCAGAGGACATCTGTCCCACCCGGCCCCAGCTTTTTCTGTGTCTGTCTCTTTCATTTTCTCAATCCCCAGCCACCCCTACTCAGGAACCAGACCGATCTCTAGCCGTGCTGGATGTGGAAAAAAGAGAAATATTTATAATAAGGAAATACTGAGAAACTCACTGACCAGAGACTAAGACATAATGACTAAATGCAGTGTGGTATTTGGATTGGATCCTGGAACAGAAAGAGAGTATAAATGGAAAACTGGTGAAATCCAAATAAAATGGCCTAACGTCTGTCAGCTTTTCCTGAAACTTCCATTCCCTGCTGGTTATATGAGAATTTTCCTACTGCTATTGACCAAGGGAAATTATGAAGAGAGTGAAGACATTTGGCCTCTTCCATGCCATGGTTGGGAGAAAGGAAATAACCAGAGAAAAACACCAACAGCTTGCTCTTGACTTTCTGTTAACCATCTCTGCGGGCTCCCATCTTTTTGGAAATAGGAGAAATCACACCTACCAACATGGGCACATCTACTTTGTAGGTCTTGCCTCTTTCCACCTATCACATCATTTATGAGTTTCTATTCCCACATTCAGCCACTCATGGCCTAACAGTTTTTCATGCATCTGTTTATTATTCATTTATTAAACAAGAAATTCTTGAGTGCTTACTCTGTGCTAGCACACCAGCACTTTTCTAAGAACTAAAAATACATAAAGACCCATAAGTTTTCCTTCTTCTCATGTAGTTTGCATGCAGTGTTTACTGAATGCCAGCTGTATTTGTGCCGAAGAGTATAATATGTACTTGGTTAAATTATGTAGGTATATAATTACAAATACTGTTCATTTATACATTAATATGAACTTGGAGGAAAGACTTTAAATAAGACCCATTAGTTTGGAACATTTGAACCATTAGTTGGACTATAATAATGAGATTAATTTTAAGTCCTAGGCATATTCTTTTAATTCAACAATTCAAATGGAGACCTATTTTAACAGCAACAGATCTTAATATATATGTGTGTGTTTTTAAGCCTTAGGGCTTCTCTGATGACTCTCTACTTGATTGTATATCAATCAACTAAGAAATTACTACCTACAAAAAATATAGAGTTTATTAGGTAAAGTACACTTTTCACTGCACTTTGCTGCATTTTAAGCAGAGTAATGTGAAATTGATAGCTTTTTAAGAATTGCCTTTTCTGGAGAGCGCCAAGATGCCAAACTAGAACAAGCAGGCCAAAGTTATAGAGCAACATAGATAGATGTCAGGTCAATCCTAGTTGGAATTGAATAAGAAGAAAGCTATTTAGAAAATCAAAGTGCTTCCTCAAGTAATAATGAGCTCCTCAAATGAGTAAAAATGTCAGGAATGTAGTTGATTTGTAGTGGGTCAGATAAGACCTTTATATTTTCTCCCAACTTCTGAATTCTACGGTTTTAAGAAGTCCTGTGATTGTGCATCTCCTGCTACCTTTCATATATGCCCAAAATAAGTTCCCAAATATTGATTTGATTAGTCTTCTTCATCCTCTCCCCTTGTCAATAACTCAGGTGAAATGGCTTCACTTTATTCCAAGAACCAACAGCAGATGACATCTAACTATACTAAAGGAAACAAATGATATTAAATCTTGGTTTGCTTCAGTGAGTATTGGAACGCTGGCCTACTTCCTTTAAGCTCTTGATGTGGGAATTGGACAGTAATGATTTGTAAATCTTCTAAAGAAAGGTGAAAATCAGAGAAGCAAGAATTCCTAAAGTCTCGATGTTTCACAGATTAGTAGCCTGCCATTAAGAAAGTGTGGGACATTGGATGAGTGAGCTGGAGCCATAAACATTATCAGGTAAAAGTGAGGTTTCCTGGAACTACAGAAAGAAATGAGCTTGTTACTACTTCTGGTATTAATCATAATAAGTGTTTTATCTAAGCCTGTCATGTTTAGTTTCTCTATGCAATTTACCTCTCAGGCACGCTGTTCACAATATCAGTTGGCCTTATCTTTTAACTTATAGTCTTCAAGTACCTAAATGTATTTCCCCCCAAGTTCCCACAGTTAACATGACAAAAGTCAACATACGTGCTATTTTAAGACAATGTTGCACCCACATTATAAAAGACAGACTTGCTTATGCCTGACTACTCCTATCATCTGTTGAAAAGTGTAACAGGCAGCACTGATTCTTTGCCTAATTGCAGTTTTACTGTGAAATTTGCAAGATTTTAAATGGGCATCCCAAGTCCTTTTAAAAATACATTTATTTTGTTTTTTTATCTTTGCCAAAGAAATAAAATATCGATCTGCTTATCTTGAATCCTGCTTATCTTTTATCAACCCACACTTGTTAGCCAATACAATCAGCTTTTGAGAGATCACATTATGAAGCTCAACTTCTGAAGATCATAGAACACTACTAGGAGAAATCCAACCAAGCAAATAACCAGAAAACAAACAAGCAAACACAACAATAACAACAACAAAATGAAAGCAATATAGAGACAGACTTTTTGCTAAATATGTCAGAGATGAAAACTGGTAGCCCTATAAACCCACTCTACATAGTTCACACTGAAGAAAGATGTCAACCTGAGAGGAAACTATGACTTAAAGATTAGATAGCTAATAATATTCCACTCTGCATGACCCTATTTCAATTGTAGCCCTTTTACTCTCTGCTAATAATCCTATATAATAAAGAGCTAATACGCTAATTAGACCAAACAGCAGAAAGACCATCAGGACAACTTTTGGGACGAAGCTGGGGCTGTGAGGGCCGAGCCCCTTGCACGAATTTTGTGCATTGGGCCTCTAGTCCTTTATAATTAAGCATCCAGCATAGAATTAAAATATAGTCCACATGAACACCAATTAAGGTGTATTTCAAAGGCTGAAGTGGTTACCGCTTCCAGTCATGCATGACAATCACTGTGTAACTTTAATTTCATATATTTTAAATGATTGGTCCAAGAATTAAAGAAAAATTGTTATTCATTTCTATCCATAGTACAATAAAATAGGTCTAGTTTAAACTTAGACCATCCACACTGTGAATGGATCTCATGGAGCAACAAAAAACATTTCTTGATTCCACTTTATATCCTATATATATCCCATCATTGGTTTTGACTCCACTAAAGAAAAAAAGGTGAAAATTATTGCATGATACTTTTAAAGAGTTGGCTTGATTAGTAATTTACAGATAACAGATGGGTATTAGCTAGCATAGGTTGTTTTCCAAGTTGAGTGTTACTGTAGAGTAGAAAGATAAAATGCTGTCAGGTAGAAAATAAAGACTTGCAGCTATCATGACTATATCTAGACTCACAAAGTGCTCTGAAAATGATACTGCTCCTCAAATGGACATTTGACTAAATTTAAACATTTTTCTGAGGGGCAAGGTTTTCTTTAAAATATATATGTCTTTTTAAACAAAAGCTAGTTCTAATGGAATAATCAACAAGTGCCATTCAAGCCATTTTAAAATTATGTCAAGGTTAATGATAATAATGTCCTCTCAGAATTTTTTTTTGGAAACTTTAAGAACACTTTTATTTTTATAAAAGTTTTAAATAATCCCAGTTATTGGAAAAAAAACAAGCCAAGATATTTATAAATTCATTTTTTATTTATTGCTTACTATATGCCAGGCTCTGGGGAACATGATGATGGACATCAAAGATGAATAAAACCTAGCTCTGACTTTAGAGAGCTTTTAATCTAGTGGTGAGTTTGGGGAGGGGTGAAGGAGGAAGAATAGAAGGGAGAATAGGCAGATGGTCAAATACACAAGCTACAAAACTCAGCTGCAAAAGCCTTTGAGAGGACAGGCAGGAAATGCAACGGGAACTAGTAAGTGTAAGATATTAGAGAGTGGTAGGAACTCTGAATAACTATAGAATGCATGCTCCATGCAGAGGCATTCAAAATAAATTATTTTTTAAATGTTGTGCCAGTTTATCAAAATGGTCTATTGGCCCAATTCACTCTGCAATTTACAATCCTTATTTCAAACCTATACGACAGATTATACTGCGGTAGAACACTTATAGAGTAAAAGCACAAATAAAATTACGAAGTGCCTAGTGAGTATATCAGGTGACTGGAGAATTCATGAGACAGAGGTAAAATTTAATTGAACCTTAACGAATAAGGAAAATTCTACCCATAGTGAGTGGTGGATACAATATGACGCAGCGGCGAAGAGCCTGGGATCTAGAGCTGCACTGTCTGGGTTCAGATGCAGGCTCGGCCACGAGCCATTTCTGTGATCCTGGCAAGTTCCCCTCTGTAGCCTCATTTTCCTCATAGGTAACATGGACACTTACCCCAGTGAGTTGTTTTAAAAATTAAATGATAAGACACATGTAATTTACTAGTGTAGCTATTATATTTATATACATAGCTGTAAGTATTAGCCATTTTTATTGATCATTTCTAGAATTTAGCAAATCCTTCTATAAAAATCGGTGCTCCCCTCAACTGCTGCAATCCAAAATGGACTCTCCTTTCCTTCAAATTATTATTTCATTAAATCCTATTTATAGAAATTATAGGCACTCAAGTATTAGATGACTTCTGTTGCTTCTAAAATTTCTCCTCAAAATAAAAATGTAATAGTTATTACATTTTATTTACTTTAGGTGTTCCTATATTTTCCAATATTTGATTTGACATGGGTTTTTTTTATATGAGATGTGAAATGTTATGACTTAGATTGTGAGTGTATTTTTTTCAAAATGGTATATAGTAAGCATTAAAAATACTATTTATCAAATGATCCATCCCTTCACAATTCAATTCTGATGCCTTCTTCAGCTCAATTTGTATATTTCAAGGAATTTTATAGCATTGGTCTGCCTGTTCTCAACTTTACTGCTGAAATGTGTTGTTGTTTTTTTTAAAGAAATGTCTAAATTATTCATTTGTATTTTGTGTTTTATCATTGAATGATAAAAGTCCATTTCTGAATATTTACTCATATATTTATTATTCTAGAGAACTTTTACAGTGCTTTTGCTTATTAAAACAAATTCTAAGTTTTCATCATGATTACCTTAATATATCTGGCAGTTTGACAAGGAGCATCTTACTATTGGTATTATTTTATTATATTATTTGCTAAGCAAAATAACATTCAAAAACATAAGCTTCACTTTCCAAAGAAAGCTGTTTCAAATGCCATTGTCTCAGTGGATCTTCTAATTATATTGTGAGAAATAATCTTTCAATTTTCTAAACTCTTATGGAGGGAGGTACAATTTTGTGGATAAGTTATGCCACATCAAAATTCCTGCTGTTACCCAAATGTCAGCTTTCCTTTTTTTCTTTGGTTTCTAAAAAATCTGTGCAGCAGTTTCTGTTTTCACCTGGCACCAACATGTAAGCAAAACTACACTTCTTAACACTTCCCCAAAAGTCCATTTAACAAATTAATTGGAAAGAAACAAAGATTTTTTTTTACAGAAAATGTTATTACTTGTAGAACAAGCATTTGACATTAAAAACTCTCAATAATTTAAAAATCATTTTCAAATTCCTATTAGCTCTTTCCTATCTTCCTCAAGTCCCCATCTCAGCAGGTCTGCCCCAGAAACCTTCTGCTCTCCCTTCACAGTGAGTACTCAGCCAGACAGAGAGGTCCCTGCACTGGCCAAACACCCCTCTACTAAACACAGAGCTTTCTTTTCTTTAGGAAGCCTGGGACCCAGCTGATAGCCAGACCTTGGAGGCTCAGTCTTTGTCCAGATGTGAGCTCACCAAATTATCATCAAAAACATCATTGGGCAACATGGTGATGGGAATCTCTTCGCAAAATAGTCTTATGCCAGCTGCTAAGAAAAAAAAAAAATGTTCCATATCTGTATTTACTTAACAGTAACTGTGTTCTCTCCCCACTATATGACAAATTCTATGAGTGCAAAATCACTGTTCTATTTATCTTCAACCACCTTCATCACTCTAATTCACACATCAGTCAAAACCTGACTGAGAGAGCCACTTACAAACCACTAAAACTCTGCCTTACTTAAGAAGATATATATAGAAATACTGAGGGGGGAAAAAAGTACTCCTTAAACAAATGGTATTGGGAAGGTTAAGGTAAAAAGACTTTCAAAGATCTAGCACAGCAATTTTCAACCAGTGTGCCAGCAAGAATTTATAAAACATGCAATACCTGACTATTTAATCAGGTGCACTGATCCCTTTTTCCTTTAGATTTTCAAATAACAAAATATCAATAGCCTCCACACAATAGCCATCTGGTATGAATGCCCTGTCTTGAACCATAAATATATATGTCATAAAGAAGTGTAGCTAGGTGTCAATCAGGCTGGCAGGGGAGTGGTTAGGGGCTGATCAGGCTGGCAGGTAGAAGCAGTTAGGGGCAATCAGGCAGGCAGGCAGGCGAGCAGTTGGGAGCCAGCAGTCGTGGATTGTGAGAGGGATGTCCAACTGCCCTTGAGGGGTCCCAGATTGGAGAGGGTGCAGGCTGGGCTGATGGACACACACACACCCCTGCCCATTCACAAATTTTGTGCACCGGGCCTCTAGTATATAGTATATTTTTGGTGTGCTACAGAATGTTATAAGTTTATATGTGCCATGAGATGATCCAGCAAACAATATTAATAAAAGAATAAATTTTTAAAATATTACATTAGTCTAAAAGGGTTAAGATAAAAGCAGTAAGATTCTAAATAAAAGCATAACAGGGTAAACTTTCAGAAATTAATAACAGTATCAAAATATGTAATGCAGCCGAAACCGGTTTGGCTCAATGGATAGAGCGTCGGTCTGCGGACTGAAGGGTCCCGGGTTCGATTCCGGTCAGGGGCATGTACATTGGCTGCGGGCACATCCCTGGTGGGGGGGTGTGCAGGAGGCAGCTGGTCGATGATTCTCTCTCATCGATGTTTCTAGCTCTCTGTCCCTCTCCCTTCCTCTCTGTAAAAAATCAATAAAATATATTTTTTTAAAAAAATATGTAATGCAAATATGGTTCTCTGATCATATGTTCTCTGATTATAATGCAATAAGCCTAAATAAAAAATGCAGTAAAAATTGAAATTCAGAAAGGAAAAAGCTTGCAATATATAATGAAACTATATTTAGTACCTAAATATATAATTTTGCATAAGTGAACTTGAAATTATTAACTATATAAAGAGCTTTCATAAATAAATAAGAAAAAGCTTCACAAGTCATTAGAAAGGAGGCATGGCAAATAAATAGAGGAGTCAGAAAAAGTAACAAACTTGAAAAGTCATTTACTCTCATAGTAAAAAAGGTGCAAATTAAAATAAGATATCTCTTTCTTCATCAAATTAAAAACAACAAAAAGAATGAAAAATAATGTAATGGATATGGAAGCTATAAATTACATGTAAAGAATAAGTATATATAAAATATATTGCATGTATTTAAAATTACACACTCTATTAAAAAGTTTATATATATTGAAGCTCCAAAGTAGATAATATTCTAAACTATTCATTTCATCCCTAAGAATTTATCCTAAGAAAATATTAAGTGTGAAATGATGTAAAGATATTATGCATCCAAATGTTCAAAATAGTGAAAACTTGAAAACAATCTTATGCTTTAAAAGGGGACTGATTGAATATATGTTGATACATTTATACAAAAGAATACTCATGTAATGATAGTAATCATGTTAGGATACATTTAAAACATCTGTTGCATATCAATACTGTATGATATCATTAAAAAAAAAGTCAAATTGGAGGATATGTGTCCACCTGCTGGGGGTTGATATAGGATGTAGAAATCTGTTCATTAAGTTACCATTAGTTCATTGGTTCTACTTGGGATTGAGACTTTCCTTTTGTTTTTAATTTGTGATTATTTTTATATTTTAAAATATGAATGTAGAATTCATTTAGCAAAAAGATTTATGTGTGTGCACTATTATATTCCAAGAATTAGACAAATTTTTGTTTTAAGAACCTCACACCACAAAAAGTTTAATTTTTTGAGATATTTTATCCCAAATTAAAATCAACTATACTTTATCCAGACCATTCTAGGGCCATCCCATTGTACCCTGGGCTGAAAGGGGAGGCAAAATTCTGAGTTTGGTCTCCTCATAATAGTTCAAATAAATGAATATAATTCTTTTCTGAAGAAATATTGAATTCAAAATTCAAAGTTAAAATTCTATCATCATCCATCAATTTCAACATCCTTTTTTCCTCCGATAAATGGTACTATCTAGTTTACTTTCTAGGCTGTGGTCCTTTCAAATTTCACTAGACAGCAAGACCACGTAAAGACCTCTGTGAGTGTGATCAGTCTTCTTGTGTTACTGCCATTTAGACCCAGATTTCAAAGGTCAATGAATTAGGCCAGTGCTGTTTAGATTATGTTCCAACTACAAACATACCATAATGTGCAGAGCTGATAAGACAATGATCAATAACAAGATAGTGTCTTACAGCTGGTACTTTAGAGAGGAAGATGATCAAATATGAACAAACATTTTCAGCATTTGTTTACAATATATTGATCAATTGTATAGCAGTCAGTGTATCCTAAACAGCATGACTGCTCAAGCTGAAGTTGCCTTATATCATAAAAACCAGACGGAAATCCGTAAAGCTGCATCTCTCAGTGTTGACTATAGATTTTTTTATATTTCCATTTAATATATAGCTTTAACAATACATCCTGGCACTTTTCTTACAACCATCCTGAAAATAGTGTGCTTTTCACTGAGTAAATAAGTCAAATACAAACAAAAAGTAGGTCAACTTAAGCCCTGAAAAATCTCAGGTCAAAGTAGTGTATGAGTGTTTTTAAATCAATTTACTCAGTATCTCAAAGGATCAGAGCTCTTTTCTAAAGCTCTAAAGCTCTGGATAAGATTCTCATATAGAGATTCTACATATTCCATCTAATATGAATCTTAAACAACTCAATATTTCATTAACAAAATACCAACCTATGATTCCTGACTAAAGCGTTTCTCACACCGAAAGTTTAAGTACATTTGTACTCAGGAGTAATGGCTAAAATGCATCGAGCTCCTTCTCTATGCCAAACCCCAATTGAAGCACTACACATATATTATTTTAAATAAATCTGAACAGCAACATTAACATTAACCCCCATTTTAGGGAAGAGGAGAATGAAGCACAGAAAGTAAGTGTCTCCCTGGTTACCCAGCTAGTGGTGGTGACGCTGAGTTCCACCTGGCCAGCCCAGCTCTGTAGTTCATGCTCTTAACCTGTGTGCCTTGGTATAACTCTTCAAGAATATTTCTTGTGTACTGCATGTATGTGTCTTTAAAATCCCTAGTGACACATGCTGTTTAATGATTTAAATGTGGCACAGTGTTTGCATTACCAAGTAACATTATTTTCTAAAAGTTCTATGATTATTTCAGTTCATATATGGTATGTCCCTCTATAAACTTCTTGCCACAGACTTCTTTCTTGGCTCTTTTTTGTTCTCTATTTCCCTTCTCACTTACTTACATTCTTTAAGTTCCTTTTCTCCCAAAAGGTTTGCTCCATCCTCTATTTTATGTCACTTTCTCTACCCCTCAGAGCTGCAGCCCAGATTAGCCAGCTTTCCTATAACCCTACCCTGTCCACTCACCCCCCTTTACCCAAATCCTTATTCCTTGGCCTCTGGCTCCTAGTGAAGGACACAGTTAGCATCATCCCTCAATCTCATGAACGTGGCCCCAGTGTATTTTATCATAAAATGTAGAGGCAGTGCTGTAATAAGTTGTCTTGCAAACACATTTTAAATAGTGATTAATGTATTTTTATGGAAGACTAAAGATTTTTACTCATGGCCACATTTTTCAATGTATCTTGTCTTTCTGATTTCAAATTTTATTTCCAAATTTCAGTTCAATAACTGCCTCGTTATCAAACAGAACACACAAGGTTTGGTCTGCTTTTAAAACAAGCTTTATCTCATATTCCATAGTGTTGTTTGACAATTAATCCCTATTCACACCTTAACTAGTAAAGTCAGCTGCTTCATGATAAATTACTGTCTGACACACTCGTAAACTTTACCACCAATAAAACAAATAGAAATGTAAAGAAGAAAAAGAAAAGAAAAAAAAAAAAAAACATGGACCATGAAAAGATGGATGCTGCAGGAGCAGACTGATTCTTGTGACTGAAAAAGAGGCTAACAAAAATGAAGCAAAAAACATTTGATTAAAAAAAAACTGAAAGTCAATTTTCAACTAAATACAAATATTTATTACCTGTTGAATAGAATAAAAAGTAAAAAAAAAATTGTTTTTAAAAACGATTAGGTGTTCAAAAACCAAATGTGGGTGTTCATTTCTATTTACAAAAATTTTAAGATATAATTATTTATACTAAAAATACATCATCTATCATTACAATGATTAGATAGGAATAAAAATTTTAATTTCAAAATTGGTCAGAAACCAAGCGGTGTGTGTGAGTGCATGTGAGCCTGTTTATATGTGCACAAGTGCACTCACACTTCATTAAACCATTATCTGGGTGTTTATTTTGCATAATGAACCTTCCTCATCTGTCATCTTCTGTACTGTGGGAGGGAATAAATAGGGCGGGGGTAAACCTTGTGCTCCTTGCTCTTAAAGAAATGCCTGCAATTACATGGAGGAAAACTGAAGAACTTCGTTAGAGTACAGATTCCAACCACTTGTTTGGGGTAGAGTTCTACTTCTCTCCTCAGGGACTGGTCTATGCTTCCTTCCTCTATTAACCTGGATACTTACCTTCCTACTATTGAAAGAGCTGAGTCACGTGTTATTACATTTCTCAGAAGGCTAAACTTAGTGGAACTTTTAAGATGCCTTGGAAGCTGTGTTTATGAAGTTTTGTTTTGTTTTCTGCTGTGGATGGTTGATGCTGCAGGAGCAGACTGACTGTTGTGCCTTGAATTCCAACAAGAAGAAGGCGATATGTTATTGCTCTTTTTGAATAAAGAGTGAGTATTTTTTAGGCTTTTTACTTCAGTGTGCTCCATTGACCAACTTCATGTGAGTCATTTAAATGCCATGCAGCATTAATTTATATTTACTCATTTGAAAACTTTGTCTAGTTATTTGCTCATATTGAATCATTTGAGACCAATCTGTAAACAATATTCAAATTCACTGGCATGCAGCAAGAATTAACGTGTGTGCATATACATGCATTGGGGGTGGTAAGGATAAAGAGAAGATATATTACAGCAAGCATATTAGAAATTAGCAAAGTGTGACTCTTTATAATAACCTCCCTTTTTTGCCCCTATATCAGTTTGACCTCATCCTGACAATGAGGAAGTGTTTTATATGCAATGATGTGGCTCAGTGCAGTGGGGTACATATTTTCACAGACTACGTTAGAAGATTAATACCTTCCAGTGTATCTGATCCATCTGCTTCTTTAGGCTCACATTTTGGAGGAACTGCCATGCGATTTTACATAGGGATGTGTATAACCTGAGTTCTTAAAGCTGAGCATGAAACAGATTTTAAGGGACCCAGGCCTGATTAAACCAGTTAGCCTGTTCACATCTTCCCTGTTTACTGTGGATTACGGGAAGGGAAGTTGGGGTTAAATCAGCAGGTCTTCCTGCTTCCCCAGAGGTTAACCTGGCAGCCGGTTTGGCACCCACAGGAGGCCTGACAGGTAGCAGGATTTGTCTAAGCAGGCTGCCTGAGAGCCAACAAGGAAAACTGAATGCTCTGGATTAGTTCTGGATTATGTTGTCAGAGTGAAGGCTGATGGACAAACTGCAAAGGAATAAAACGCAATCTGTTTGGGGAGAGAGGCAGCGTGCATAGCTTTCATTTTTCAAGAAATGACAAGAAAAATCATTAATAATTTATAAATCCACGTCCATTAACTTTTCTCTTTGTTATCCCAAGACAGCCTTTTTAACATGAGTTTGCCACTGTCCTATATCTCTTCTATCTAGTGACAGATGGCAAGAGAGATATGAAATTGGATTCATAAAATAATACCCCCACTTCTAAGAAAGAGCGAGCCTGTATTCTCCTAACACTACTTTGTCTCCCCACGCTCTTCCCAACCCACTCCCAGGATGAAAGGAAACGTTGGCATCGGTGAGATAGCCAAATAACATGTGTTTGCCTCTGTAATACATTTTAAGACAATGATATTACTTGATGATATTTAAAGCCAAAAAAGAAGTAAATAATCATGATAGCATTAATACCTTTATTATGATAAAATGTGATATGGGATTTTTGTTTTGTTTTTCTTTTTCACAAAAAGACTTGAGTACCAGCTCAGAAGTAGTTAGTAGATATGAATGTTCACGTATTTCAAATACAGTCTCTGTAGGAAGAATTTACATTTTTCCAATTAAGGAGATACTAAAATTCTTTAAAAAAATAGTTGTGAAATAGTGGTGATGACACAATTTCCCTTAACAAACAAATCTAACATTCTAAAATAATTTAGGTTTTGTGGTTTTTTTTATGTTTCATAATCTACTTTAGCATTTATTTAAAGTTAAATTACTTTATCATGAGAAGAAAGCTCTCTGTTTAAACTCACTTGAAACTAAGAAATATTTTAAATGTTTATAATATATAAAATATTAGAATATTTAACTATTTAGGCTTATAGCTGAATTATTATTATAACTTTACAATAATTTCAAAAATAGAGTTTTGTGGGCTCAACAGCTAAAATTCATAAACATAACAGCAACATAACTGGATTCTTATTTACACTGTCTTCTATCATTTCAATAACAAATTTTTTCTTTTCTAAGTAGAAAAGTTTGGAAAAGTTTGGTTTCTTTTCCATTGGAAGGAGTATAAATTAAGTCCTAATTCCTCAGGAAAAACTCAGGCTGTATAGTTGTGTGTAACATTAAAAAAAAAAAAAAAAAGGAATCCACAGTCCCAAATTAACATTTTTTATCTTGAGAAGAATTCTATCTTGAATTTCTATTGCTCTGACATCTCACTGAATCTGCCCCAGAATAGGTAGTCAATAAGTATTTAATAAATAGATAAATAAATCAATAAAAACATATTTGATGCAAAAAATACTGAATTCACTTTGACCTGCAAGAACAAAAAATATATATTAGTAATTTTACTTTTCATAATATTGCTCTATTGAATAATGTTAATGCATGAAGCATAAAAGAATAATAATGACTAAAACCATAGACTTATACTGATTATTGTACATTATAATAAATAAAAAAGCTCTTTGTTGGCCTGAAGCAATGTGATTGTTTTGAACTAGAGTTAATTAAGCCAGTCCACATGTATTAATACACATTCAAACCTGTGTTTACTTTTAAGCCAGTTCAACCGTAGACCATCATTAGACAATGAACTACTGCAAAAAAGCAATCGCTGATGTACTTATTTTCACTTTTCATATGAACATCAAACTACTTGCACATGTACATATACAACTTTTTATTACCAGTTAATGGATATTAAAAACAATTTTGATCTCAGTTTCTAATAAAAATGACCTTTATTTATTTCATTGTTCTTCAGTAATATAAATAGCTACATTTATATTTTTCTCCATAAATATCTTTAAAATAAATTCTGCTTTACTGTAAAGTGGTGCTTCCTGATTATTTTCAGATTGTAGTGTGCAAAGGCAATGGCACTCTTTCTTTGCACACTGGTTTAACAGAGCAAGCTGCCCTTTGCTGGCAGCACACCCTGCTCCCCAGGGATGAAGACACCAATCTTTCCTCACACCTTGAAATCAGGGGCAACAGGCCTCTGCGCTGTGGTGCAGCACCCGGGTAGAAAGTTCCATGGTGCTGGGCTTACTTATTTTTTTAATCTCAGGACAAACATGTCAGTCATGAATTTAGTGTGAAAGTAGAGAGACCATTTTTTCCTTGTTTCTGAAGAAATATAAGCAATAATAGAAGCTTAAAAACTTTATTTTAAACAGTGAAATAATGAAAATAAATCCATGAATAATATAAATACTTAGAAAACATTTTTAAATTAAAAAAAAAAAGCTTATGAAAGCATCATCCTCAAAGGATGTTTATACAGTAAGGGAACTTTATTTAACTGCCATTCATGTTACGTACATAGAGGAGACAGTATAAAAACAAAATATGGTGTTAAATAAAAACTCCAAATATTTGTAATTTTAAATAGATATCAAAAGATTAGCAGGATAAGGAGAGATTTTATAGATATGAGTGATAATTATTGTCATTCCTATGAAGCCATCTACAGTATAGAATTTTGCTCAGGTAACTAGCCTTTCTCATTTTCTCAAAGATAAGAACACTACCAAATATTTCAGGCCAAAGAATTATCTTGTCCATAACTATGATAACCCATATATGACATAGGTGTAGGTGAACTATAAATATTCAAGGAAAAAAGATAAGGAGTGGGAAGAGAAATAAAAACCTTGATGCATTTAAAGAGTCTCTGAACTCCTTAAACCAAATCACTATTTCCAAATGGAATAAAGGCATTACATTTCTTCATTACTCTTCCTTTCAAAAATGGCAGTTTTCCTGGATTTTTAGTTTTGTAGTTTTGTTGAAGATTTTTTTGTTATTTTGTATCTATGCAACTATAAGTCAGAACATCAAATTGTAGACAGAGATATTTAAATTGTTGTGAATTTTCTAGCATAAAATAAAATCTCACTATAAGTCAAAGCAATTCAAGAATTACATAATATCTCTTTATGTCCAGAACCCACTCTAGTAATACAAGGATGAAAACTAATAGAGTTTGGAAAATTAAAATATATATGTTACCTTAGTAAAAGAAGTTTTAATATAGTAAAGGTGAAATTACATTGCAGAGAATTGAAAAATTAAAGTGAAAATTACTCTTTCATAAAGTTTGAAAGAGAAAACTGAGAAGAAAAATTAATAATAACTAGAGAGACCCCAAGTTAAGGAACTTTTTATTAGAATGGGAGAGATTAGAGCATCACTATATGCCAATGAGGAGGAACCATTAGAAAGGATGAGTAGAAGGTGGATATAGCCCTGAAATGTGGACTAAAGTCCAGCAAAATGGGGAGATTATGAAATCAAAGAACAGGGGGGATGAATACATCTTCTGACTTCAAGGAAAATGTTTTTAAGAATGGTCTGGCTATAGATAGCCTACAGGTAGAAGGAAACATTATAAAAAGAGTTTGCAACAGAGTTGTGAAGGCAGTTTTCTCAATAAATCAAGAGGTCATTAGCTGTCAGGAGGAAAAGTTGAACAGATCAGGTGAGACAAGTAACAAATAACAAATGTTTAAATCATTCATTGGAAAGGTTGGGAAAAGATGTTAAAAAGTGATGTTAAAAAGATGTTTAAAAAGTTACAATGATTGGTCAATTTGGGGACCATATTTTTGTAATGGTCATGTCCAAGTTTATGTGGTTATTCTTGATAGGTTCCCCTGCCTGGATTTGGGAGCAGATAAAGCAGATTGTGGCCACAGTACAGGATTAGGATTTTGTAAGTAGAGGAGGAATGGGCATGCACAGGAATCAAGGATGTTGATGCGAGAGTAATTCTGGAAAGTCACAGAATTCAACCTGGTGGAAAGAAAGAGAGAAGAGGATGGATCCAAGGACTGGGCAAAGTCCCAGGGATCAAGAAAATGGGCCCTTAAGCACAAAAAGTAGGAACTTTTTAAGTTAAGTAGTAGGTGAGATGGCCAATGGTTTAGCATGGCTAAGAATAAAATGCTGGAAATACTGGCATTCAAGAAATAGGCAAGAACATTTTTTTGTTCTAATTGATAATATTAGAGGAAAATATTTTAAACTTCCAAAATAGTTATGTAATATAAGGTCTGATGAATGCATCTAGATATACCGTCCAAAAATTTTGCAATAGAAATTTTAAAATTATTACATGGAAGAATCTGAGTGATCTTAAAATCATTTCCTGCCCAATTCTGTAATTAAAACTACTCAGTCCCTGAATACGCCTTTAAGAGGTCAACTGCAAGCAAAAGTCAACAATGTGGTGATGGAGGGAGGGATTGGGTAGAGGTGGAAGAGGGAATGGAGGGGGGGGTGGCAATGGAAAAAATAAAATAAAATAAAATGGGGGAAAATACGCACTGTAGGTAAAGTAATTTATTATTTGACCAGAAGTATTTTCAGAGCTTTCTTGGGATTTCTCCCAAAATATAAGAAATATAAATGTTGCCGAAACCGGTTTGGCTCAGTGGATAGAGCGTCAGCCTGCGGACTGAGAGGTCCCAGGTTCGATTCCGGTCAAGGGCATGTACCTTGGTTGCGGGCACATCCCCAGTGGGGGGTGTGCAAGAGGCAGCTGATCGATGTTTCTCTCTCATCGATGTTTCTAACTCTCTATCCCTCTCTCTTCCTCTCTGTAAAAAATCAATAAAATATATTTTTTTTAAAAAAAGAAATATAAATGTGAGCACCAAACATCCACCAAGGCAGAATATAAAGTCTGCAAAACTCCAGAGAGAGCATGGCCACTTCAGACACTCACAAGCCCAGGAGACAACTCTATTCATTAACAATGATAAATGAGCAGGAAGTCCACAGGCTTTCCATGGGACACATCTGCTAACTCCTAAACTTCTATAGGCTGGCACACCCTGAAAGCACTACCATGTATAATTATAACAATTCCAAAGGAAAAAATTATTAAGATCTCTTAACAATAATAACACAATCATGAAATTTTGACCACCCCTACCATGTAAAACAAAACCTTTGAATCATGGATTCAATTCAATTTGAGAAATAGTTCCTGAGGAAGCACTGTATTTTAGAGACTGAAGAAAGTGTCGGGAGGCATACACAGTTGTTTAAAAAGGGATGTACTCTAACCACAATTTCATGCTTGGCTGCAGAAGAATTTATACACGCAGAAGTTATGTATAAACTTCAGTGATGAGAGCCTCATAGATCTGGTTAATTAATGGAAACACCTCGAAACCCCCTTCAAAGGCCTCTAAAGCTGTGGTAGTGAGGAGGTACCTTGAACTATATTTTCACTCAGGGGAAGGAAGAAAAAGAAAAAGCAAGTGGAACTTCCAATTTATGCTGAAAAAGATTTAAGACCTGTGCTACCAGTGTCAACCATTCAAACATTCAAAGCTGTCATACAAATGTCATCAGTAGTTTTAACTTTACAAGTAATAAATACTACTTCCCCCCCCCCCCCAATAAAAATCAAATACTTGAGAGATTAGAAAAAGCACATTGTAATTCCATTCCTTAGAAATAACCACTGGGTTTCAACAATCAAAAATCTTCATATGGAACACACATATGTTATAATTTTTTTTGAGTTCTGTAACACTGTGGATTCTTCTCATAGGAGTAAATTTTAGATGAGAGTTCTGGCTCATATTACAACCAAGCAAAGAAAAACATTGCCAATATTTCTCAGAATAAAAAAAGAAAGAAATATCCTAATACATTTGGTGGAGTTTTCTATAGAAAGCAGTATGTCAATTTATTTGGAATCTGAGAAACAATAAGTTATATGAGCTAAATCAAGCACTCATTCTTTATTGCTTCTTACTAAAAGTGGAAAATTCTTATCGCATTTAAAATTGTTTCATTTGGGGGGTGTCAATTGGGAACAAAGGAGACTTAGGTAAAACTTTAAACAATGAAAAAATAAATTAATTAAAATAAATTTTAAAGTAAATAAAATTGTTTCATTTATCCATTCATTATGGACTGCCTTACAGTGAGTCATATGAAGATGTCTAAAATTGCATCTGAAAAGTACCATAGGACAAAGTTCACTAAGTCCTTTCCATTCAAAATATCCAATCCATTAAACTTTTACTCAACACCTAACTATTGGAGCAGGCACAGAACCAGAAACTGGGAACAAAAAAAAAATCTATGTAAAAACATGGTTCTTTTATTTATCTTTTCACTTGTATGCATAGAACACTTATTTGCTAGTATTTTGTGTTATTTGCCCTTAGCCTATATCTTATCAAACATTTCAATATGTAATTACCTAGAGTTTGAAGACATTCTCACTTTAAATGTTTATAACAAAAAAATGATATGTACTTGAAGTCACTTCCTCCTCTATGAATACTTTATGATTTACTTCATATCCATGAAGATCAAGAATAAAAATTTCTTGGTCTAGCTGAAAGGTGTAAATCTTGGCTTTGATTGTTTGTTGAGGATAACAATAAGCACAGAAATGTGATTGGCTGACGGACTGTCCTATAAAAACTATGAATCCCATTACCTATCAGGTGTCCCCATAAAAAAATTCCTGTCTGCTCACAGGTAGACATTGCCTTGGAAACAGGGAGATGTGGTAGAGGAAGAGTCCATCCATGTCTCCACTAACCAGTTCTTCTGAACCCAGCAGAAATGCCTGAAAGCAGTTGAAAATGTAGAAATTAAATGGTGGGAAGACCCCAGAGTTAATTAGTGATTCGACTGGCCAAAATTTGATAGTTGACATCAAGAGAAGAAAGGCACTCACCAAGGGAGAGATGCAAGTGCATCAAAAACAGAATAAGAAGGGGAATATAAATAAAAGAGGATCCAGGAAAGAAAAGAAAGCAGGAAGTATCACCAAAATATGAGGAGAATTGGAATAATAATGCACCAAGAAACTGAAGAAAGAAAGTTTTTAAAAAGAAGCACAAGTCTAGAATTTCAAATTCACAAACAGGTCAAGGAGATATGGACAGAAAAAGTCAATTTGCTTTTATCACAGTTATTGGTCTTTATTGTAACTAGTACAAATGTTTGAAACATTTATCCAATAAATTCTGCTAAATTTAATAATATTAATAGTATATAGGAAACAAGTTCTGTCAGGAAAAGACTGTTCTTTGGCACACTAGTAATTTTATGCTCTGTAAAAGCAGAACTTCGTACAAGTACAAATTACAACTTTGTGATTGTCTGCTCTTTTTTTTTTTTTTTTTACTATCAGCACTAATCATTTTGTGGATACAATTACATGCATTGACAGAAAGATTACAATCTTTTTTATCCATTAATTTGTTTTTGGCCTGCTGAAAGGCAAGAATAGCTAAGTCTTTATCTACAAAAACATCTGAAGTACAACCTGCCATATACGCTACATTCAATGGATTGAACTAATAATGGAATCGCTCACAAAAGAGTGATTTTTTCTGTTATTTTTCTTTTCTTTCTGAGTTTCTATATAAGAAAAACAATGAAGATTGGTTCAGTGTGCTAAATATTTGCAGAGATAAAATAGCAGAGCCATGTAAACTCCAAAAGGTTTTGAATTACCCATAAATGAAAACACCAGGGAACAAGGAAAGGAAATGAGCAATGAAGCAGAAAGAATAGAAGGCAAGAAATTGCTGAAAGAGTAGTCTCTGCAGCTCCCTATCCATAGCAAATCAGAACCCCAGGTAATAAATATTATTGAAGTATTTTACGTGCATATACACACATACAGAGTAGGGCAAAAGTAGGGTTACAGTTGTTCAGATGGAAAATAATTAATAAACAATAATTCAATAATAAACTGTTTTGTGTACTCACAACTGTAGCCCTACTTTTTGACTATTGAACAACCCATGTAAACCTTGATATCTATTGTCTAATATATATAGGTTTAATTGATGATAGGAATTTTCTTCTTTTAGGAAAAAGCCGTAAAGAATGAGCACATCGCACCAAAAAAATTAAGATACCTAGGAATAAACTTAACTAAGGAGGTAAAAGACCTATACGCAGAAAACTACAGGACACTGAAAAAAGAGATAGAGGAAGACGTAAACAGATGAAAGAACATATCATGTTCATGGATTGGTAGAATCAACATCATTAAAATGTCCATACTACCCAAAGCAATCTACAGATTCAATGCACTCCCCATCAAAATACCAACAGCATATTTCACAGACCTAGAAAGAACTCTCCAAAAATTCATCTGGAATAAAAAAAGACCCCGAATAGCCACAGCAATCCTGAGAAAGAAGAATAAAGTAGGTGGGATCTCAATACCAGATTTCAAGCTGTATTACAAAGCCACTATTCTCAAAACAGCCTGGTACTGGCACAAGAACAGACATATAGATCAATGAAACAGAATAGAGAACCCAGATATCGACCCAAACCACTATGCTCAATTAATATTTGACAAAGGAGGCATGAACATACAATGGAGTCAAGACAGTCTCTTCAATAAATGGTGTTGGGAAAACTGGACAGATACATGCAAAAAAATGAAACTAGATCACCAACTTACACCATACACAAAAATAAACTCAAAATGGATACAGGACTTAAACATAAGACGGGAAACCATAAAAATACTAGAGGAATCCACAGGCAACAAAATCTCAGACATATGCCAAAAGAACTTCTTCACTGACACTGCCCCTAGGGCAATGGAAGCTAAAGAGAAAATTAACAAATGGGACTACATCAAAATAAAAAGCTTTTTTACAGCAAAAGAAACAATCAACAAAACAACAAGAAAGCCCACTGCATGGGAGAACATATTTGCAAATGCTATCACTGATAAAGGTTTAATCTCCAACATCTACAGGCAGCTTATGCAACTTAATAAGAGGAAGATAAATGATCCAATAAAAAAATGGGCAACAGACCTAAACAGAATATTTTCAAAAGAAGACAGAAGGAAGGCCAAGAGACACATGAAAACATGTTCAAAGTCACTTATTATCCGAGAGATGCAAATCAAAACAACAATGAGGTACCATCTCACACCTGTCAGAATGGCTATCATCAACAAATCAACAAACGACAAGTGTTGGCGAGGATGCGGAGAAAAAGGAACCCTCGTGCACTGCTGGTGGGAATGCAGACTGGTGCAGCCACTGTGGAGAACAGTATGGAGTTTCCTCAAAAAACTGAAAATGGAACTCCCATTTGACCCAGTAATCCCACTCCTGGGAATATATCCGAAGAAACTAGAAACACCAATCAGAAAGGATATATGCACCACTATGTTCATAGCAGCACAATTTACAATAGCTAAGATTTGGAAACAGCCTAGGTGCCCATCAGCAGATGACTGGATCGGAAAACTGTGGTACATCTACACAATGGAATACTATGCTGCCATAAAAAAGAAGGAATTCTCATCATTTGCAGCAACCTGGATGGAATTGGAGAACATTATGCTAAGTGAAATAAGCCAGTCAATGAAAGAAAAATACCACATGATCTCACTCATTTAGGGATAGTAAAGAACATTATAAAGTGATGAACAAAAAGATAGATACAGAGACAGTAAAGCATCAAACAGACTTTCAAATTACAGGGGGAAAGTTAGGGAGAGGTGGGGGAGTTATGAAATCAAACAAAGGACTTGTATGCATGCATATAAGCATAAACAATGGACGCAAAACTCTGGGGGGGGAGGGCATATGTGGGTGTGGGGTGGGGGGGTAATGGTAAGATATGTACACATATAATACCTCAATAAAAAAAAAAAAGAATGAGCACAGGATTTGCCTTATATATTTGACTGTTTGTCATATTTTAAAGTAACATTATGCTTTCCATAGAAAGCTCATCAAATATTGCTTCGACCTGCATGGCTGGGTTCAGGATCTGAAGGAGGGGCCAACACACAAATGAAAATGCTAGACAAGAAATATGAATTATTAAGGGGTGGGGGCCAGGTGGTGTCTCTTTCATGAAGAGCACACTGACCTCTGGCGGTCCACTTTTTATTTACTTGAATACACATTTTCCCTTTAGCAATGCATACAGGCATATCAAAGGTAAAGTTTGGTAAACAGTAATAGGATTATCAGGTTAGGGAATTGCCTTAAGCCACCACTATCTCAACAATTGGTGCTTAGTGTCAGCCTGCTAACGCCCAAGGTCCATCAGCCTTCCAAGTTCCCTGGTGTACTCTCATGATATTATTGGAAAGCAGTGGCTTCCCACAAAATATATTAGGAAATTTATTTCTTTTTTAAATGTATTTCATTTAAGCAATATTGATAATGATTTTCTTATCTTGGTCATATAACAAGAGTCAAAGTTCTTCTCTGGAAGCCACTCCTATAAAGAGAATACACAGAGCAATAACAGAATTTGGGGGGAAATCATACTATATGTGGGTTCTACATAAAGATTTTTAATTACTGAAACTCAGAAGGAAGCTCTAGTGGTAGAAATTTTAGAGACTGGTTCACATATCATAAAGTTTTGACCTATAACCCTTCAAAGCCCCTTCTAAACATCATTATTATGCCTCCATATAAGGCTGGCCCAGCCTGAGACTCCTCTCTCACATACTCAGATATATGGAGTTTCTACTAATTTATAAATGGACAGAATGGTGTTTTTCTATGTCTATTCCATGCAAACATTTGGTGCACTTATACAGAATAGGAAAATCAGGATCAAGATAATTAGGAACTCAATTAAAGGAATGTAAGCCTCTTCAGCCAGTTTTACAAATGTAAGCCTCTTTAGCCAGTTTTATTCTATTCTACCTAATAATTACAGGTTACTCTAATGCTGCTTTTCTTTCTCTCTCACAATTGCTTTTTTATTTTTAAAAATCCCTTTTAATTATTTATGCATTTCATTTGTTATGCAACTTCATCCCTAATTCCAAGGTAATTGAGGGTTAACTATGGACTGGAATTTTATGTATCATACCATTAGCCCAATGAGAAAAACAAGACATACACTATTACATCTGCCCATTAACCAGTCAATAAGAATTCTTTATTAATTATCAGAAAACTGTAACCAACCTCACAAAAAGAAAATTAAGCAACAAGGAAAATTTTCCCTACTTTCAATTCTTTACATTTAAAAGCAAAATGTCTCAGTGTGGTGATTGCAGGGGTGGAGGGGGATGGGTAGAGGTGGTAGAGGGCATAGAGGGGATAAAAGGTAATGGGGGAAAAATTAATTAAAATTTTTAAAAAACAAAATAACAATTACACAATGTTTATAGATGGCATTTGTGTACTTAAAATAAAAATGTTTTAGGTACTTCCAGACAACTGTTTTATTAGTAAGTTGAAACAGTTATTTGACAACCAGAAGCTGGTCATTTCTAGAATGTCTTTTGAATATGTTTTCCCTTTGCACAGCTCTGAACCGTGGAGTCAGTTCAGCTGAGAAACAGCATCAGTGGGCCTTTTGCACACCAGTCATTGTAGGTCATCCAAACACTGCTCAGAAACTCCTCAATTGAGGAGAGATCTGGAGGTTAATGCTGTCATCACTGCGTTGACATGAGGCATGTTGCAGGCTTCAAGGCAAAATGTTACTTGTAATCTTTTAATACCAAATTAGGTCAATATTTTATCAAGTTAATCCAACATGAAGATTAATTGCACTAGTTACACACATATGTGCATGCAGATTATTTGTTTTAGAGATACCTTTAATCAAAGAACAAACCTTTGGTTACAATAGACAATTTTTAAAAATCATTCTTTCTCCAACAGTATTTATCTTTATAAAAAAGACATTTATTCTTTTCATTGATCTTTTGTCAAGACTGATATAAGAGAAAGGATAATGGTCTTATAATTACTAAAACAATGACTATTTAAGAAAGCTGTTTAGAAAGAAATGACTTCTGATTGAAGTGTTTTTAATAAAGTATCTCATTCTTTGGCTTCTTATTTCAATTTAATTTTAGATTAAATTGTTATCTTAAAATGTGTGATTAGTTCTGCAAAGAAACTCTAGTTTTCTATGTGTTCGCATCTTTGTGTTGGTAGGTATGTTTTAAAATATTGTAGCAAAGAATATGAACCAGAGTGGTTTTCCCAGAAAACTATTATAATATCATGTTGTTTCTTTCAGTTATGAAAATTGGGATCAGGTACATCTTCCCTTTTTTCTTTCATTTTTTCAAAACTAAGAAGTAGAGCTTAAGGGGTAGGAAAGTGGGAATATATTGATCTAAGTGACATAAATCTGCTAACAGAAGTCCTTAAAGTGGACAAATGCCTTTCTCCCTGAGTTTGTTAGATAAGAACTATCTGGTAGTTTAAAATTCCCAGGCGTCATTCAGGGTAGTATATTACAGGCCCCCCAGATGGCAGGACAGAGTTCATGCCCTGTTTCATCAAATATCCAATGACATTCTCTAAGGGTCACGCTGATTATGGGAATTTTACAGCCAATGTTTGAGAATATTGCATCTCAAAATTTTAGTTCTTGTCTTCAAATACTGTTTTTCTGGCATTTTTGTTAGTGAAAAATGATAGGTAATAGAATCTAGGAATATTTTCATATAACTAGCATTTGAATTAATTAATGGATTAATATAAAATCTTTCATGTTGTGAGATAAAGGTGATGAACAAATCAACAATCTCAGTATCAGACACTTCTATGCAGAGAATGTTTGACTGAATTTGGAAGTAAAGTTCACAGCCCTGAATGACAATCTTACAATTTATTATGAAGTTCAGACAAGCTATGTTAAAGAAATATGCCAAAGAACTCTCTGTTTTCCCACCAAAAACAATATATTCTTCTCCTAAGGCAGTGGTTCTCAACCTTTCTAATGCCGCCACCCTTTAATACAGTTCCTCATGTTGTGGTGACCCCCAACCATAAAATTACTTTTGTTGCTACTTCATAACTGTAGTTTTGCTACTGTTATGAATCGTAATGTAAAATCTGTGTTTTCTGATGGTCAGGTTGAGAACTGCTAGCAGGGTCGCCTAAGACCATCAGAAAACACAGATATTTACATTACGATTCATAACAGTACCAAAATTACAGTTATGAAGTAGCAACGAAAGTAATTTTATGGTTGGGGGTCACCACAACATGAGGAACTGTATTAAAGGGTGGCGGCATTAGAAAGGTTGAGAACCACTGTAAATGAATATTAAGAAAAAAGCACATTCAATTTGCTAAAAATCAGCCAAGTGCATTATAAACATAAAATAAAAATAAGTATCTTCAGGAAAGGGTACTATAAAAAAAACTCAAATGATATACAAAATAATTTAAGGTTCAAGTGTTTTGTTTTATTTTCCTACTTCTTAAATTTTTAAAATTTTATATTTCCTCATGGGAATAGGGAGATAATCAAGAAAAGTTAAGTTTCTTTTTCTTTCCTCTAATCTCACCCATCAAAAGCACCCAATAGTGTATAGTCTCCTCACTTCTTTCCATGTTAATTGCAATATATTTTTATGAGTATATACACATTCATTGTAGGCTTATTTTAATTTCTAATTTTAAAATGTACAAATATGAAAACAGATTATATTTAAGTATTAAAAATATGAAAGTATAGCGTGTTTTATCCCAATATTCTACACTTTAATTATCTTATAAGCTACTGTCCTCATAGAAAGATATAGATCTAATACATTTTTAACAAACCAATTAGAAACTGCCCAATCCTGTGAAAAATGCTGCCTACTCTCTATCAAACCAATCACTAACTTCTTTCTGAAAACTTATGTGTACCTGTCACATACCAGGTTTGTGTTATATTCAACAAAAAGTGCAAAATAGAGTTTCTGACAATATATGTTAACCTAATTTACAAGAGGACAAAGAGACAAACAGAACAGAAATAACATCATCACCAATGGTGTACCCTGGTGGCTAAGAAGATAATTCAGAAGTTGGGCAGATCTTGTTAGGAACTGGGACTCCATTATCTACCAGCAGGGTAATGTCTGGAAATTTTCTTATTTTCTTTATTCCTCAGTTTCCTTATCGGTAAAGTTTTTGTTGAATAAATAAATGAAATAAGGAAAACAAAGCACTTAATGGTTGGCCAGATGTTTGGTAAGTGTTTGATAAATTTTAGCTATTATTATTGTCACCATATTTAGATGATCCATAAGAAAGAGCTAAGTTGTGAGATAAAGGTGAGAACTTCAAGGCTGTAAACCAAGCAAGTCAAACTCAAAGGCTAACATGGGCCAAATAAACAAGGTTTAAGGTTATGTGGGCCACAAAAAAACAAAAGCTTCAATTTTCACTCTGTTCTGCCTGCCATATCAAGGGACGAATGTGATGACAGCAACAATTTAGTAAATTTGATTTAGCAACTACATGTAGGCTGCATTAAATGAGGAAAGCTTGGGGAAGGGCTGAGGGGAAAGAGGCCGTAGTAGCGACCCAATTACGAGGTGATGCCTCAGTTGAGGAAGTGGGAGTCGAACAGAAAAGGAAAGAACAAATCCAAAATGATACCCAATTTTGAAATGTAAAAATCTTCAATATGGCTCAAGCTTATGAAACTAAACATTATCTTTTTCTAGCTTCTTCTCTTAACAAAAGGTAAACCATAGCCTGGGAAATATAAACCAAGGTGTCTATGACACTGCTACTTTTCCATGCCTTATCCACAGGCCCCAGCTCAGCATTACCCCTCACACCAGCAGTGTAGACTGTTCATCTTCACCACACCCAACATCTCCATCTCCAGCTGGCATCTAAATAAATGTGGCATTGAAAAATATGTCACAATTGGAGAACTTTCATTTCTACAGAATTTTATTCCAAAATTTCTCCCCTCTGAATAGGCATTTCAGTTGTATGTATATTTGTAACTAAGATGTCTTGAGGCAAAAATTCCCCCTCCCCTCCCTGCCTCCCCAGAGAAAGAGAAGTGACATTTGAATAGCTGACTCAAAATAGTGGAAGGAGGTTGAAAATACACTGGAGTGTATTACTACAACTTTTGGGTTATTATAGAAAAAAATAAGTTGCTTTCATTTGTTTTGTGATGAAAATTGTCTTTTTTGTGACCTGAAATAACTATTTTTTGTTTTGTCCCATTACCATTTTATTTGTTCCATTTTTTGTGTACTCACAACTGTATATTAGACAAGTGAGTCATTTTTCTACAATGCTACATTCTATCTGCTAATTTTAACCTACCCACTCCTCCTGAGTAAGTTTTTGGAATTTATTTAATTATTTAACAAGGAAATGAGGTTTCTTGCAGGTATGCATGAGCATTAAGTTACAGAATAATCAGCTAGGAAATAGCCAGAGCCCTTAGCATCCATAATTTGATTTAACTGTATACTGTTTAGATTAGTCTAATTAGCTTATGAACACCCAAGTGAGAAACTCAAGGTCACAAACCCATTTCTTCTTTATTTTTACCATGGTATTGATATATTTTGTAGAAAAATCATTTTTGAATGAATATGCAATTCTGATGGATTTTTTCTCTAACAATTTATTTGGAAAAAAATTTAGATATACAGAAAAAAATGCAAGAGTAGTACATAATTATTTGTATCCTTTACCTGGATTTACCAATTTGTAACATCTATACTAATAAAAGGATAATATGCTAATTAGACTGGATGTCTTCTGGACATCCTTCCAGACAAAGCCACGGTGGCAGGGCCGAGGCAGAGGCAATTAGGGGTGATCAGGCTGGCAGGGGAGAGCAGTTAGGTTGATCAGGCCAGCAGGGGAGCAGTTAGGGGTGATCAGTCAAGCAGAGAGGTTAGGGGTGATCAGGCAAGCAGACAGAGTGGTTAGGGGCAATCAGGCAGGCAGACAGGTGAGCGGTTAGGAGCCAGCAGTCCTAGATTGCAAGAGGGATGTCCGACTGCTGGTTTAGGCCAGATCCCAGGAATCGGGCCTAAATCGGCAGTCAGACATTCCCCAAGGGGTCCCGGATTGGAGAGGGTGCAGGCTGGCTGAGGGACCCCACCCCCCGTGCACGAATTTCATGCACAGAGCTTCTAGTCTATATAATAAAAGCCTAAGTGACAGTTATGGCGGAATGACCAGAAGGACTGATCGCTATGATGGATGCACACTGACCACCAGGGGGCAGACACTCAATCCAGGAGCTGCCCCCTGTTGGTCAGTGCGCTCCCACAGGAAGAGCGTCGCTCAGCCAGAAGCTGGGCTCACGTCTGGCAAGTGCAGCTGTAGTGGCAAGAGCTGCTCCCATCTCCTGGCAGCTCTAATGAACAGTGAGCCAAGCAGTAAGGAGCAGCGAGCAGATGGGCAGTAAGGAGGGAGGGGTCCCAGACTGCAAAAGGGATGTCTTCCTGCTGGCTCAGGCCCACTCTCTGAGGAGTCCCAGACTGCAAGAGGGCACAGGCCGGGCTGAGGGCCCCCTCCAGTGTGCATATTTCGTGCACAGGGCCTCTAGTTTCATCATATTGCAAGCTCTATCTCATCATACATGCATACATTTGTACAAACATTCACATGTATATTACACATACTCTTTGTACTATTCATGTGTATTTGTATGTATAATATTATACATATATGTACACACATACATACACATGCACAGAGGGTTGAGAAAAAGTAGGTTTACAGTTGTTTGTATGGGAAATAATGCAATAACTAATCCTATCTAATAAAAGAGTAATATGGAAATTAACCATCACTCCGCTACACCCACAAGCCATGCCCACCAGCCAATCAGGAGCAAATATGCAAATAAACCCAACCAAGATGGCTACGGCCACAGAGACCAGGAGGAAGGCTTGGGTTTCCCTGGCAATGGAGGAAGCCAAGCTTTCTGCCTGCCCTTGCTGGCCTAGGCCTCCACTCAAACTTCTATAAAGTTTCAATTATAGAAGATAAATAAATTCCAAACAGAAATGGCAGCAGCCACGGAGCTGGAAAGAGCAGGAGTCTAGGATTGCCCCCGGCAATGGAGGAAACCAAGCTTTCCACACACCCTGGCTGGCCCAGGCCTCCGCTTAAGGCTACAAAGTTTCAATTATAGAAGATACATAAGTCCCAACAGATATGGCTGCAGCCACGGAGCAAGCAGAAGGCTTGGCTCCGCTCCAGGCTACAAAGTTTCAATTATAGAAGATAGATAAACCCCAGATACCAGGGCCTCTACTTGGGTCTCCAGGGGGCGTGGCCAGCCTGCAAACCACCACAGGCCCCTCGCCTAGGCCACCCCACGCCCAAAGGGAACACCCACCCTGATCCAGGACACCGTTCAGGGCAAACCAGCCAGCCCCCACCCATGCACCAGGCCTCTATCCTATCTAATAAAAGAGTAATATGCAGATTGACCATCACTCCAACACACAAGATGACTGCCCCCATGTGGTCAAAGATCCTGCCCCCATGTTGACACAAGATGGCCACCACAAGATAGCCAGCAGGGGAGGGCAGTTAGGGGTGACCAGGCCTGCAGGGGAGGGCAGTTAGGGGCAAACAGGCTGGCAGGGGAGCAGTTAGTCATCAATCAGACTGGCAGGGGAGTGGTTAGGGGGTGATCAGGCTGGCAGGCAGAAGCAGTTAGGGCCAATCAGGAAGGCAGGCAGGCAAGCAGTTGGGAGCCAACAGTCCTGGATTGTGAGAGGGATGTCCGACTGCCTGTTTAGGCCCGATGTGGGATCGGGCCTAAACGGGCAGTTGGACATCCCTCTAGGGGTCCCAGATTGGAGAGGGTGCAGGCTGGGCTGAGGGACACCCCCCCCCCCCCCCCGTGCATGATTTCATGCACCAGGCCTTTAGTAAATAATAAGACAAGAATAAACTGTATTTTGCGTAATCACAGCTATAAAACTACTATTGCCCTATCTTGTATATATATAACTGAATCATTGAGGAGTAACTTGGATATACATTCATAATCTTTTTCCTAAGGTTAGGACTTATCAAATACCATGAATTTGAAATATTATTTTTTACTTCTGTCTTAATAGTTAAATACATTGCCTTTCTCATGAGAACTTAACAAAGTTAATAAAAATGTTTGTATATGAAAGGAAACTACAGATCTTTTTCCCAGTTATCATAAAGCTAAATCACATTTTATTATTATTATTTCACTCCTAGAGGCCCGATGCACGAAATTTGTGCAGGGGCTTGGCCCTCACAGCCCCAGCTGCCTCGGCTCTTGCAGCCCAGGCTGCCTTGTGGCCCCACCCACTGATAGTTCCAGAAGGTTATTCCGCCATCTGGCATATTAGCAGATTAGCATATTAGCATATTAGCTCTTTATAATATAGGAAACATTGATAACTGGTTTCCTTGCTTCCACTCTTGTCTCCTTCTTCTGCTCCACAAGCATATTCTCCCAGCAGCCAAAGAAAGTACAAAACTGAAATCAGATCACCTGCTCAGAACCCTTCATGATTTCCCATCTTCCTCAGAGTTAAGCCTTTGTTCTTTAAGGAACCTGCACAGACTCCCTGCACCTCTTCAAACTCATCCCCTGATGCTCCTAAAGGTCCAGGGCAGCCTCACGGCCTCAGCACCGGCCATCACCTCTGCCTGGAACATTCTTCCTCAGTGTCCTCAGGGCTTTCTCCTCCTGCCCTCTCAAATCTTGCCTTAAATATCACCTTCTCATGGCATGTTTTCCTAACCAAACTTTTTAAAACCATAAAACAAACAAACAAGAAAACACACACAACTTGTATGCAAGCACTCCCTATCCCCTTTCCTGCTTAAGTTTTGTAATAAGCACTTACCAAGGTCTAATATACCCTTTTTAAAATTTATTTATCCACATGTATCTTAAAAAACAACAACAGGATATTATATTAGTCTTTGTTCTTTGCTGCTATATTACTACTCCTATAATAGTGCCAGGCACAAAGATGAGTTCTCTCTCTCTCTCTCTCTCTCTCTCTCTCTCTCTCTCTCTCTCTCTCTCTGAATCCTATATAATAAAATTCCAGCGATCAATCAGGGGAACGACCAGAACGACTGGTCGACCAGTTGCTATGATACGCACTGACCACCAGGGGGCAGACACTCAATGCTGGATCTGCCCCTGATGGTCAGTGCGCTGCCACAGTGGGAGCACTGCTGGGCTGACTGGGATGAACAGGGAGCAGCTGCTCAGAGGGCGGGTCCACAGCCACTTGGCTGACCAGGATGAGCGGGCGCTCTCATCCCGTGCACCAGGCCTCTAGTAAATTATAATATATATTAGTTAATGAATGATACAAATATATATGCAGAAAAAATATAATTTAATAATCTTTGTATATGTTACTTAGCTTTTTTAAGGCAGCTACTAACAATATCAATGTTTCAATTTCACAAGCATTTTGTGCTTTTCCAGTACCTTCCATATGTGTTAGCTTATTGACTGTATTAATGATCTATTGCTGCATAACAAAGTATTGCAAAACTTAGTGGCTAAGACAGGAAAGGTCTATCACCTCAGTCTCTGTAATGAGGAATGTAGGGCAGCTTTGCTGGTGCCTCTCGTCCGCATCTCTCCTGAGGTGGCAGTCAAGTTGTTGGCTAGGTCTCCAGTCATCTCAGGCTTGTCAGGGGCTGGCATTTCCTGACAGGTCTATTCCTGCTTAGTCTTGGGTCTTCACAATTTAGGCCTCTCCATATGCTGCCTGAGTGTGTCCTTATGACATGGTAGCTGGTACTGAGAAAGAGAGCTAGAAAGGGCTTCCAGGACACAATGGCCTGGTCTCAGAAGTAACATTTAGTTCAGCCCACATTTCAGGGAAGGGGATTGTGGGGGCCTGATGCGGCGGGGGCCATACATGGCGGGGATCTCCCTTTCCACGTCCTGCGCAGAAAGAGAGATGAACAAACCGGTTCTAAGTGGAGGCGGCCAGGGATTGAGAAATATTAGAAATAAAGAGAGGAGAGATAGATTTGAAATCTGGGGCTGGGTGGATCTTTCTGTGCCTGGCTGAGGCCACAGAACAGATCCAGACTGCAAAGCTGAGGCTTTATTTATACTCAGGGACAAACAAGGCAATTAACAATGTTCTTGTAAGTTTCACTTGTTTTGGCAGCACTTGCTGCCCCTCCCACAGCCCACTAGCTACCCAGGAAAGATCTAGGGATCAGTTACAGGATCAGGCTTAATTATGCTGGGAGGGGTCTGCCCTCCAAACGAACTTGTTTGTGACCCTGCCACAGGTCAGTCTGAGGCTTAACCCTATAACTGCTTCCTACATCTCACCCTTTCTTTTAAATTTAAGCTACTAATAATGGAAGTAAAATTTAAACATCAAGAACAAATTTCTGACTACTAAAACATTAACAAAGCAATGCCAATGCAAAATCCAGACATGGCTATTAATAAAACAATGCCAATGCAACACAACAATAAAGAAATCAAACTACAGTAACATTTTCCTACTAAATGAAAGTTTCTTTTGCTGATTTACTCAAGAGTCCTCAGACTTGGCTGTGCATGGCCAGAAACATGATTGAAGAAGTAGCTTCAACTTCTTGCTTTTCCACAATCTGCTGTGCTTCAGTCGTTTTCTTCAGATGACTCCATGTTGGCACCTCAGTCCCCTGTGTAGCTTAGCTTTCAGTTTTCTTCTTCTTCCACTTTGCTGTCATCAGGGCAGCTCTCAGTCCTTTTGAGTGAAGGGACACAGGAGCTTCTCTGGGTCCACTGTGGTGACGGACGTAATGCTCTGGCACCCAAATTGGCTGCATTGCTCCTTCTGGAAAGATATAAAACACAACCTCCTCCCCACACCATCACTGAATCTGATAAAACTCTTGTCTGATTTATGCTTCCTTCCACCTAACTGACAAGGTGGAAGCTATTGTACAGGAGGCCTGATGCCTTTCACCTGCTGTACGATCCTTTGCAATATAATTCAAAATTTTTAAAGTATAAAAAGCATGACTGAGCCTCTTTTGAGGTGACACATAACACCTGTCTCCCCCTTTTTGTTTTAATAAATGATTTTAAGAGTACGATTGGCTCTTTCCACTATTGAGTGACATCCATTTTGTCAGATTTGATTAGGTTTAAGTCCTTGGGGATTTACCCCTAAAGTTGGCACAGAAAGGTGGATAACAGACTGAGGACATTGCTTCCAATAAAACATGGAAATTGTCTTTCTTTAATAACATTTTAAAGGCTGAAAATTAAATGAAAAGTTCCTCTGAATTGTTTGCCCTATAGTAGCTGTATCAATAATTTTGGCCATACTTACCACATAAGCACTATTACTATAGGTTGAATGGGCTCCATAGCAAGATCTATTAAGGCATAAATAGGAGCTTGTATTTCTACTAAAATTTAAGGGGTTTGAAGGAACTTTGCTCTCCTGCTGCAGTAGATCCAGCCTTTCCAGAGCTGGATCCATCTGTAAAAATGGTTAATGCCTGAGGTATAACATTTCTTTTAATGTGGCAGTTAATACTATTCCCTGTGTTAGAAATAAAGCAAGACCCTCAAGTTAGGGGTCCTGGTAGAACACAAAACATTAAACATTTTGACTTCTATGCAAAAGGGTGTGCACACATGGTCTGGAAGCACATGCACACCGACCTTCCTTGCTCTTGGTCCTGGGCAACCTGTAGCAATGCACAGGTGCTGACTGCTAGCATGGCAAGGCATCTTCACTATTTTTATTTCTGGACTATTTCTCCTCTGTTCTTGGGGGCCACTACTTATTCTGTGGCTGGAAACGGTCCTCTCTGGGATCCGTTGTTGCAGGAATCCATATGGGCTTTGGAGTTTTCTGGAAATATAAACATATTCTCGACCAAAGGTTAATAAAGAACTCTTTTCTATAAATTAGACTTGGGATCCTTTTGATTTTTGTCCAAGTGATTTTCCTTTGGCCTATTTTTACAACATAAGATTTTTCATGGGTGCCTTATCAGCATTATAAATGAAAAATAATTTTTAAAGTAAAATTTTAAAGCAATTAAGGCTTGATGTAATTTACTTACAGGATATTATTCTACTATCCTTTTTGATTAATTATTATGAGGCTTTTGTAAAAAAATTGATGCAGTCTTGATGACCTTCTATTTTTAATTTTTGCAACAAAAATATGACTGCTTTGGATTCATTGGGTGTTAAGCAATTTTACCATGAAATGGTAGTAATTTCTATTACTACCAATAGAAATTTTGGTTAATACTTTAGGAACAGGGTTTTGTATAATTAGATTTTCTTGAATATTCACTTATTTCATTTAGCCAATATAAATTAATCTGAAAACTTGACTATTTTACTGTCAAATTTAATACTCTAACAACAATACCCTGTAAATGTTAATGGAAAGGATTATTTGCATCCTTGAGAAAGCCCTGAGCATTCCTGGTGTTAGGCTGGATTTAGATATAGGGCAGCTGCCATGGGCCAACTCTCTGTTGCCTGGGTCCCAATCTAAGCTGGGCCAAGTCTCTTTCTGTTATCTGGGTCTCTTTCCGATTTGAGCTGGGCCAAGTCTCTGTATGTTGCCTGGGTCCCAATCTGAGCTGGCATGGGAAGCGCGAAGCAGCCATGGGGCAGGAGACCTCCCTCAGAAGGGGCGAGTGTTCAAGCCCCTGTAATGTTGGGGGGGTGAGGATCTGTGCCCCACCTCTGTTGACCCCCAAATTCTCTCCTGATGGCCCCTCTGCGACTGTGCCTGTCTTAGGTTGTTCCTCCCCTGAGGAATCTTACCCGTCTTTGACTAACCAGCCATCCTCTGGGGCCAAGCAGAGTGATGTGAGGTTCAGTTCTGTCTCCTTGGTAGCCTATGCCCCTATGGCCTCCATGCCCAGCATCTGCCTTGGGATCCCCTCGCCTGCTGGCGGGGCCTTGGCATTGTCACATATCTTGGGGAACCCAGGTTTCTTCTCCAGGGAGGGCCCAGCTCACGCCATTGTGCGAGAGACAGATCCATGGTACCAGCCACCATGAGGCTTCAACCTCAGCATGAACAGAAAACTCAGGCAACAGCTGTGGGCAATTGGATTGTGAGAAGAGGGTCCCTCTTGGCAAAAAGGGCAAGAGGGACCAATATAGAATGCTTGAGTGCCTCCCCAGGGGGCCTTCCACACCATGGAAGGGGTTAAATCCTTTCATGTCCTTTTTAAATTGCTGCCAAACATTCAAAGAATTAGTTTGTAAGTTTGTTTGGGATAAATATACAATATGCTGTTGTAAAATATCAAAAATTATAATGAAATTGTAGAATAATATCATGTAAGGATATTCTTTGCTCTAGGCCATGACAATTCAATTTCAAACTGGCTATCAATTTCTTTTTGTATAGACAAGGTTTTAACCAGTTAATGTCCCCTAATAATTTATGAAAGTCATTTAATCTTTTCTTATCTCCACCTTAGGAGGCCTAATGCATTGGTTATCAATTACAATCCTTATGATATTTGAAGGAAACCTCTATTTATTTCCTTCCAAAATAATTTTCAGGCTATAGTTTCATTTAAAAATCTTTGTCACATAAAATAATTTCTCTTAAAGTTATGGTGACCACTAGTATGGATTAGATTTAATATTTTAATAACAATCCTCAGTTTATTCTGTAATACCAGTGAAAGAGATTTCAAAATTTTCAAATTTCTCCTTTTTATTAAGCAAGAAATTTATTTTTTAAGAGTATTCCCATTAGCTAATTTGCATATACAGAGGGATCATGGAAGCCTTCAGTAACTTTCTTAGAAGACTTAAATTGCTTGCAAAGACATTGGCTTATTTAAAGGAAGGGGGTTGGCCTTTGTTATTTCAAGATGGCGGCCCCCAAGCCACGTGAGTGGTAAGACATGTGGCCATCATGGCGGCTGCTCAATCTGTTCTTTTAAAAGAAAGTAAAAAATCACATTTCAGACAATCACTAGCTGTTTTTGGTCTTTATTAGAAATGTTTATAAAATTATTGGCTTTTCATTAAGCTGAAAACCTTGATTATAATTTAATAAGCTAATTTATTTAAGTAATTTAAGTAGGTATCTTTAATTAAAAAAAAAAAGGCAAAGAAACTTATTCAGTAGACTTATAGGTTTGATACTTTATTGGTCTGATCTAAAAGCATAAAATGTCCCACCTCCAGCCAATTCAAAAATGCAGGCTGCTTGAGGCTTTTGTCTTTCTTGAAATTCTACTGCTGTTGAAAATTTTGGCTATATTTAAGAAATATATTGTTTTTGCCCTTCTTACAGGCGAAAACTTTCATAACATTTAACCCTTTGCACTCGCCTGCTTTTTTCTCGATTCCTTTATTCTAATGCTAACCGTGTCGAGTCACACTCGACATCCGAGTGCAAAAGGTTATTAATATACATGTATATAAGTAAAATATATTAATTAATTTTTATTTGATAAAACTTTCCATGTGATTCCAGGTATCAATCGGTTTAATTAAAAAAAATATTTCTTTTAAGAGAGAAACAGACTTTTGAAACATTTTGGGGCCCGTGAAATGTGTAAAAGCTACTCTCAAAACCTTGAAATACACTTGGAAAGATCAAATATATATATTTATATATTTATATATATGATTTAAAGATTATATACTTAAATTATCTCAAAGAATATCAATTACATTTACACTGGATCATAGAATTAATCCTCTTTTTAAAATCAGACCAAGAAGTAACATATTTTGAATTCCTAATTAATTAAGAGAAAACACATTTTATTTTCTCAAAAACACATTTTTATTTTTTAGGTATTATTACCACATTTATATAATTTCTCCCAATTCAATTTGAACCTTAAACTTTCAGAGCTTGCAAGTCAAATATTAGCAGTTCTTAAGAATTTTATATTCTTAAGAATAAATTTTAAAATCTAATAATTAACTTTAAACCATGTTTTTTCTGCCCGGAGACACTGAGAAGCAAACTTGTAGGTTAAAGGAGCCACTTTTGCAGGAAAAACCTTTTGACCTAGCCACTTGACCTTTTCTAGGAAGGTCGGCTAGCAAAAGTTGTAGCCATTTAAATGCAAATTTAAAAAGGGTGTAGCTTTAAAACCTCTTTATGGCAAGAAAAGAGACCTTGAACTTTCAGAGCTTTAAATTTTAGGTAGCAAAATTAAATACTTAGCATTTCTCAAATCAATAATACTTTTACATTTTTAAGGATACATTTCAAATAAAATATAAGGCATATTTAATCAATAGACTAACTTCTATCCTCTAGACTTCATGCAATGCATACTCAGATCAATATTTCAGTATTATAACAATTCAATACATTTAGATCATTTAAATTTATCATTTGATTTAGTAAACTTCCAAGTTCTTTTAAATTTCCAGCCAATAGGCCTGGCCCAGCCTCTAAATTTCAAAACGGTCACAATTTTCCTGCTGGGGAAGTCAAGAAGCAAACTCTCAGCCATTAATATGTAAACTTGACTATTTCCTTCCTGCTATTTACTTGCCTCTGGTGGGAAATTTCAAGAGTTACTTTAGATGTCTTGGGAAACTGGCCTGTATTTCTTTCTCTGGTTCATCTTCACCATTTTTAAGGCCAAAACAGTCTTTATCTTATTTTTTAAGATAAAGAATTATTGGCAGTTGCTGAGAAGTTCCTTTTATTCTTTTCTACTTGGTTACAAGTAGTTTACACGTAGAGGCAGAGGAGGTGCAGATGGTATTCTTAGACTTGCACCCTTCCACTGCAGTCTGTAACGCCATGGCTGTACCCCACTTAGACATTCTTAAACTCTCCTGTGCTGAATCAAGCATGCAACTGCTTTCTGACCTTTTCCCACACTTCAACAACAAAAATTAAGAAATCAAGAATCTGACTATGCTTCACAGAAAATCTTTGAGATCTGAGCATAGTTAAAGCATTTTTGAGAATTACCCATGTTTAACACCCGGCTATTTCAATTCAGTTCAATACAATACACTCCCCATTACCTTACATTTCTTAAATCTGTGGCGCGCGCAATTCTTGGGAGCGATCCCTTGCCTTTTACCTCTTGTTGCCTCTTTCATGGCCCACGTTGGTCGCCAAAATGCGGGGGCCTGATGCGGCGGGGGCCAAACAGGGCGGGGATCTCCCTTTTCCGCGTTTTGCGCGGAAAGAGAGATGAACGAACCGGTTCTAAGTGGAGGCGGCCAGGGATTGAGAAATATTAGAAATAAAGAGAGGAGAGAGAGATTTGAAAGAGATAGATTTGAAATAAAGAGATACATTTCTGGTGGGGCTGGGTGGATCTTTCTGTGCCTGGCTGAGGCCACAGAACAGATCCAGACTGCAAAGCTGAGGCTTTATTTATACTCAGGGACAAACAAGGCAATTGACAATGTTCTTATAAGTTTCACTTGTTTTGGCAGCACTTGCTGCCCCTCCCACAGCCCACTAGCTACCCAGGAAAGATCTAGGGATCAGTTACAGGATCAGGCTTAATTATGCTGGGAGGGGTCTGCCCTCCAAATGAACTTGTTTGTGACCCTGCCACAGGTCAGTCAGAGGCTTAACCCTATAACCGCTTCCTACAGGGGATTACACAGGTGTGAATGCCAGAGAGAGGGATGACTGGGATGTCTTTTCCTCAAAAGCCTATATTTTGGATCATTTTATAGATGTAGAAGTTTAAATCTAGAGATGCCAACTTTTCCCAATTTACACAGTTAAAAGTAAGATACAGTAGTTCTGATTCCCTACTCAGCATCTTTTGAGGTTCACTGATAAATATGATAATTATCTTCAAAATGTCAAGAGATACATTTCTGGTGTTGCTGTGGACCAGACACTATTTTAATTGCTTTACATACGTCATTTCATTAATCCATGAAACAGCTCCACAAGGTATGCTTATTATGTACATTTCACAGGTGAGAAAAGTGAGGACTGCAGAATTACTGTAACTTTCTCAGGGTCATACAAACCACTAAAGTGTCAAGGTTGACACTCAAAGCACTCTGGCTTGAGAGGCTGGCTTATCACCAATACTCCATACCACATAACTTTTAGACATACGACATTACATTTGACTGCCTTCCATTGAACATAACTCATTTTGTAACTCTGTTTTTCAACTTAAAATTTGTTGAAACAACAGGAAAAATTACCTCGGATTAAAATCATACCCATTGTGGTACGACCTGTAGGGGAAAGACAATTGGACAAGCTTGTGTGTGGGGGTCTGGCCCAGAGAGAATGTCTCATTGCTGACTATGATGTTATCAGTTGAAAACTGCTTCCCCCTTTCAATGGAGTAAGAAAGCCACACCCAGATTGCCATCCAGGGCATGAGAAATACGTCTCCCCCTCTTTCTTCTTACTAGCGCATAAAAGTTTCCCTTCCAAAAGGCAATAAGTCACTTCAGAGAATGCATATTATGAAGGCTGATTGCCCTTCTTGAGTAGTGACACACTTAAGGCAGACACGCAGTAATCCTCAGAAATGCACTGCCTGGAGTGTCTTATTACTTAATGAGAGCTGGCACTGGGCCACTGCTTCTCAGCCTTGAACCAGTGCAAGAGCACGGCAGGGCGGCACGGGTGTTAGAAGTGCTATTTCAGGGGGATATAAAGTAATGGCGCAATGCCACTCTGCAGAACACGAAGCCAAACACTCCTGCTACTCTACGATAACATGTCCAATGCCTGGCTTTATTGCAGTCCGAGTGTAAATCCATCACTGTTCCCGTGGTCAGGGTTTAAATATGATCTCTGTTGTTCTAAAAGATTTTACAGTACTTACTCACAGGACCATTGTAACAATAAACATAACTTCCCCCAAAAGGATTCATTGAGCAAAAGGAGGAAGCCATCGTTATGTAAATGCATTCTCTCACTTCTCCGAACAGCTTATCGTCTTTTTTTATGTAGTGCTACATTTTACCGAAAAGCAAATGGTTAGTCCATACCAACTAGATGGTAAAATTCTGTCGCTCCAGCTGATGCTCCTCCAGCTTCCACATCTGCTCAAGGGGCTTCCAGAGAAGCTTTACAAGCACCAGCACCAGCAACTCTTTACAATGTATAGAAAATTTTCCTTTTTCATAATCCCCACATTAGTAACTTCATATCTCAGTATTGAGAGAGTCCAGGTGGGGCCACAGCACCCTATTCCCTTTTGCTTTTTCCTCAATAATTGGGTCCTGCTTTGCCTTCTCTGTCTCTTGTAGTAGAATTCCCTCATTATCTCAACCCATTCTGAAACTAAATTTCTTGCCCCTAATTCTGTCTTTCCATGAGTTGGTCTTTAAAAACTACTCAGAATTCCATCAATTATCTATCTTTAACTTTCTTGAATAGACATCATAAGTCTCAGACTAAATTTGACTATTTTGGCAGTGGTACTTACATTTCACCTTTTCCTTTCTCTTGTTGATCACCTTTAATATGTAGATGAGGAATTTACATAGCTAGACCAGCAGTGCCAGCCTGAAAACAACTGACATTCACCCATTCCCATATTCAGATCCCCACAGTCTGACCCGGTGTGTCTGAGTTCTTTCCCAGGCCTTCTCATGACTAGCCCTTGCTAACACTACCCCAGGCCAAGTCATGACAAATGGATGATTAACAACAAGATGCACTGCTAGTCAGAAGAGGTAGTAGAAAGTGCAGAAAAAGTTCCCAAATCTCTATATATAAAAGCCTAAATGACCAGAATGACCGGAATGACAGGTCGCTATGATATGCACTGACCACCAGGGGGCAGAGGTTCAAGGCAGGAGCTGCCCCCTGGTGGTCAATGCGCTCCCACAGCCAACCTCCCCTGGCTGGCCAACCTCCCACAGTCCCTTGCCCCTGGCCAGCCAAACTCTTGCAGTCCCTCCCCGCAGCTGGCAGGCCCCGATTGCCTGATTGGGGCCAGGCTCCAGGCTGGGATGGGGAACCGGGGGTGGGTGGCAGTGGATGCAGCCCCTTTCCTGGGGGAGCTGAGGGCCGGCTCCCTCATCGGCCCGGTGGCCAACCTCCCGTGCCCCATCCCTCACCCCAGCCGGCAGGCCCCGATTGGCCCACCACCCACCTGCCACTGTGGCAGCACAGCAGCAAGAGAAGGAGGGGGTGAGGGGTGAAGGTGGGGAACCATGCTGTGGTAGGGCACCGACAATGGCAGCTTTGGCATCTGGTGTCCATTCCTTCTGCGCCCAGCCTGGCAACCATCACCTCCTCTCCGGCTGGGCCCTGATCAGCCTGGCCCTGATCAGCCCTGATCGCTGGCCAGGCCTAGGGATCCCACCCATGCACGAATTTTGTGCACCAGGCCTCTAGTATTGAATAAAAATCCATTGTAAAAACACAGGTAGGAGAAGACCTCAACTGGAAACTGTGTGTTACATAGAATGAGGTTACATTTTAAAAATTTCAGTGCTCATGTTTTTAACACAATCTTAAATTGCCGGAAGGGAAGGCAGCTGGGGCTTCAAATCTATGTTTAATTTTTAATTTTATGAAGACAATATGTGAGGGAAACTACAAGTAGATCCCAGAGCATCAATGAAGAACAAGGCCAACTCCTAAATTTACACTCTTCCCTACAAAAGAATTTCAGTTTGTCCACTAAGAATGCTCTATAAGAACAAATCTTTATTTTTACTATAAAAGGTAATACTTTTGCCCTAGTTGGTTTGGCTCAGTGGATAGAGCATCTGCCTGTGGACTGAAGGGTCTCAGGTTCGATTCCAGCCAAGGGCACATGCCCGGGTTGTGGGCTCGATCCCCAGTAGGGGGCATGCAGGAAGCAGTTGATCAATGATTCTCTCTCTCTCTCTCTCTCTCTCTCTCTCTCTCTCTCTCTCTTCCTCTCTGAAATCAATAAAAAATATATATATTTTTAAAAGTAATACTTTCAACAATAAAGTTATTTAAAAAATTAAATTTAAAAAATTAAAATTAATTTTTTTTAAAAATCAGTGGAAAACTGTATGGTTATTTTATTTTGAATTTTATTTTATTTTTTTATTTTTAAGTTACATTACAGCTGATATACAATATTATATTAGTTTCAAAGGTACAACCCAGTGATTAACATTTATATAATTTAGGAAGTGATCATCTCAATAAATGTAGTACCCATTGGATACCATGTATAGTTATTATAATATTATCAACTGTATTCCCTATGCCAGGGGTCCTCAAACTTTTTAAACAGGGGGCCAGTTCACTGTCCCTCAGACTGTTGGAGGGCCAGACTATAGTTTAAAGAAAAAACTATGAACAAATTCCTATGCACACTGCACATATCTTATTTTGAAGTAAAAAAAACAAAACGGCAAAAATACCCGCATGTGGCCCGCAGGCCGTAGTTTGAGGACGCCTGCCCTATGCTGTACTTTGCATCCCCATCACTATTCTGTAACTATCAATTTATACTTCTAAATCCTTTCATGTTTTTCACCCATCCCCCCAACACCTCTCCTATCTGGCAACCATAATAATGTTCTCTGTATCTATGCATCTGTTCTGTTCTGCTTGTTCATGTATTTTGTTTTCATGGTCCACATATAAGTGAAATCATCTGGCACTCATTTTTCTCTGTCTGACATTTCATTTAGCATAATACCCTCTAGGTCCATCCATGTTGTTGTAAATGGCAAGATTTCATTCCTTTTTATGGCTGAATCATTTTTCATTGTATATATGTACCACTTCTTCTATATTCATTCATCTATTGATAGACACCCAGGCTGCTTCCATACCTTGACCATTGTAAATAATGCTACAATAAACATATTGATGTACTGTATATGTCTTTTTTAGTGTTTTGGGTTTCTCCAGATTAATACTATGTGGAGTTTCTAGGTGTTCCTTTGTCTCTTGTTAAAGCCTTTGTTTTAAAACAAAGTATATGGTCATTCTTTATAAACAATTATTTGCAATCATTGGACACCTGTATTCTTTCACTCTTCTTCTTTCAGACATACTGGGGACTCTACTGAGTCTCTAGTAAGTTCTCATAGACAATAAACCAGCTCTCCCTACCAGTAGCAATGTACCTAGTAGCCTAGAATCTGAAAGAAGTTATGACAAAAAGTCAAGACCAGCTATTTAATTGGTGGGCACCAGTGCAAAATGAAAATTCTAGGTCCCTTCTTCAAAAATTATCAAGAACTACTAAAAATTCCAAGGCAACAACAATAGGGTATAATGGGAGGCCCCACTGAATTCAGAGTCCTATGAAACTGCATAAGTGTCATGCCCATGAAGTTAGCCCAGCTGGAAATCTAAAACACAATATGTGAAATACAATCAAATAGTCTATATGTTCAATAGCACTATTCCATAGGTAGTTTTTTATGTATACAGGTAGCCTGTTAATTCAGTCCGTCCTAGTCAATTCAGCAAAACAAACAAAAATATCTTCACTCGCACTGCACCAACCAAAAAACAGTATCTTATAACGAGATAATTCATCCTTATATAACTGTGCTTAGACCCTATTGACAAGGATGGTAAATGTTCTAAAACTAGATTTTAAAAATATTATTATGCATGTGGTTTAGTCTGCTAAAGAGAAATTAATGAATATGTAAAACTTTTTTTAAAAGATAGACATGGTAAGTAAAGACAAAAAAGTGTGTATGTGTGTGTGTGTGGGGCGGGGGGGTCCAAATGGTATTAATTACCAAATTTAGGTATTAATGGAGGAAATCTGCCAGAGACTGGTTTTCAGACTCCAATTGAACCTTTTATGGCATCATGTTTTGGAATTTAATTTTGAGTTTAGAATTCAGTGTTTACAATCCTGATATTCAGAAATACTACATACCTCCACAGGCATTTCTGTCTTTTCTTTCAGCAGTGTCTATTTCTTCCCACATTGATCGGGATAACAATTGACATCAGTCCTGACAGTCTTTGAGTGGCAAGTTACAGAGTCTCCTGGTGGAGAGAAGCAAAGAGTAGATGATGCCATAGGCTGAGTAACCTCATTACTAATATCTGCCCAGGCAGGATTGAAGTTAGATTTATGCACTGAGAAATCAGGTAATCATTGATGTTTCAAGCAAGGCTCTCCAAAGCTTGGATTTTACTGGATCATATCAAATGAGGGAGTAGAAACAGATGTATCTTCCCAACTGGGGGGAAAAAAGAGACAGGGCTCAGAAAAAAACTATGTGTGATGCATATGTCCCTGATTATGCTACGATGCCTTTCCTTTTAATGTATATCTAGAATATGCAATTTATTTCAGTCTTCATGTATTGCTTGATGTTCTATTATCTTGGGGGGAAATGACAGTTCCTATATATGTTATCATGAAATAGAATTATAATTTGTTTATTTAGATAACTTCTGTTTATCTCCTTGAGTTATTCCAATATAACAGAGACTCACACCACTCTCTTATTTCTATCCAAACATGTAGTCGGAAAACATTCTTATAAAAGTGTGATTTTCTTGTTAACTTAGCACAAAATACTATTTTCTCCCTTGGCATCTTCATTTCAATCTCCAAATTTTATAGTGACTTCATATTTAGAGTATTTATAAGCCTTGGAGCATAATATTTTTTTACTAAATAAGTCATATATGCATAACGACATATGAGAAACACTTATTGCTCCTTATTTTTAGGTATAAGTCCAAGGTTCGTTATTGACTTGTTGAATGAAACTTTTACCCTTAAAACAGAGCCAAAGTCATTCAACAAAAAAAAAATGGAAATATTGTACCCTAGTCCCTGACACAGAGGATTGAGACTGTCTTTAGTTCTAAAACCAGAGGAAAACTGCATGAATCTCATTCCCCCACTCAGCAACATTTGTAAGGAACACGGCCAGTATTCATTTTTAACCACACAGCTCTAGTAATTAGGAGTAAAATTTTAAAATTCCTTTAGTAATACTGTCAATCTAATTCTCTCTTATTCCTACTAATACATAGCTTATGTACACATCAAAAATTTCCTTTTACATTTCTTTCCTTCCCTTCCATCATTACTGCCCTCATGCTTTTCTTCTAATTTTTAAGTTCTTCTGTAGACAAGCATCTCTCAAGATCACGTGACTTCCTAGGACCATTCTGGTTTATGCCCTGGTTTCCAGGAACATACTGATATGATAAAGAGGAAGCTAGACATTATTTGCGTTCTGCTTAGATTGATGGGGATTATTGGGTTGCTTGCATGCACTTTACTTATACAACATCCAAAAAGTCAACCACTATTAAAAGACATATTTAATTACATGTCAATGACTTAAATTGAATTCTCACAGGTATAATAGTTGAGACAATTATTTGTTCCAGCAGTAATATGTCAACACATGTTCTGTGTTACATTGCAACTTCAAGATGAAAATGAGTATAGGATTATTCTCCCAGAAGTAAATTAATGCTTTTTTTTCTTAAGAAGCTAATGGGGCCCTGGCTGGTGTGGCTCAGTTGGTTGGATGCCATTCTGAGCACCGAAGGGTTGCTGGTTTGATTCCCAGTTAGTGCACATGCCCAAGTTGCTCAGGTTGTAGGCTCAATCCACAGTATGGGGTATGTCAGCCAATAGATGTCTCTCTCACATTAATGTTTCTTTCTCTCTCTCTCTCTCTCTCTCTCTCTCTCTCTAAATCAATAAAAGATCTTTTAAAAATTTTTAAACAAAATAAATAAAGAAGCTAATAGAGAAAAATAAAGTCTTAAGCTCCTGATTTTTTGCTTTTCTACTGTCCCTCACAGTTAAAACTGATCAATAGTTAGTCTTCTTATCATAGTAGCATCATATCCTCACTGCATTTCTCCAACTGTATTAACAGTTTATAAGATGGTTAATCAAAAAGAACATAAAATTAAGTACATTCAGTTCTATCTACCCTTCTTTTATTTACTTTTTTATCTTTTTGAGTTAGTGTTTTCTTTTTTCTAATTTATTTTTAATTAAAGTTCACATACAATATTATATTAGTTTCAGGTATACAATATAGTACTAGACTTGTTGTATACATACCTCATGAAATGATCACCCTAATAAGTTTAGTACCCATTTGATAACACACATACTTATTACTTTGATATTATTTACTATATTCCCTATGCTGTACTTTACATTCTCATGACTATTTTTATAACTGGCAATTTCTACTCCTTAATCCCTTTCACATTTTTTACCCATCTCCCCCACCTCTCCTCCCATCTGGCAACCATCACTTGTTCTCTGTATCTATGAGTTTGTTTCTGTTTTGTTTGTTCATTTATTTTGTTTTTCAGATTCCACATGTAAGTGAAATCATATGGCATTTGTCATTCTCTGTCTGACTTATTTCACTTAGCATAATAGCCTCTAGGTTCATGGACACTGTCAATAACGGCAAGATTCATTCTTTTTATGGCTTAGTAATATTCCATTGTATATATATGTACCAATTCTTCTTTATCTGCTAGAGGCCCAGTACTCGAATTTGTGCACCAGTGGGGTCCCTTCGCCTGGCCTGCAGGTTCAGGCCAAAACCGGCTCTCTGACATCCCCCAAGGGGTCCAGGATTGCAAGAGGGCGCAGGCCAGGCCAAGGGACCCAACCGGTGCACAATCGGTGCTGGGGAGGGATGGGAGAGGTTGGCCAGCCGGGGAGGGATCACAGGAGGGCTCCAGGGCATGTCCGACCCATCTTGCTCATTCCTGATTGGCTGGCCCGAGCAGCAAGCTAACCTACTGGTCGGAGTGTCTGCTCCCGGGTGGTCAGTGCACATCATAGTGAGTGGTTGAGTGGACTTAGCATATCATTAGCATATTCCACTTTGATTGGTTGAATGGACGACCAGACAATAGGACACTTAGCATATTAGGCTTTTGTTATATAGGATTTGTCTATCAATGGACACTTAGATAGTTTTCATATCTTGACTATTGATAATAGTGCTGCAATGAAATTGGAGTGCATGTACATTTTTAAATTGGTGTTTTGGATTTCTTTGAATAGATAACCAGAGTGGAACTTCTGGGTCATATAGTAGTTGCATTTTAAATTTTTTGAGGAACCTCATACTGTTTCCATAAAGGTTGCACCAATTTGCAATCCCACCTACAGGGCATAAGAGTTCCCTTTTTTCTACATCCTCTCCAACACGTGTTGTCTGTTGACATGTTGATTTATTGTGTGTGTGTTTTTTTTTTATAACCATTCAGACAAATGTGAGGTAACATCTCATTGTACATTTAATTTGCATTGCTCTGTTGATTAGTAATGTTGAGCATCTTTTCATGTATCTGGTGGCCATTTGTTAGTTGTCTTTAGAGAAATGTCCATGTTCTCTGCTCAAGTTTTAGTCGGATTGTTTGATTTTTTATGTTGAGCTATATGAGCTCTGGTTCCAGCCAAGTCTGCCTTTCAGTATGTCATTTTGTAGAGCTGATTGGGTTGTACTCTGGTGTGGTCTGAAGCCAGTCACCAGGTATGTTTTGTCTGGAGCGTCTTGGGAGGGGCTCTGGTGCAGGCTAAGGTCAGCTTCCACTTGTGCTGGGCTTGGGGTTATTTGGCAGAAACTACAAAATTAGCTGAAGTTTGTTGCCATTTGTGCTGGGCTCAGAAGGTGCTTGGTAGAGGCTATGCTCTGAACTGATGCTGGCTGCTACTTGTTCCAAGTGTTGGGCCATTTGGTGGCCACCACAATGTGAGGTGAGGCCAGTCGCCACTTTTACCAAGCTTGTGGCCACTTAGTTGAAGTTACGTGTTAAGCCGCAACTCAAGATAACCTGATAGGAATTATAATGCAAGTTGAGACCATTCACCATTTATGCTGGGCTTGGGGCCATTTATCAAAAGCTACAAGAATGCCAAGGCATGACACTGCTTGTTTGAGGTTCATAGTCTTATGAGAGATTTTAGAAAAGTCCTCAGTATAATTTAAGATAGGCTGCTTGTGTAGAGGAGCTGCAGAAGGAGGCTGGGCCCAGGCAAGTAAGTTGGATGGAATGAGATCTCAAGTAATCACCAGTGTTGGCCAGGTTAATGGATAGCATAGATTTGGTGCCCACTTGTGCCAGGCCAGATGAATGGGAGGAGGGCTCAGCAAAGGGACAATGGTATCTGCCTGTGCTTCCAATCCTGGAGAATGTTGCCCCGACCTCTGCCCCTCCAGTTCTCCCCATGAATTTAGTCAATTTAGTTCCTCTCCCTCTGTCACTGGAGTTTTCTGAGCAGCCGCCTCTGTACTGGAACTTAGAATGAATGAGTTATGAGCAAGTGAATCTGTGCATGGGCCCTTTAAGAGCAGTGTGTTTCAGTCTTCTGCAGCCCTTTGTCTTTCCTGGATGCAATCCCTGCTGGTTTTCTCTGCCAGATATTGTGATGACGCCCCTTCCCAGCACTGGTGCCCTGGGCTGGGGAACTTGATGTGGAACTAGTACCCCTTGATCCTCAGGGATGACCTCTTCAGCCGAGTTATCCCTCCTGATTCTTTTTTTTAAATTTATCTTCATTGTTGAAAGTATTTTTCCCCCATTGACCCCTCCACCCTACACCAGCCTCTCCCAGGCCTTCCCCACACTATTGTCTGTGTCCATGGGCTATGCATATATGACTATAAATTCCCCAGTTAATCTCTCCCCACTACCCCCTCACCCCACCTTCTGATTCTTAATCACTATACCATGAGTGTGGGACCTGCCTGTTGCACATCCCCATACCTTTTACTGGTCTTAATGTGGCACCTTTTTTATCCTTAGTTATAGGAATTTTTTCAACTACTCTTCAGCTGGTTCTCAATTATGGTTGTTCTATAATTTAGTTGTAATTTTAATGTGATTGTGGGAGAAGGCAAGCATAGAATTTACCTCCTCTACCATCTTGACTGAAAGTCTCCATGTGGATCTTATATGTGCAGCTTGATATCTGAATTCCTGTTGGAACCTCAGAAACAGATGTATTGAAATATATTAAGTTTTTTCAAATTAAGGACAAACACTATTTCTATCAATCATTATTTTTCCTCTATTGACTTGAATTTAGAAAATCTTGCTACTAATTTTACAAAATTGTGATTTTAAACATTTAAGAAATCTAAGCAAGTGCTTTCTACTATACCTACATGCCCTAGTTACCATATATCATTTGGTTTACTTCACAATTCAGTAGGAATTTCTGTTATCACTCATTATGTAGGTATTGTCAATTTAAGATTCTTGCCACTGGTAAAAATGCAGCAGGAATGACTGCGTAATTTTATGGGATCCAGCACAAAATCAAAATATGGGGCCTATTGTTCAAAAAGTATTGAGAATTTCTAGGAAGTTACAAAGAGCATTAAACAAAATTCGGGGACCTTCTAAGTGTAGATCCAATGCAGCTACACAGGGCCATGAAGGCAGCCCTGGATATGGCAAATTTCAGCTACTTTTATTTTCGTTAAGCCTCACCAGAGGATATTTTTACATTGATTTTAGATATAAAATCGGAGGGAGGGAGGGAGGGAGGGAGGGAGGGAGGGAGGGAGAGAGGGAGGGAAGGAGGGAGGAGGAAGGGAGGGAGAAGGGGAGAGGGGGAGAAAGAGATTGGTTGCCTCTTGCACGTGCCCTGACCAGTGCTCATGATTGAACCTGCAACCCAGATGTAGGCCCTTGACCAGGAATCAAACCAGCAACCCTTTGGTGTGCAGGCCAACACTCTAACCACTGAAAGACACCGGCCAGGGCTCAGCTACTTTTAAGTCCTATGCTCTGTAATTATTCCTACCACCAATCCACACTAGAGATGTGCAAACAAAAAGTTGGGGGCTTTTAATTCTTTTCCGTGTATCAAGAGGATATATATTTTTCACAGATTACTTTGGCTAGAAAACAAACATTTTAAAAAATAGTTTGTGAGCTTTTGGGTTTCATCTAAGTTGGTCAAGATTTCAGTAATATTATTGTAAGATGAAAGAATCCCCAGATCCCATGTGAACATATTGGGGAGGGGTAAAGACTTCAGATATGAGATTTACTCATTTCGTTTAAAATGTTTACCCCTAAATTTGCATGAATTAATTTCATGAAATATGATGTTTTTCTTGAGAAAACACAAATAGGATTTGCAGAATAATAACCTTAAATTTCATCAGTCACTTATTTAATCAGTCTGGTAATCATCAGTCAGCATTTATTTTTATTCATTAAGCACCTTTGTTAGGAAGGTGTTCTAGACACTTTTCAAAAGAAGACATACAGAAGGCCAAGAGACATATGAAAACATGCTCAAAGTCACTAATCATCTGAGAGATGCAAATCAAAATGATAGTGTGGTACCATCTTACACCTGTCAGAATGGCTATCATCAGCAGATGAGTGGATTAGAAAACTGTGGTACATCTACACAATGGAATACTATGCTGCTGTAAAAAAGAAGGAATTCTTACTATTTGCAACAGCATGGATGGAATTGGAGAGCATTATGCTAAGTGAAATAAGCCAGTCAGAGAAAGATAAATATCACATGATCTCACTCATTTATGGAATATAAAGAACATCATAAACTGATGAACAAAAATAGATACAGAGACAAAGAAGCATTGAACAGACTGTCAAAGTACAGTGGGAAGGCAGGGGAGGATTGGGGGAGTGGTAAGAGACCAACCAAAGGTCTTGTATGCATGCATATAAGCATAACCAATGGACACAGACACTGCGGCGGCAGGGGAAAGGGGGGGGATTGAGGGCATGTGCCAGGGGCTGGGGGAGGCCAGGGAGCGGTCAATGGGGGAAAAAGGAGACATGTACTACTATTTGTAATACTTTAAACAATAAAAAATAAAGAAAAAAATAAAAAAATAAAAATAATTTATATATTTTAAAAAATTATATATTCTGCAATAGTATTTGATATACTCTAAAACTAAGTAAGTAAATCCCTAGTTATCAATAAAATTTTTATCCAATATAAAATATAGATGTTAAAATATTAAAATTATTCTAAAATTAGTACATATGTACTTTAAAAAAAAAAGGTGGTCCAGGAAGGAAAAGGGAAATGTTCTACAATGCAAATGCTGCCATCTAGAGAAAGAGACAAAAGAACATACTGACAAATGTAATTTTCCAAATATAATTCAAACAAAAATGAAAAGCCTCAGAGAATGTGGAAATTTTCCATGAGATCATCCCATGGAAGAAAGCAACATAGCATTAAAAGGAGCCATTGAGAATGCATTTCACTTAAGATCAATATTGTTAATTTTGTATAAGAGGGAACCTATCAAGATATTTCTTGGTTAATTTTTTAATTTTAAGCAGGAATCTTTAAAGATAATTTTTCTAAGGTTGTGTGATATAATTGCACGAGAGCTATTTTTTTACCTGTCTAGAACATAAATTAGTATATACCATTTTTTCTAATTTCTATTGTTAAAACAAATTAAAAAGGTCACAAGAAGCTTGAATTATTTGTAGTATATTGATTTGTTTTCCTTGTTTTTGTGATACAGTATAAAAACACTGTGAGTGAGTTTAAAAGAACATGAATTGTAAAATTAAAACACAAAAGGAACTACTAAAAATACCTAAAAACAAAAACAAAACAAATAAATGAGAAAAAGTAGTGATTTAGCTTGTCTATATATTACATGTGCAGATATTTAAACAAATTTACTTTCTAAGAATGAATGTTCATACTGAGATGGCATCCCCAAATCAATTCACTTAGATATACCCCAAAGCATTTCTAGTAATTGGTACTTGTGTATACAATATCTTGATTACTGGGAAACAATCAAATTCTTATTTAAAAAACTAGAGGTCCAGTGCACAGATTCGTGTGCCGGTGGGGTCCCTCAGCCTGGCCTGTGCCCTCTCACAATCTGGGAACCCACTGGGGATGTAGGAGAGACAGTTTTGGCCCAATCCCCTCAGGCCAGGCCGAGGGACCCCACCGGTGCACGGATTTGTGTACAGGGCCTCTAGTATGCATATAAGATCTTTGGTTAATCTCTTCCTGCCCTCCCCCCTACCCCCTTCCCTCTGAGATTCATCAGTCTGTTCCAGGTTGCCATGCCTGTGGTTTCCACTCCTGCATTGAGCATCTGCCCCCTGGTGGTCAGTGTGTATCATAGCTACCGGCCAGTAGGCTGGTTGCTTAGGCTTTTATATATATAGACTAGTGGCCCGGTACACAAAATTGGTGCACGGGGGGGGGGGGGGGGAGGGGGGAAGGGGCGTGGGGGGGGTGTCCCTCAGCCCGGCCTGCACCCTCTCCAATCTGGGACCCCTCAGGGGATGTCTGACCACCCACAGGGATCGGGCCTAAATCAGCAGTCAGACATCCCTCTTACAATCTGGGATTACTGGCTCCTAACCACTCACCTGACTGCCTGCCTGATTGCCCCTAACCACTCTGCCTGCCGGCCTGCTCACCCCCAACTGTCCCCGCCCCCCCCCCCCCACCGGCCTGCTGGCCCCCAACTGCACCCCCCGCCAGCCTGATCACCCCAAACTGCCCCCCCTGCCAGCCTGCTCACCCCCAACTGCCCCCCACTGGCCTGATCACCCCCCATGGCCCCCCCGCCAGACTGATCACCCACAACTGCCATCCCATCCTGGCCTGATCACCCACAACTACCCTCCCCTCTTGGCCCCTAACTGCCTCTACCTCAGCCCCGCCACCATGGCTCTGTCCAGAAGGACATCCGGAAGGTCTCCTGGAAGTTCTCCCAGTCTAATTAGCATATTACCCTTTTATTAGTATAGATAGAGGCCTGGTGCATGGGTGGGGGCCAGCTGGTTTGCCCTGAAGGGTGTCTTGGATCAGGGTGGGGGTTCCCTTGGGGAATGGAGAGGCCTGGGTGAGGGGCCTGTGGTGATTTGCAGGCCAGCCACGCCCCCATGGGGTGAGGGTCCCTGCTGGGGGGGCGTGGCCAGCCTGGGTAAGGGGCTGATGGCTGTTTGCAGGTTGGCCACGCCCCCCAGCAGGGACCCTCACCCCAATGGTGATGTGGCCAGCCTGGGTGAGGGGCTGAGGGCCCTTTGTAGGCCCCTCTCTTGGCGACCGGCCCAAGCAACCCAAGCCTCCCGTACACTCAAGCCAGCTCTGTGGCCACCGCCCACAGGTTCCTCCTTCAGCAGCCAGCCAGGGCAGATGGGAAGCTTGGCTTCATCCATCGCCAGGGGCAACCCAAGCCTCCCACCCGCTCCAGCTGGCTCCGTGGCCACTGCCATCTTTGTCCTGCTAATTTGCATATTCCCTCCTGATTGGCTGTGGGCGTCACGGAGTGATGGTCAATTACCATATTTCTCTCTTATTAGTATAGATATACAAAATCATTTTAAACATAAGCAATATAAACTGAAGTAGGTTCTTTTTTTTTTCAGCTACTCAGTAGTTGGTTATGTGAGAAATTTTGAAATTTAGTATCGCATTGTAAATACAATATATTTATATATACACATATATTACAAATATACTTGATACATTTAAAATTATAAAATGGCCATGTTTATATCTGCCATTTAGGTTTATTTAAATAGAAGAGCTCATGTTTCTGATTATCTGATAAGAAGAGTTATAATGAATTATGGTATAAGCACTATTCATTCATTCAGCAATTATTTATAAGCACCAATCATATCCCAGGCACAGTTATAGGTGCGTGGTTGTTGGAGATGCTGCAGAAAATAAATGTAGATGCACAGTTCCATGTAAACCTCATACTATTCCATAAGCAGTAATTGTTTCCCATTTTATAGAAATTTGCACAAGATCTTACTGCTAGCAAGTGAAGGGGTGAATTTGAATCCACTCTCTGCTTACTGATAAATCATGTGTTTATGTCATGCTATGTTTTCTCTCATATAGTTACTCCTTTTGGGTCCAATGCAATATTTTTTTTTTAACTTTTGACATTCAATAATTTGAGAAGGTGTAATAGATGAATATCAGCATGGCTCTTGGAAAGTTCATTATAGTTTGGTCAAAACACTTAAATCCTTTAAAGCAATATCTCTAGTCATTAGGAAAACATAAATCAAAACCACAATGAAATATCACTTCATACCTGTAAGAATGGCCAGTATAAAAAAAAAAAAAACAGAAAATAAGTGCTGATGAAAAGTGGAGAAACTGGAACACTTGTGCCTTGTGGGTGGGAATATAAAATGGTGCAGCTTCTGTGGAAAACAGTTTGGTGACCCCTCAAAAATGTATGCATAGAGTTACTATATGATCCACCAATTGAACTCCTCAATATACACCCAAAAGAAATGGAAGCAGGGACTCAAACAGATTCTTTTAGAAAGATTTTCATAGCAACAGTATTTACAACAGTAAAGGGTGAAACAGCCTAAGTGTCCATCAACGGGTGAATGGATAAACAAAATGGGGTATGTACATTACAGACAATGAAATAATATTTACTCTTTAAAAAATGAAATTCTGATACATGCTACAACACAGATGAACCTTAAAAACATTATGCTAATGGAAAAAGAAAATATATTGTATAATAGGCTTACATGAGATACTTAGAATCAGCAAATTCTAAGACTGAATAGAGGTTATTGGATTCTGAAAGAAGGAAGGAGTTGGGGGAGTTTCTTATTTGAACAGAGTTCTTGTTTGGGATGATGAGAAGTTCTGGAAATAGTGGTGATGATTACACAACAATGTAAAAGTTCTTAATGCCACTTACCTGCATACTTAAAAATGGTTAAAATGGTGAATTTTATGTTATGTATATTTAAACACAATTTTAAAATCCTTTGTAGATAGTAATGGATTTCAATGCATCCCAAGAACAATGGGAACCAGAAAGGGCAGGCAAGCAATGAGGAAAGAAGGATAAAAGTATAACATGCTGTCTACACTATTATTAAGTAAATAAGCAAATAAATAAATGTTTGCCTATTTTGAAATTTAAATAAGGTGTTCCCCTAAATACACAGTTTAAAATAAATTTCTTATCCCTACTATAACTTATCATCCATACATGTCAGAAAAAATATGTATACTTTTGGCAGAGTGTCAGATAAGATCAAACATAGTATATCTGAGGTGATAGTTATATTAGAACTAGAGGCCTGGTGCACGAAATTTGTGCATGGGGGGGAAGGGGTCACTTCAGCCCAGCCTGCACCCTCTTTAATCCGGGACCCCTTGGGGGATGTCCAACTGCTGGTTTTGGCCCGATCCCAGGGATCAGACCGAAACTGGCAGTCGGACATCCCTCTCACAATCCGGGACCACTGGCTCCTAACTGCTCACCTTCCTGCCTGCCTGCCTGATCGCCCCTAACTGCCCCCCCACCAACCTGGTCACCCCAACTGCCCCCACCTGCCGGCCTGGTTGCCCCTAACTTCCCCCCCCCCCACTGGCCTGGTTGCCCCTTAGTGCCCCCCTCTGCTGGCCTGGTTGCCTCTCACTGCCCCCCCTGCCAGCCTAGTCACCCCCAACACCCCCCCCACTAGCCTGGTCACCCCCAACTGCGCCCCCTGCCGGCCTGGTTGCCCCTCACTGTCCCCCTCTGCTGGCCTGGTCACCCCATGCAGCCTGCTGGTCAGTCGTTTGGTCATCCCTCCCTAACCCCTCTGCCAGCCTGGTCGCCCCACGCAGCCTGCTGATGAGTCATTTGGTCGTCCCTCGCTAACCCCCCTGCCAGCCTAGTCACCCCATACAGCCTGCTGGTCAGTCGTTTGGTCGTCCTTCCCTAACCCCCTGCCAGCCTGGTCGCCCCACGCAGCCTGCTGATGAGTCATTTGGTCGTCCCTCGCTAACCACCCTACCGGCCTTGTTGCCCCACGCAGCTTGCTGTTCAGTTGTTACTGTGAGGGCATCATGGCCAATTTGTATATTACCCTTTTATTAGTATAGATAGTTATATTATATTTTAAGGTATTTATTTGAAAGCTGTAACACTAGTTAACTACCTTAAAATATCACCATGTGAGAAAACGAGGCTCACTAAAAGGAAGTGTTAGGGCTTTATCTTGTTTGTTTTCTCAATTTCTTATTTCCTCAATAAGAGAGATACAGATTCTCTCTTATTCGTGTGTGTGTATGACCACGCACATGCTTTAAAAAATGAGAGAATGCATATAAGCATAACCAATGGACACAAAACTCTGGGGGGTGAGGGCATGTATGGGTGTGGGGTGGGGGGGACAATGGTAAGATATGTACACATATAATACCTAAATAAAAAAAAGTGGAAAAAAAATAGTCACACTAATAAAAGAGTAAGATGCAAAAAAAAAAAAAATGAGAGAATGGACTATTAAGGATTTTTGTATTCTCAATATCATCTTAGGAAATTAATACTAAGATCCATGTGTATCAAGCAATCTCTTCCAAAAATAATTTTCCATTAGAGGAATTAATAATTTAAGGTAAAAATGTGATGGTATTTCTTATAAGAGTAACTATAAAAATACAAAATATTATAAAGCATCTATGTCAGAGATGAAAAATTGCACATATGTTGTGCTCAATAAAAAACTATTTAACCAACATCTTAATACCTGGCCCTTAATTGGCCACCATGCATGCCTACTGTTGACATTTACCTGGTTTTATATAAACCCAAGAATGACTGGCATCAATTAAATGTTAATATCCTTATATACAATTCACAACCAAATTCTTACTTTTTTTACAACATCCCTTTTTTTTGGTTGACTATTTCCATACATATTAATAGAGGTCCAGAATCTGAAAACCTAAAATAAATATACCAAGTGAAAATAAACATAAATTTCAGTTTATGTGGAATTACCTCAGCTGTTACACATTTTTAAGATTCACCAAGATTAGTATTATATGTCGTTACTTTTAACCTAAGTCTAAAGTGCTAAAGAAAATTATGGCAGCAGGTAGATTTTTCTAAAACTATATCTAAATATGAAACACCCATTACTTATGGGAACATTTATCCTAATCACTACTTCATGCTCAGAATAACTCTAATGACTAAGAATACACTTACGGAAGTAGTATTTCCTGGGTTCAAATCTTGTTGCTGCCATTTATTAATTGTATGAACTTGGACAAGCTACTTTCCTTTTCTTGCCTCAGCTTCTTCATCTGTAAAATGGGAATAAAATGTTAAGTTTATTGTATTGTTGTGAAAAGTCAATAGAGGACTTAAAATCGTATTTGGCAAAGAATAAACAGTTAATAGATATTACACATTATTAGACCCCTGTTTAAAATTTTTTAAATTGTGGTTGAAAACCGGGTACTTTACTCACTAAAGCTGTATCATGTGAGGTCAGTTCCTAATTCCCTCCTAAACCTATATATTTTGGAGGAAAATTTAAAACCATCCATAAAACATTTTATTATTGGAAGGTTATAATTACTAAATCTATATCAACGGCATTTAGATAGTAAACTTAAAAATTTTAACACTCTTGCTTCTACTTAGCATTTTAATAACAAAATTTTATTGTGGAAAAAGATGAATGAAATTTCAAAGTCAAGACATCTTTATTTATGCAGACAGCCGAAGCACGCAAGAATATTTTTAGTAATTGTTCATATATTTTAATTTTTTTTCTTTTGTAATATCTTTGTAATAACTCAGATGCTTTAAGCAAAAGCCAATTTTATGGTAAGTAACAATAAACAGATGAAATTCTAGTTTGGTCTGGAAAATATTTGTTGGTTAATAATAGAATATTAGAAATAATCTCAATGTTAAGGCATTTAGATTTTGATGTTAGTAAAGAGCCAATGCCCTCCCACATATTTTATGGAGTTTAGCATAAACTAAATATATTTAAACCTTTAGTAGTTATTCTATACAAAAACATATGTTTCATTTAAATATTACAGATTAAAATGAAAAATGCTGGGGAAAGAGTGAAAGCTTAAAGAAAGTTAATAAGGACATTCTTCCACAAGCAGAATGGTCCAACCTTTTCCAAAGCAAAGAACAGTTATCCTTTTTCGGGGCTATTTCATGTAGTTATTTTCTTGTGGGATTGACCAATGTTTTGTTTTGCTTGTTTTTGTGCTTATGTGAGTTTAATGCTTGTTTTCTATCATGATTTTGTCTTCCTCCCAAATGATGAACTCTGCATTCTACTAATAGAGTCAGCTACAAAAATTAACCAAGATCGGGTTTATTGGCTTGTGGTTGTTTTTTGACTATAAACATGATGAGATGAGGAACACCTTTGACCCCTACCTAGACCATGAAGTCAAGTCATACAACTATAGTGACTGGCAACCTATTGTCAAAGCATTGTTTAAAAACTAAATGAGGAAATATCTCCTACTATGATAGGATAGTGAGTTATTCTATTGCTTAGAATCTGGGCTAGCATTTAGTGTTTATTTTGTTCAAGGTTTTGTTAAGGAGATTTTTTATAGTCATCTAACACTTAAAACTTTTTTATAAGTTTGAATAAGGTTTTATTTTCTTTTTTTCCTGTACTTTACATTTAACAAAGTTCTTTTAAAGCAAAATAGTGTGCGCCCAGCCGGTGTGGCTCAGCCATTGAGCTTCGACCTAAGAACCAGAAGGTCACAGTTTGATTCCTGGTCAGGACACATGCCCAGGTTGCAGGGTTGATTCCCAGTGTGGGGCGTGCAGGAGGCAGCCAATCAATGATTCTCTCTCATCATTGATGTTTCTATTTCTGTCTCCCTCTCCCTTCCTCTCTGAAATCAATAAAAATATATTATTAAAAATAAAAATAAAGCAAAATAGTGTGATGAAGGCCTGGGTAGGTAGTGGGGAGATGGTGAGGTAGAGGGGATCAAGAAGGGGTAAAAAGGGGAAATCAGTAATACTTTCAACAATAAAGATAATTTTTTTAAAAAGTAAATGGGCTTTTCTGTACTCAAATAAAAATTTTTTTCAACATCTGGGTTGGGGATTTGAGAGGAGGAAAGAAAGAAAGCAGTTACAATATCCCAACTCCAAAAATCACATAAATTGAGATAGAAAGTAGCAGCAGAAAATTAATACCAGATTTTAAAAGAAAAATGCTAATATAATGAAGCAAACATTGATCCATATGCTATATGTGAATGAGCATCTCTCCTAAGAAGTGCTAGCCACTTTTACAATATCCAATCAGAGTAGATACCCTTCTTAAAGTTCCAGACTGAAACTCATAGTAACTGACTTATTCTCTGAATTTGTCTTAAAAAAATTTTAGACTTGCAAAAACCACCATTTTTCTGTTTTGTATTTGTCAAAGTGATGGAATTTCTTCTAATCAACACGTTTCACTTGCAAAGCCAAGTTTGTCATTTTCTATTATTAACTTTTGCTCATATATAAAACTTGTATTATTCTAAGCCCACAACAAGACTTTATTTCAATATGCTTTCATGTCAAAAATAGTTATGACTGTTGTAAATGTGAATAATATTAGCATTTGGAAATGTGAATAATATTAGCATTTATCTTCCTAGCCACGCAGACAGAGACTAAATCAGTTCTGGGATGCAGTTGCTCAAACTGAAGGAAAATGTCAAAATTCTCCTTAGGTACCTATTAATCAACTAATTCTCTATAGTCATAATTACCCCTTGAGAATACCTGCTAAATGTAATATACTATAACTTTACAAACAATAGCAAAAGCAAGGTAACAAATGGAAGCTGACCAATCTTTTGGGAACCCCATTATTGAAACTGAACGTGTTAATGTTGAGTAAACTGCTTCATGGAAAGTTTGTCCATCTGACTAGACTGAATATTAACCCAGTAATTCCAACAACATTGTTAAATCATTAGTAAATTCCTTTGGTGAACTTGGTGACATGAACTATAAGAGCAGCCTATTAGGAATTCGCCAGCATGCAAAGCATATGTATACTCACATGACTTCAACCAGGCTTATTAAGATCTACAATCATATGTTTTCAAATATACTACCTAAACCCCTGGAGGGCCAAGGCCAAGGCCAGATGTGGTATTTTATCTGTATTCTACCCTTGTCCGCCCCTTTGCTAGCATTTCACTGAGTGCAGTATGCAGTTCAGCAGGCAGTGTCAGATAACTATTAACAGTGCATATGTCCAACTATGCACAATATTGGTAGCATGCAATTATTTCAAGTATTGAAAATGTACATCAAATTAAGATCAAGGAGAGCACGGGGGAAAGGTGGGGAAAAGAGTATGTCCTTTCCCTTCATTTTCTGGTATTGAATGTGCAAAATCAATTCTTTTGAGAAGCATATTTGTACACAGAACACAAACTTTTCTAACATGAAAATGAGAGATACTTTCAGTTCATGGAAGGAACTAAAGATAGATGACCACAGACAACTGATCTCTTTTTTTTTTTTTTCACCACTTCATCAAACACGACACTTAAAATTACTTGGAAAACATTGTGGTAATATGTTGTTCCAAAATGTTGCCAGTTAGAAAGCACATTTTATCATCTGACAGGCCTTCATTTCCTCAGCCCTCCTTCATCATTAAAAACTACTTCGGTAGTTTGATGCATTTTTCCAAAGAGCAATGAATAGGTTAGATCAGCAACTGACTTTATCCACTGACGTACAGACTGACTGATGGAAACTTCCAACAGCCCTAAGACTTTAAGCCTGGGTACAAGGGTTTACATCAGACCCTGCACAGAAGAGGAAAGCCACTTAATCCTGCAAAATTTGCTAAGCTTCCCAACAAGACCAACCAGAGATTTTGTGTATTTTATTAATTCCAACAACAAAAAACAGCAAAATAATACTTTTATATCCCTTTGTGTTCATATTTCTTTTTCCCCTGTATAACTGTGTATGGGAAAAGACAAGCGCTTAAGAATGAGCTTCAGGTGACAATCCTGATTTCACTCTGTCCCATGCGTCATTCTCCCCGTAAGTGCTCCTGTTTGCCTGGGTCCCCGAGAATAATTGCTATCCCTTCATTTTTAAGTGACATGCAGGTTTGTGTTTTTGAGAAAGAGAGAGAGAGAGAGAGAGAGAGAACACGGCTAATTAACCAAGCAAATGCAATGGTTTCATAATTTAAATAGAAAGTGACTAGAGTTCATGTTTGCCCATGTGCTTCTTATTAAATTATTGAAAGTTGTTTTTTATTTCTCTGCATTTTCAAATTCTCAGCTCCAGTGTATATTTTCTATGTATTTGTAGTGAATGAGAAAAAAAACACTCCCAAAAGATTGCATACCAAAGAGCAGAGCCTCCTGCTCCCTGAGATTGATGGATGTTTATGAGGAAATCCAGCATGCAATTTTAAAATCCTGCAGGTTCATTGTAAGTTAAACCATGTGGCCTCTACTCAAATCATTCCTTCCTTTCAAAATCACTCATCAGAACTCCCCATTTCCCTCTCCCTTGAATCTTCCTGCACTGATCTGCTCCGGCCAAGCCCCAGCCCTGCGCTGGTGGGACCACTGAGGTGGCGGTTACCCGCCATCTGGGTGACTCCTTTCATCACTGAGGCACCACCCCAATGTCCTCCCAAACATTGAGCCTTATGAGTTTACCTTTCACTCTTTTAATTTTAGATGAGAGATTTTTAGATAAAAAAGAAACTTTATTCAATAAGAAATATAGAGAATGGTTTAAGTTTGCATCAAAATTACCTAGGTGACTTGGTAAAAATACAGATTTCTGGCTTCATTGTAAAACTACTGGATCAGAACCTTGATGGGTTTGTAGGGGTTTGCTTTCTAAATTTGAGAACTTCTTATAGGGGCAATAATATTGTTTTGCTGTCATTATAAAAGTGAGAAGAATACTCACTTCAAAGTGACACAGTTCTTTTCATAAAACACACACACACACACACACACACACACACACACACACACACACACACACACAGAGTTGACTAAAAAACACAGGGGTTAGGAGAGCCCAGCCCTACACAGTAAAAAATCTACATATTACTTTGACTCCTCCAAAAACTTAACTGTGAATAGTCGACTGTTGACCAAAAGCCTTAGTGAAAACATAAAGTCAATTTACATATTTTGTAGTTATATGTATTGTGTATTATATTCTGAGAATAAAGTAAGCTAAAAAAAAGAAAATATGAGATTATAAGGAGGATAAAATACACTTGCAGTACTGTACATACTTATTGAAAAAAAAAACATGTTTAAGTGGAGCAGTGGAGTTCAAATCCTATTGTTCCAGGGCCAACTGTATTTCAAAAATGTGTATTGCTGAATGGATAGATAAGAAGCAAGAATAGCCAGCAGATATTAAAATGTTAAGTGCAACATAATGTGTCAACAGTAAACTTTAAAAGGAAATAAAATTAATAGAAAGGGTATTTGTTTAATTACCTGTTTTTTAATTATGTAGCATTATTTAAAACTAGAGGCCTGGTGCATGAAATTCATGCATGGGGGAGGGGGTCCCCTCAGCCCAGCCTGCATCCTCTCCAATCAGGACCCCTTGGGGGATGTCCAACTGCTGGTGGCAGTCAGACACCCCTCTCACAATCCGGGACCACTGGCTCCTAACTGCTCACCTGCCTGCCTGCCTGATTGCCCTTAAGAGCCCCTCCTGCTGGCCTGGTCACTCCCAACTTCCTCCCCACCCCCGCCAGCCTGATCGCCCCTAACTGCCCCCCCCCCCCGCCAGCCTGGTCACCCCCAACTGCCCCCCTACCGGCCTGGTCGCCCCACACAGCCTGCTGTTTGGTCATTTGGTCACCCCTCACTGCCACCCCTGCCAGCCTGGTTGCCCCCAACCATCCCCCTGCCGACCTGGTAGGCCCTAACTGCCCCCTCCCCCCACCACTGGTCTGGTCGGCCCTCACAGCCACCCCCTTCAGGCCTGGTCACCACTCACTGCCCCACCCCACCACCACCACCACCAGCCTGGTTGCCCCACACAGCCTGTTCGGTCATCCAGTCAGTTGTTTCAGTTGCAATGGTCGCTTATGCTTTTATATATATAGATGTGGAGGTCATATACCATCATTTGAAGATGACATATGGCCTTAATTCTCAGACAAAAGAAATAAAAATAAACTTAGGCAAAAGAGGTGCTGCCCATTTTTAAATCTTCTGTGGGTTCATTTTCATGGGGCCTGGGCCACGTTTACCTCAGAATCCTGCTGAAGGGCCTCAGAATTAAGTGACAATCTTAAAAGCAGATTTAAGATTAGCCAGTTTTAACCAGGTGAGCAGAGGGTTTCACTGGGAAAGCAAAGGCCACCGCGCTGCCCAGAAGTCCATGTTGTGATACCCAAGAGCTGGGTCAGGCCCGGGAGGAGCGCATCTGGGAAGGCGAACTCGCTCAGTGGGGACTGCCTATGCCAGTGGGCGTGCACGTGCCCAACCACCTGGACACCAGAACGATAAACGCTGCATACGATTCTTCAGCATATTAGTTCGCACTTTCTAGGGGAGCTTGTCACTGAAGAGGAAGGCAATCACTGGAAAATCACGTTGAAAAGGGCACAGGTTCAGAAGAGTCATTGCAGAAATCAGGATGGCTTCTCGTTTACAGAACCAGCCAGGGTGCACCGCCTTGTGTGTTATTTCTTAACCCCAGAATTAATTAGATTTGTCCATCCTGAGACTGCAGTGTATTTTTTAGTAGAAAAAGAGAAGGAACACGTGTGATACCTTTTCTCCATGTTTTTATAGGAAGTGTTATTTCAGTCAAAGACTTTACCAACCTGTGCCTGTCCCTTCGGTGACTTTCACTGTGTCACTGCGTCAAATGACCACCTTCAGAAAGGCGTGGAGTCTTCCCATGTCCTGGGAATTCTTGACAGTGCAAGGCGGCGGTTCAAAGAAATGCGTTTGCTCGGGAAACTGGAGAGCCAGGGATTTTTCTCTTTCTTTTCTCACGGGCACGGAGATGTGGTTTTGAAAGTGCACGACGACATTCCTGTAAAATTATCACGTTCGCTTACATTTCTGTATATAAGACAAACCTCAGAGAAGAGAGGTATACGCGAAAGAGCGTGGACCGAGACAAGGGGGCTGCAAAGGTGAAGACTGTTAACAGGGCTAATGAGTAGAGCACATGGCTGTTTGCTGATGTAACAAGGCTCTGGAATTTAGAGCCTTCTTGCTGGGCCTCAGCCATCAGCATCATCAGCATCACCTGTGTGCTGCCAGACTTGCAGTGTCTTGAGCTTCACCTTAGACCTCAGGGATCAGACTGTAGTTTAACTGGATCCCCAGGTGGTTCTTATGCAAGTTGATGTTTGATATGCTCTGCTCTGCTCTGGAAAACGATAGCAGGAAAGCATGATAAGCTGAGATGTGGGCCATGAGCTCCAGGACCTATTTCAGATTTTAGTTACAGGTAAGGAAAGAGCTTGAGCAGGGGAGTTCTTTTAGGAAGAGCAATATGCTATTTTATATTAGAATTTAGAGATATATACGCATATATACAACATAAAAGCAATTAGGATCCTATTGAGGCAGTTCACTTGACAGCCATGTAGGATAAATTAAGTATTTAGGTGTTTCATACTTTATCTGGTATTTTCTTTTATATTAATTTATATAGAGTATCAAGACTCCTTGCTCCTACTTTCCAGAAAGCGAAATGATCGTAGGAGTGTTATTTTTGGGAAACATTTTTACTAAATAGCAATATTTGTTGGAGAGAGGGAACTAAGAAACATATAGGTATCCCCTGATATCCAAATCCAGAAACTTGATGAGTCCGGATAGCCAGGGATGCTTCTGCTGTCAGAGAACAGTGGGTAAGAGAGAGGCAGAGGTAGAGGAATGTAACTAGTGCCATTTACCTGGAGGTTTATTGATAGAGAATTCACAGACTATCAGATTAAGATTTACCCCAGCTGTCATCCTATTAATGCAGCATTATTGTCGTTTATTGTTACAGCTGTGGGTGTGATACATCACTCAAGAGTATGAAGACCTGAGCTTTTACATCTGTAGCTTCTTTCCTCTGTGTCTTTAGTCCTCTTCCCAGTAGTAACTGCTCTCGAAAGTGAGCATAGGAGAATCTTCTGCAATTGTGAATGAAGTTGATATGGGAAACCATGTCTTGCGGACTGTTATGCATGCTAATCACATCGCACTGAGACACGTAGTAGAACAACCTTCCTACCTCAACGGATATGCCACACTAACTTCCTTCAACCTGACTTACTCACATGCAAGGCTGGGACCACCTGTGGACAATGATAGATCCTAGTCTAATTTGAAGCTTGGACCCAGTTAACAACTGTCTCCCTAAGTTTTCTATCACAGTTCCACAAGCTACTCTTGAACGGTCATTACTGCAGAGACTCCTGAAGATACATGTCTTTGGTGGTGACATACTATAAGAGGCAGTTTAGAATGCCACTTAAGAAGTTGTGTCATCTGAGCAAACTACTTAACACCTCTTTGGGCACAAGTTCCCTCTCATATAATATGGGGATCATGTTAATGCCTACTTCATAGGGTTGTAATGATGCTTAAATGATGTGTGTGTGTGTGTGTGTGTGTGTGTGTGTGTGTGTGTCCATCCATCCATGTACACACATTTCCTGTCACATACTAAGCACTATGCAGATATTAGTTATTATTCTCAAATACATAGAGTCGAGTTTATTGTTTACCTCAGTGAGGGAGAAGACAGCCTGGGCAGAGCTTAGTCATTGTCTTGAAGCGGGAAGGAGGCAAAGTCAAAATTTGTTAAGACTCAGAAGCTTGATTTATGGTGTGTCTTTCAGTTAGTGGGATTGATAAGAATTAGGCAAAGATTACTATACAGTTGTCCAGCCCTGTGTTTCGATACTTTCCACTAAAGATTTGGTGGGTCTTTAGGGAAGTTCCTGTATGAACAATCAAGTCTTTTGTCTGAAAAAGAATCAAATGAAATATCAGTCATGTTAATAGAGACAGTAAATTGTTTTTGGTTTTTTTTTTGTGTGTGTGGGGTGGGGGGGAGGGTGATATAGAAGGGATGGTAGGTAGTTTCAGTCCTCAGTGTATGTGGGTAGTGGTTTTGGTGGCCATTATTCATTCTTTTTAATATTATTATTGTTACATTTCTCAGAATAGGTACAAATTAGCTAACTACTACATTAATTAAATTAGTGGGATAATCTATTTTTTCCCATGGTTACCCAGTAAACAAACATCAAGACCTTGGGAAATCAGGAGGAACATCCTGGGGTGTCAGATCTGAGTGAAACAGAAATGTGGAGGACTCCCAAGGGGGGTTAAGAAGGAACAGAGTCGACAGAATGACTAGTGAGGTGATATCAGAAACACACTGCCTATAGTACACTTTTTTTTTTCTAATATCAGCCTACTTTCTTCCAACATTTGATCATTTATACTTGGTTTGGTTCTTAAAACAGCAACAAGTTTCAACATTTTGTTTTGCTGGATCCTTTGAGAAAGGCATTGAACAGAGCATTATTAGAAATGGGAGTGACCTTGCAGATAGATGCATGTAGATCTAGTAAAGGGAGGAAATGTGACTGCAAGTAAATCGCAAGGTCTTTGAACTCAAGTGGATCTGCCTTCAAATCTTGTTTTTGCTACATAGTAGCTGTGTGGTCTTAGACGCATTATTTAACCTCCCTAAACTTCACTTTCCTCTTCAATGGACTTGAGATTCCAATATCGACTTGTAGAAATGTTATAAGGAGATAATTTTAGCAAATAATTTTCAATAAATAATAGCTATTAGAATGTGTAGATATGTATTGTATTTTCTAAGTTATATCTACACATGCACTCTTGATTCTGAGTATTTCACTATGTACTAGTTGTGAATTATGCACTATGTAAGTACAAATTCATAACTTAAATATATATGCCATTTTTGTTTTAAATAAAACTGAAATTCTCTTATTAATTACTAGAGGCCCGATGCACAAAATTCGTGCAAGAGTAGGCCTTCCTTCTCCCAGCTGCTGGCACCGGGACCCGGGCTTCCCTCACAGCCCCAGCTTCATCTGGAAGGTCATCTGGAAGGATGTCCAAAAGGACGTCAGGTCTAATTAGCATATTATACTTTTATTATTATAGATATGTACATTCCAAATCACAGAATTTAATTTTAATTGTCAATCATAACTGATTCATTATAGTACCTAAAATTCACCTACCTAGCAAGTAATTCTATTCTTATTTTTATTCAAGGCACTCAATTTTTACATTAATTATTATCATTCATTTCCACAGATAATAATATTTTCTTTTCAGCTTTTTAATTTTCATAACATTATAAATTCTAGATTATAAAAAAATCCTGAATTATTCTAAACATCTTTATTTTTAATTACTATTTCAGCTACAGCATTTTTAAAAAGAAAACTTATTTGGGCTTATAACCTATTTATTATAGCAGATAAATACCAGATCCACATGCTTGACTAGAAAAAATCGATTGATAAAACAGATTTCAAAAACTATCATAATGAAGTAATTAAAAAAAACTGCAATTCTAATTTCAGATCTTATGAAAGCGTTATTTTTTTTTTTTTGGAGTGTCTTTACATTAGTTAACAGCCTAACTACATTTATCACCTCTGATTTTTATTTAAGGTAAAATTTTCCCAAAAAAAGTTTTATAGATAAATATATAAAATAAAATTGGCATCACAAAACAAATGGCATCTTTGAACACATATAACACATTTCATAGTAATACTATGTTGAATCTGAGCAGCAACAGTGTCTTTTCTCCTCTTGCTTTGTATGGAGCCAGAAGAGCCCATCCATCCAGGTAGCCTGCACACACAGTGTCAGAGAGCCCCCATTTCTATCACTCCCTGATGATGAATGAGGTTCTTCTTCTAAACAAATAAGCACTTCAGAGGGTTACCCTTGACAGGGTTGTTAATCCCGAGTGCCAGCCTTATCACTTCAGGATTCAAGGGCTGAAGTTTTACAGGATCCCTGCACTGCCTGGCTCTTGGGCAGTTGTCTGGAAGCTGCATGGCACAAGGCCACCCTTTTCAAAGTACAGCCGGGCTCTGCCCTTCTCTTCAATGTTCCCTCTGTTTCCAGACCTGGTCTTCAGCTAATTTGGGATTTTTTCTCTTAGCAAATTGAAGTCATTTATATCATCTGCAGCAATTGGTTAATATGCTGCATTCATATAGCTTTCATTTTGTCTCCAGAAAAGCAATTTGCCAACATAAATTCTCATGCAAGCAAAGCAAATAAAAGATAGGGAGGTTAAGTGACCGGTCTCCATCTTACAAAAGCAGAAGTAGAAACACCGCCTCTGGATTCCAGTATATGAAGCAGAGACTATTTCCACCTCTTATCAGCAATGTATAAATTTCTTACCAAAACTCTTGCTCTTGACTTTGCTTCCATTGACATCTAGACTAAAGGTCAGCGTTTCTTTACATTCCAGAAGCTATTAGGAATCAACTTCAACTCTATTCCTGTTAAGAATTGATGAGTTCACCTTAATTCAATGAGGTTCAATAAATCTCTCAGTAGCACTCTCAAAATATGTGTCCAGGGGATGATTAAGAAGTCAGGAAGAGGGCTTCTTTCACTAACATACACGCTCCTGATATTTTAAAAGTATCAACATATATTTTTCTCAGGTAAGTTAAAAGTTAAAAGTCAGTTGTGCCGCTGTAAATGATTAGGGGGCACTCCAGTCCTCCTCCTCGCCTCCTCTTTTTTACAGTTCCACAGTGTAGCACCTCAGGAGATATGTGGAAATAAAGGATGCATATATTTTATCCCAGTCACAGACTTATGTCTTAAAAGGTTTAGGCAAGGCATGTGACAAAGCCTGTTTGAAAAGCAGAGCATAATGTGTTTTCAGTTTATAAATTATAAAATATTCAAAAGCACAGCTAACACCAAGGAATTGGTTACTGCTAGATATCTGGAACTCCTTTCTCTTTCTCTCTCTTATCTGCTCGCTTTCTCTTCCCCTCCCCTCCTCCAGGAGGAACAAAATGCAAATAAAATGCAAATGAAACCCCTTAGGCCTGAGAGGATAAGAAGGAAAACAAGTGTGCCAAAAAGAGAAAGAAAATGAGGGTCTCTTTGAATGCTTATCAAACAAGTTGTTTAATAAGAGGGTTGTTTTTTGTTTTGTTTTTTTTGATTGGCCAGTTCCTAGGATGTTATTTTCTAATTTGCATGTTTCTTGAATATTAAATCTTACAATGCTGTGGTTAAGGAAAGCAGACATACTATTTTGTATTTTGTTTTCAATTTCCTGCAAAAGAGACTAAAAATTACAGTTTTTTACATATTACTGTTCAATGCATAAAGTTTGCTACATTATTTCAACAGAGAATTTCTGCCTAGTAGACATTACACAAAATGGGGACTTAACTCTCAAAATCATATTGAAATAGGAATTTTTAGGGGTGAAATAGGCAGGTTTAGGGAATTTTTAAAATTAAGGGGGTCCATGGAAAAAAACAAGGGCTGCAGAGTTGCGCAAAAGGGTACATTTCCATAAGACAAGGGAGTTGGGAGAGGCAACAGTCACATTTCCATAAGACAAGGGAAAGGCAGATGTTACATTTCCATAAGATAAGGGATCTGGGAGTAGAAAAAGGTCTACATTTACAAAAATAAAGAAGGAGAAATAAAGCCCAGAGGAAATAGGAGAACAGTAAGAGAGGGGGCCTCACAGGTCCCATGTGAGGTTTGACCTTTGAGCTCAGGAGTTGCTATAGTGACCGGATCAGAAGGATAGTGACCAATCAAAGGGGATATCAAGACACAAAGATCTGCAGCCTTTATAAACCTGGGAAAAAGGAACTTGATGGGACTCTTTCCCCCTCCCCACATGGGAGTCTGTGCTTGTTCTTCAATAAATTTTCACCTTTGCTATCCCATCTTCCATCCGTGGTTTCATTCTTTGACTCTTACAGACAAAAAGCCATCTTGCCCAGGGGAACAATCCCGTATCAATATTAGATCATGTCATTGCATTTAAGAAAGAAGAGCTGGCCCAGCCCATGTTGCTCAGTGGTTGAGCATGAACCTATGAACCAGGAGGTCATGGTTCAATTCCAGGTCAGGGCTTGATCCCCAGTGGGGGCAGGCAAGAGGCAGCCAATCCATTATGTTTCTCTCTCATCGATGTTTCTGCATCTCTATCACTCTCCCTTCCTCTCTAAAATCAATAAAAATATTTAAAAAAAAAAAACTGGAATATGCTTTATCATGATGATAATATTGAAATTCCTAATACTACTCAGAATCTGTGCATTGCAATTTAAGCCATAAATGAGAATCTTTAGTGTTTCTGAAGATTCCATATAAATGGAAGATTAAGTGGGTTATATGAAAATGGCTCAAGAAGATTTCACACTAGAATAACCCAGTGTTTTCAGATTTCATCCATATATGGTGTCCCCAAAAAATATATGCACACTTTAACAGCTGATAGCTCAACGTTGAAAATGAAATGTATTTTAATAACCACTGCCTTTATAATTATTAAAAGTGTGTGTACACATTTTTTGGGATACCCTATATATATCAGATCTATTTGAAAAGGTGAGTCTTAGGAAAAATCAATTCTGTAATCCTCACAGTAAATTAATTAATTTAATTCACATTAAATTTTTTCATTAAAATTCTATGGCTGGTTTTTAAAAATTATTTGTATTTATTACTAACTAGTAAAAGGGAAAACATCATTTAGAGTCTCAACATAACTAAATTATAGTAAAATAATACAAGCAGAAAGTTAAGCATAAGCCCCAACCTCTCCCAACCACTGCTGAACACTTTATTTTGTGGCTAGTTCATACTTTTCCTAGGCCATCTTCAAACTTTATGGCAAGAAAAAAATGTTTCCCTGAAGTTGTAAGACTATGTAAGTATGTAGTTATTATAGTTATATTTATCAAAAAAATATTTTAAATATCTTTTTGACCTAACTTGAGACTCAATGATATATCTATCATTGTAGTTCTTTATATATTTCATGTAGATTTCAACCAGTAGATGAAAGTATATTATTTCTAATGTCAAGTAAGAAACTACATTATAATGCAATAGCTAAGAAGAGGAAAAATAACTTAATTACTAGGTAGATTTTTATCTGTCTCTGGTATGGAGATGGATTATGTTGCTGAAAGATACATGTGCATGTACCTAAAGCTAAATACACAAGGAGACTCTGAAAAAAGGTTAGGTAAATGAGGGACAATTCAACAGAAAAGTAAAACTTAGAGGATTAAATTATCTCTAGTTTCAAATGTCTTGGTTTCAGAAGTTTATGACAAGGAGTTGATTATCACTTAAAAAGAGAAAGTAAAGAGAGGGAAAATTATTTTCAGAAATAGATGACTTTTAAAATTGAAGTTAGAGAAGAAGAAAAGTAAAGGAACAAATATTTTATAAGCAATGGAAAAGATTTCAAAACAATGTCTAAAACAAACCATAGTCACCTTAAAACTGCAAGTTTAGAACCTTTAAGTTTTGTAATGGAAAAAAATAAAGAATATTGTATAAGACACTTTTCTTGGCTCTTTCTATAGTCTTAGCTCTATTCTATTAGACAAATTAAGTCTTATAAGGAATCTCAGTTATTAAAAGAATTGCTAAGTCTATCTTGAGTTTACCATCCCTTAACTTAGAATAAATAGTGATTGGATAGTTATATTCCAATTAATAACATTTTCCTGAGAACTTAACTGAAAACAAACAAAAAAGGGGAGTTGAGCTTGATATGTTTGGATAGAGGAAATCTTTCAGGCCTTTCCTAGGGTGTCTTCCTTTCCAATAATCAGGCAGATGTACATCTCAGTTGCTCTTTATTTCTACATATCTATTGACTAGGACTTTCTGCTAAGGAACAAACACAATAGCATCCACGAGAGAGTTATCAAGTGTGATGTAATGCCCCATGGAGAGATCATGTCCTTGTTTTCCCCTCTCTGTTATCTCTCTAGACAAATCTCTCCAGCCTTTAATTGCAACTTTGTGCAATAATTAACAGGTTGGGTTGGGAGAAGGGTATTTTTTCAAAAACTATGTAATAGATTAGATGTTTTTACCATCTACCTCAACTTAGTATGGAATTGATTTGTAAAATAGAAATTGCTAGGCAACTGTCATTTAATGGTCCACTTGGACACTGCTGGAAAGCATGTGAGTTGTGTGTTTTTTAAGATAAATGTGTAAGGTTGATTTAATTGATATTAGAGTCACTCTTCGCATTCATCATTAGATACAATCTGTATAGCTGCGAAGCATATGATCTTCTTTCCGAAAAAGATCAACTAAAGTGAAAGAGATTCTCCCTTTGTAGGTCCCCCCAAAAGAAACATCAACTCCTGCAGCAGAGATTGAGGGAAGGCTCCCAGGACAGATTTTCTTGTACATGAGGTGGAGGCTGCTCTGAGAAGCTCAGATGAGAGAATTCCCTTTAATAATGAAGTCAAATGAGATCATTCACTGGGCTTTCCTCAGTTGCATTCACATCTCATGAGATTTTATCACAGGACTAAGTAAGACATTGGACAAAATAAAATGAGAAGCTGACTTTTTAATGTAGGCTCACTGTCAAACCTAGTTTACATGCTTACAAAAAAGAAAATAGCTCAATATTAGAAAATAGTTTAGCAAGATTGAAGTAAAAAGTAACAGTTTTTTCAACAAACACTTTTTATTGGTGTGGTGGCAATATTATAGTTTATTACAAATAAAGACTTGATATGATAGGGATTTATTTTCATAAGGAGATACTATGAAATTGTATCTCTCCATATGTATGAAAATTTTAGACTTAGTCTAATTGTTTTCATATTGTAAAATAAAATTGTAATTGTAAAATAATTCAGAGTTTTTAATCACTAAATTTATTCCTAGATGTGTGTGTGCATGTTAGTTGATCAAGTTTAGAGAACATAGAGTTTCCACTTAAGAACACAGTCTAAGAATAATTTTTTTTCATTCTATCTCAAACATGAGTTATGATGTGAAAGTATTCCAGATATGAGCTCAACTTTCCATCATATTTTGTTCTTGCTCAAATAACCCCCCTGGACTTACAGCAAATAAAGGTGTTAGGTATAATATTAGGTATGAGCAGAGCCTAGATATCTCTCCCTGCTGACCACCTTGATGACCATTTAAACCACCTTTGGTTCCAAGGACCATGTGCACCTGTAGTTTCAGAATTTGAAAGTAAAAGTGTCATGTACTAAAAACTCAAGAAAGACAGGTCTAAAATTTATTAGCTATGCTCAGGATTGGCTACAGTATTTTCAGGACCCAGGGCAAAATAACAGTGAGGGGCAACAGCCGAGCATTGAATACGTGCTGAGTCCTGTGTGACTGCACAGACCACACCACAGGTCCATGAAGCCAGTCCTGGATGTCCTGTTACTTGTAAGTGAGTAATAACTTAATTTGCTACAAGTAACCTCTCCATGCTTCTTCTTATTCTCCATCAAATAGTCTCAAAGCACAAATCTACATCTGCATTGATTGGATGTGCATCCAGGGACCTTTCACCTGGCCTCTGTTTGTGTGGCTTCATATCTTTATGACATGGAATGAACAGCTTGGCGCCACGTTGCTGTTATCCATTAACCATTCCTGTTTTCCTAATCATCTTTGACTCCATCTTTCTCTGTCCTATCTGTTATTGTCTTCGGAAAAGAGATGTGAGGTTTCCTTAGCCTGTTCTGGTTTACATGACATGATTTGTGTATCTGCCTACAAGAGTTTCTCAAATGAACCCTGTGCATTATCTTCTTCCCCCAGCCCCTCCTCCTCCGAAGAAAGAAGAAAAAGGTCATACATCTGTAAAATGACAGCACTTATGAAAAATGAGAGTTTGGCCCACATGGCTCTCATCAGACACAGACTCATCTGCTATGCCACAGACACTGCTCATTTCCTTCAAAATCAGACTACAGCTAAAAACAGGAAACACCTAATAAATTGCCTGGTCTATCAAATTAACAAAGCATAAAAAAACTTTCTAAGTAATCAATGAGTATTCCTGGCTTAAAAATGCAAGTGTCAAACATAAGGGACCTAGAAATGTGACCATACTTTTCTCTATAAAACTACTTTAAGATGTTAACCTTAATTTAAATTTAGAAATAAAAATAACCTACTTAGAGAAGGTGAGATGTGGAAAAATTGGACATCCTACCTAATTTTCTATCACAGATGGACAAAGTATTTCAAAAGCAATAAGAACTTTTATTATATATTCATAATACTACGAGTTTTAGGCACACAGGTATTTTTTAAAGAGAATAAATTAAATATACAACAATCATAGAAGTGACAGTATTCTGAAGGTAATCTCCTTTTGTGTGAAATTAATAGATCCTATTTTTAATGAAAAAAACCTCAGTATTAAGAAAAGATTTTATCATAACAATATTTAATTGCCAAGAGCTGTTTGTGCTCATATATTTCTTTTCTTTTTTTTTGTTTGTTTTAAATTTATCTTTATTGTTGAAATAAAGATGTCCTCTTTTTTTTCCCCCCATTGATCCCCTCCAACCCACCGACCCCTCCAAGGTCTTCACCACAATATTGTCTGTGTATGTGGACTATGCGTAAATATATCTAAGTGCCCTGGTTAATATTCATATATTTCTTGCCTAGAGTGAAATCAGTAATAAAGTATGATGCAAGATGATACTTTCTTGAGCTATATTTCAGATAACAAAAATACAATTAACTTTAAGTTTGAAAAAAAGATATACTATGTACTTACAAGTCTCCTACCTCTGCTCCTAAAATTCCTTCCTTCGTGAAAAAATAGAGGGTAAAAGTCTGAAAAGACTTTGCTTTTATTTCCTTCCAAACCTTTGCAAGGCTAACCTCTCTAATGCTTACATGCTCTGAGCTTCATTTCTATCCTTAAAACAAGCTTCTAGGAAAATGTCAAGGAAATAAAACTTTTCAGAAGTGACAAGAAGAATATCACTGAAATTCCTAAGTTGGAAAACACTCATTAGGTAAATAACCTTTTATTTCCAGGAAAAAAAATTCAACTGCTTTGTCTCTCAGAAGTAACATAAAATGTTTCTATCACCACTCAGACATTTTACATTCAAATCAAGAGTCTACTCCACTGATAGCATATTTGTTCTGTGCATGAGTGACCCCTTCAGGGACTGTGTTGAAAAGACTATTTGATGCAGAGTGGGAAAGGTCCCCCAGACACTTTATATGAATGCTAACAATTTTCAGAAAACTTTCAACAGAGCAATTCATTCAAAAGTTCCATGAGAATAATTACGATTTTAAGCAATCTAAAAAATGCTTTTTATAACAATGAATTTCATATGCCATTCATATAATCAACCAAGAAATACGTTTTGAATATGAGAATCAAGAAGCTATACTAGAAATAAGGCAACCACAGTAGTCAAGTTATAATGCCAAGTCCTGTTTTAAATAATCTATGCCCCAACCCTGTAAGTATAGTAGAATTTATCAAATCATGTATCTAAATTTTTTCCAAAAAAATATGATTACTACAATAATGGGCCATATTATAAGGCATAATTCCTGCCCTTTAGAAGTTTGGAATTGAACTGCAAACTGTATGAAAAATAATTTAATACTTTAAAAATAATTAATAATTAAAATTGTTTAGGAAGACATGATAATTTCATGATCTTCAAGTCACAGATATAATGTCTGAAGCTACCTCAATAGTAGGCTGCAGACAGAAGAAAATAACTGAGGGAATTCTGGTCTATGAAAAGTAAAATGACTCTGGAGTTGGATTCAAGCAGAATTACCAACATCCAACTTAAATGCCTAAGGGGGGATCACAAACTAGGATTCCACTCAAGATGACAATACACAAAGTGCATTCTAAAAGGTGGGGCCATAATGGTGTGAATCTGTGAAGTGGCAATACCTGTCTGTAGGTAAGTAGTATCTTGGACCTGGAGTAAAAGTAGAAGAAAGAATGGGGGGATGTCTCAGTCAGCATGGCTGGGGTTAACTAGAGAATTCAACTTCTCAGCAATAAAGGGTTAGTGAGAGTAGGACCCAAATCAGCATAATGTCCTGGGCAAGATTTCATTTTAGATAGCACTTGGATTATAAACTATGATCATGGGGTCTACATGAGTCAGTTGGGGAAAAGGCAAGCTGGTGCACTATCAAGGCTCAGCTACTGAACACCAGATTCAAAGTTGAGGGCAAGGGTGATTCTTACCCCTTTTTCATAGCCAGACTGAGTGGTCCTTATTAAGTAGTCAAAGTTAATTTTTATTGCCTCAGCAACTGTGCCAAACAGTGGACAAACATAATATAAAGCTACAGTACTCAAGGTGACATGGTCAAGTTAGTGTCTATACCCAACTGTTTTGGGATAAATTCTTAGAAGTCAGAAAAACCTATTATTTGACTGCTCAACAACTAAACTTTCTTTTTTAAGCAGGGCTAATCAATGAATCATTTTTGTAATCAGATATTCCCATTAATAATATAACATAATACCTAGGTTAGTAAGCGTCTATAAAAAAATCTACTAGATATTAACTTTTTTGAGTCATTCATTCTGCTGCCACAAATTCTCCTCTTGAACCTTAAATAAACACTTGAAGCAATGTTTGCAGTTGAAACAATTTACTTGACCTTACATTCCATTCCTTTTTCTTCTCTGCATGACTTTTTCAAGAAAATTTTAAAATCTTTCTCAGTAAACACTTGACCTAGAACATACTGCATTCATCCCACCTCTACCATGAACTCCAAAAGACAGAAAAACTGCAGCTCAAAGAGGAGTCATTATTTCTAGAGTAAAACAGAAGATGTTTCACAGAAACATGAGTCATCAGAGCAAATCTTATGATCCAGGCTTTGCCTAGATCTGGAAGATAGAAGGAAGGAAAGAGAGAACTTTAAAGACAGAATTTGGAACATTTTCAGGAGAAAACACAGATTTCTTCACAATCCTTGTTCAATTTTTAAGTAACAAAACAAATCATCCAATATAGAACAGTCAAGAGCCTATATCGCTTGTCCCATCTGGCCAAGGGTTGCAGCCATCATTGGGGAGAAGGACCATCTTTTCTTTTTTTTTTTTAAAAAAAAAAAAAGTATTTTTACATTACAGATGAAATACAATAGTATGTTAATTTCAGGTATACAATATAGTGATTAGAGATTTATATACCGTACAGAGTCATCATGCCTAAAAATCTATTATCCATCTGACACCACACGTAGTTCCTAAAACATTATTGACTATATTCCTTAGGCTGCACTTTACATCTCTGTGATGACTATCATAACTGCAAATTGTACATCTTAATTCATTCTCTCCTGGTTCACCCATTCCCCCGCCCCTCTCCTATTAATTTGTTCCTTGTATGTATGAGTTTGTTTCTGTTTTATTTGTATATTTTGTTTCTTAGATTCCACATATACCGTATTTTCTGGCATATAAGACGACTTTTTAACCCAGGAAAATCTTCTATACGCCCAGTCGTCTTATACGCCAGAAAATACAGGAGGTTAAGAAATATGGTATTTGTCTGTAACTGTCTGGCTTATTTTACTTAGAATAATACCCTCTAAGTCCATCCATGGCAAGACTTTATTATTTTTTATGACTAATTTTTTATTATATATATATCACCTCTTCTTTTTCCACTTGTTTATTGGTGGGCACTTAGGTTGTTTCCATGCCACACCAGCAAGGCCAGCTTTTCAACACTGAGTATATTGTTAGGTGTGGGTTTGCCATGTACGGCCTTTATTATGTTTAGGTATGTTCCCTTTATTCCCACTTTGCTGAGAGTTGTTGTTTTGTTTTGTTTTGTTTTGTTTTTAATTATATATGGATGTTGAATTTTGCCAAATGCCTTTCCTGAATCTATTGATATGATCATATGATTTTTCCCTTCATTTTGTTTATGTGGTATATCATGTTAATTGACTTGCAGATGTTAAACCAACCTTGCATCCCAGGGATAAATGCAACTTGAACATGGTATATGATCTTTTTAATGTCACTTAATTTGTTTTGCTAATATTTTGTTGAGGATTTTTATATCTGTTTATCAAGGATATTGGGCTACAATTTTCCCTTTTATTGGTAGTATCTTTATCTGATTTTGTTTTCAGGGCAATGCTGGTCTTGTAAAATGAGTTTGGAAAACTTACTTTCTCTTCACTTTTTTTAATAGTTTGAGAAGGATAGGTATTAATTCTTCTTTCAATGTTTGGCAGAATTCACTTGTGAAGTACTTGGGTCCAGGACTTATATTTATTGGAGGTTTTTTAATTACTATTTGATTTTTTTAGAGGTTATCAGTCTGTTCAAATTTTCTTGTTTCTTCCTGATTCAGCCTTGGAAGATTTTATATTTCTAGGAATTTATTTATTTCTTCCTGATTGTATGATTTGTTTGCATATAATTATTCATAGCGTTTTCTTTTTTTTTTTCAGTTACAGGTTACATTCAAATTATTTTGTATTAGTTGCAGGTGTACAAGCATAGTGATTAGACATTCATATTGTAGTATTTTCTTATAATCTTTTGTATTTTGGTGATGTCAGTTGTCATTTTCCCTTTTCATTTCTGATTTTACTTATTTGGGCCCCCTCTTTTCTTTTCTTGATAAGTCTGACTAAAGGTTTATCTATTTTGTTTATCTTTTCAAAGAAACAGCTCTTGTTTTCACTGATCTTTTCTATTGTTTTTTACGACGTTCGTTTATTTCTTTTCTGATCTTTGTTATAGTTTTCTATTCACTTTGGGATTTGTTTTTTCTAATTTCTTTATTAGAACAGTTAGATTATTTATTTGATATTTTTCTTTTTTCTTTTTGTAGTAGACATTTAATGCTATCAATTTCCCTCTTAAAAATTGATTTGGCTGTATCCCATCAATTTTAGGTCATTTGTGTTTTCATTTTCATTTGTCTCAAAGTATCTTTTAAATTTCCCCTAGATCTCATTGCTAACACATTCATCATTTAGTAGCATGTAGTTTAGTCTCCACATGTTTGTGTCTTTTTCAGTTTTCTTTTTGTAATTAACTGCTAGTTTCATACCATTATGATCAGAGAAGATGCTTGATATGATTTCAATCTTCTTAAATTTATTGAGGCTTGTCTTGTGACCTAACATGTGCTCTATCCTGGGAAATGTACTATGCACTTAAAAAGAATATATATTTTGCTGCTTTTGTGTGTCATGATCTAAAGATATTAAATACATCTGGCATAATGTATCATTTAAGAACACTGTTTCTGTCTGGATGATTTATCCACTGTTTTTAATTGGTGTTAAAAATAATTCATAGAGCCCAGCCAGCGTGGCTCAGGAGTTGAGCATTGAGCTATGAACCAGGATCACGGTTTGATTCTCAGTTCAGGGCACATGCCCAGTGGGGGGTGAGGGGGGCGAGAGGGGGGAGGAAGGTGATGCAGGAGGCAACTGATCAATGATTCTTTCTCATCATTGATGTTTCTCTCTCTGGAAATAATAAAAAAGAAATTCATAGATACAGACAACAGTATGGTGATTACCAGAGGGAAAGGGGATGGGACATCTCATTTTTCACTGTAGGTCTAGAGAAATATCAATTTGAACTAGTCAATTGTTTGACTTACAAGATATCCTAAAAAAGCATAGATGTATATGTCTGGCTACACATAGTAACAATACTAAAACATTCTGTTAGTGTTTCATGGGAGTCTAACTTAAATGAACCAAGGATCATGGCTTGCTATAAATATATCAATTGTTTGCCTCACATTAGTAGAAAGCAAATTAGCTAATATTAGCACTCATTAGTAGGAAGCAAATTAGCTAATATCATTAAATATTTATTTCAAGTCTGAGCCAGGCACTGTTCAAGTGCTTTACCTCACTTTAACAGACAATCCTCACAATAACCATATACAACAGAGGAAAAATAAATTAAGAAACTTGCCCAGTATTATATAAGTAGCATTAAGGAAAGCTGGGATTAAATCTGTTATGTCTGGCCTCAGGGCTCATGTTTACTATCTGCTCATAAAATATCAAATATCCAAAACACATGATTTTATATATTCTTAATTTTTAAATAAACATTTTGTTTTAAACAAGGGGATAAATTTACATTTAGCTCTTGTCTCAAGTCAATTGGCCCACCATATTTTTTAGCTATATTTTATTGCTCATTGTGGAAAGATTAACATTTAAATGATAATATTTGCAAGCAAAGTATCTATATTGTCTAAAATCCTTTGTGGGAAAAGGCAGGTTTAAAATAATTGAATGTATCTATATCTCTATCTCTATCTCTATCTCTATCTCTATCTCTATCTATATCTATATCTATATCTATATATATAAAAAATAAAAGCATAATATGCTAATTAGACTGGACAGTCGAAGGACCTTCTGGACGTCCTTCCTGACAAAGCCGTGAAGGCAGGGGCCTAGGCAGAGGCGGTTAGGGGCGATCAGGCTGGCAGGCAAGTGGTTAGGGGCTATCAGGCAGGCAGGCAGAGGGGTTAGGGGAGATCAGGCAGGCAGGTGAGTGGTTAGTGATGATCAGACAGGCAGGCAGAGGGGTTAGGGGAGAGCAGGGAGGCAGGTGAGTGGTTAGGGGTGATCAGGCAGGCAGGCAGAGGAGTTAGGGGCGATCAGGCAGACGGGCAGCGAAGTTTGGGGCAATCAGGCAGGACGGCAGAGTGGTTAGGGGCGATTAGGCAGGCAGGTGAGTAGTTAGGGGCAATCAGACAGGCAGGCAAGTGGTTAGGGGTGATGAGGCAGGCAGGCAGAGGGGTTAGGGGTGATCAGGCAGGCAGGCAGGCAAGCGGTTAGCAGCCAGCGGTCCTGGATTGCGAGAGGGATGTCTGACTGCCGGATATTCCCCGAGGGGTCCTGGTTTGCAAGAGGGTGCAGTCCAGGCTGAGGGACCACCCCCCCATGCACAAATTTCGTGCACTGGGCCTCTATTGTGTGTATATATGTATATATGTATATATGTATATGTGTATATGTGTATATGTGTATATATGTACATATATACACACATCTGTGAATATTTTAATATTTTTCTCTGCTAGAAATGATGACAGTAATGGATAAGATGGGCTCAGAAGCTTTTAAAAAAGGAAATTCCACACCCACAAACCAAATGTAGCCACGAGGATGTGAAACTACACAACCTACTCTGAGCGCTCACCTCCTTGGAAGGCAGGGAATCTTCCCTCAGTCATTATTGGTGGGATTCCTTCCTCTATAGAGGTGTTGCCGTGATCCAGAAGTCCCAGGCAGTGCCAGCACCTCAGGAAGGCTCCTGTGGGCGTCTCTCTGAACAGTTGGGTGCAGAGATGTCCCTTTCTCAAGCTCACACGGGCCCTGGCAACCTGCTGCCCTTGTGCCACAGGTACCACAAGAGCAGCTTGGCTGAGGCTGGAAACCAGAGGCCAAGCACCCCCGGCTAAGGCCCATCTTATTGGCTTTGCCCTCTGAGGTCATTCCACCTCCCAGCTGAGGAGCAAATGCTTCCAGGCCCACCCCAGCCTCAAGGGATGTCCCTTGTGCCCACCTCTCTCCTCAAAGAGCTTGGCCTGTGGAAAACAAAACCCAAATAACTTCTGCTTTTACCCTCTAAACAAATGTCCTAGGGGCACCAGAGGCTGGGTACAAGTTTGAATCTAGGGAAAATAATAGAGACAAAAATAAAATATAAATTATCTTAATAAGTTATCCTGCTTGAAAATAATTTGCAAAGGTAAGAAAAAATAGTATTTTTGCCTCTTTTCTCTCTATCATTCCCTATGTCTCATTTACACTTGCTTCATATCTCACTCTTTCTCTAACTTTTCCATTTCTCTCATTACTTTTATCTCTCTTCTCTCTTTCCAGGACCATATCCCTTACTGGAAATAGGGGTGCTCGAAAGTGCTTCCGTGTAGAGTATGGCACTAGCTTAGATTAAACTGGCAAGGGCGTCTTTAGAACTATTTTCCAATAAATAGTTCTATGTCTTTTAGACAGTGTGTGTGTGTGTGTGTGTGTGTTTGTGTGTGTGTGTGTGTGTGTGTCCACTTTTCCTTTTATTCTCAAGAATGTTTGTCCATAGATACCTCAATGGTCTTGAGGATATTCTGGTCAAAGCACCCTACCCTTCACCCACAAGTTGTGTTTATAATTTAGATGATAAAATAACCACTTTAATTTGCAAAAGTTAGTTCTCTGGCTTTTTCAAACTTTCTTCAGATATGGGCACTTAACTTTTTTCAGATTTCCAAGCCCCTTAACTGTTTAACTCATCCGAGTTTTACAGTGTTGTAAAGTGAAGTTGCAGTTAACAGATGTTCATTTCAAGGAGCTCCAGAATGTTATAAATTATTGTAAATTAATTTGCTCATTTCAGAGTTTGACAAAGCAGCTCTCAGAGCCTTCCCCGCGCTGTGCTGGAAGAAGGGAAGAGTAAAAAAAGCAGTAGGTTGGGGTCCCAGGAAAAAGAGTGTCTCCTGTGTTTCAGTAAGTGGCTGTGTCACATAAAATTTATGTTGGCTGTTAAGTGGCCAAGCCAGCTGCATCCCATGTGCCACAAATGTTCTGGCCTCCTATTCCTGCCGCTCGGTTATTGTGTCTATAAATTCAATGGGCCACCTGTGCAACGTGCTCATCCAGAACGGCCCCAGAGGAAGCATTAACGTATCAAGGCTCATGAAGCACAAATCCTTAAATGTAAAAACCGACACTTTCATCCTCTCCAGGCTACATCTATATAGATTTATTTTTAATGAAAAAGGAAAAAGGCTTATTTTTTCTGCTTGCAGTGAAGTGCCTACGAATGGTGTTAAACAATTAACAATTGTGTTTTTAAATTTTCTACTATTAAAAAACTATTTCATTCTCCTCTGAAGCTATATGTTAGTCCATGGTTAGAACATAATTATTAATAAATCACCACTCAGTTTAATCATGAAAATGGCCCATGCCAAGTGCCTGATGAACATCAACACATAGAACAAAAAGGAAAAAGAAAAAGAAAAGGTGAATTTTGAAAGTAACTAAATACAGTTTTTATTTTTTTCAATTATCTTTTTTTGTCCGGAAAATGTTATCTACTAGGAAATCCAATAGAGAATCCATTTCTCTATTTTCCTTCTCCTCTCCAACAATGTTAGCCAAATACTTGAATGTATTTAGTAACATTTTGAATATACTCCTATTAGTATTGCACCTGGGGGATTGTGATATTCATTTATCTCATCTCCCCCCTCATAGTGTAAGCCTCTAACAGCAGTTCTTAATGGTGCAGGTGAGTGGATCATTTGGGGACCTCTTTGTACATATACACTCACTTTCCCAGCACTCCCTACCCTATCCTAAAGACTATCAGAACCCAGGAAAGTCAGAAGTAGAGAAACAAAAAGAGAGGTCATGTGTATTATTAACTAAGCTCCCCACTGTAGGAAGAAGATGTATTGCATTCATATTTGTGTGCATATCACTACCTGGCACATCACAAGAGATTGATTAACTCTGAATAAATGAGTGGGGAAAAGGTAAAGCAAAAAAACTTTCAGTTCAAATAATTCAATGCTAATAATTTTCAGTCAAGTAATCCACTAAGTTTTGTGTTGGAGGGAAAATTTGTTTCAGTGCATTATTTTCCAATTAACGTTTGTGCCCTTTAAACCAGTGGAGAACCGAAAAGAAGGTGATGCTGTGTGGGGGAAGAAAAGAGGCAGCACTAATGCCTAAGAGCAAGGCCAGTGTAACAGAGGGAATATAAAGAGAAGCTCTACAGTGTATGACCGTGAGGGACCCCGGGCTCCGTCGTGAGAACCAGAACATTTATGTTTGAAAGGTGCTGAAAGAGCTGAACCCAATCTGCCACGCATTTCCATCATCCCTGCTGATAAAACATGAAAAGTTAGGGTTAACTGAAATGTGATCACAATTACTGAAATGCGATAACTATTTTAGAGGAGGCAATAAAATGCATGTTCTGTTACACCTCTTGGGTGATCAGGACCAGCTCCTCTCCTTACCAGGGAGTAAGAGAAAAAAAGGGACCCAATATTCAGGCACTTAAGCTAGTTCAGGCCATAGTATGTAGAAAAGAATTAATCTCACTCAAGGAGAGGACTAGCCTTTGTCATCTCCCGGAGATGTCTCTAGGAAGTGTGTCTTTGTTGCCCTGGCTCTCTGGCCCGCACCAGACATTCTAACAATGAGACTTATGATGGGGGTTTGGGCCATGCGGTATCTACGACCTCAAGGTGGGCTGGAGACAAAAGGGATCAGCTCTACCTCCAGGCCGGCTGGAGGCGAAAGGGCAGACATTCGGGCAGCCAACACCGTAATCAAACCCCAATAATAACTATGAACACAAGCCTCAGGTGAGCTCCCCCGGTTGACAGTTCTCCGTGTGTGTTGTCACACATCATCGCCATAAAGTAACACTGCCCAAGACTCCATAAGGAGGGATAACTGGAGGCTCTTTGTTTGGGACTTCCTTGGATTCTGCCCCATGAATCTCTTCCCCTGGTTGATTTTTTTTATCTGTAACTGAGTATAGCCCTGGCCAGTTTGGCTCAGTGGGTAGGGCATCGGCCTGAGGAAGGGTCCCAGGTTCGATTCTGGTCAAGGGCTCCTACCTCGGTTGCAGGCTCTATCCTCAGCCCTGGTCGGTGCATGCAGGAAGCAATCAATTGATGTGTTTCTCTCACATGTTTCTCTCTCTCTCCCCTCCTTTCCACTCTCTCTAAAAATCAAAAATAACTGTGAGTATAACTTCTTTCCGTGAGTTTTGTGAATCCTCATGATGAACCAGCAAGCCTGAGGGGTGGACTTTGGAACCCCAGACTCTGCCGGTGGTGTCAGGAGGTAGTGGTCTTGTGGACCGTTCTCTAACTTTACACGGACATTTTCCTTTTTGAGGGTCGCAGACTCTCGGGTCACTGCAACATAAAAATTAAATGAGAGGCTACACCTTTTTTGAAAGTCTGATTGAAGCACATAATTCCACTTCAGAGCCAGGCCCGCGTCACGTCTTCTTTCCCCACCGCCTGCCTGTCAGTGATCCCTTCAGGTTCTCAGCTATGAGGCAAATGGAAATGTCAGCCAAGCCCTGACCTACATTTCAGCTTCTTGAAGAGGAACTCCAACTGTCCAATGTAAAATGACTGGCTCTGGTGTCCCGATTTGGGAAAAGCTAGATTACTGAAAGTGAACTAACTGCTTTGTCAGTAGTTTTTGTTTCCTCAGCTTAATTTAGAATTAGCTGTTTCATCCAAGCAGTAGAACCGCATACACGCTCTGTCAGAATCTTTGACACCAAATACATGATGCTTAGTTTTAATTTGTAGCCAACATTAATATTAATTATAAATGTGTTTCTTAAGAGAAGAACATTTAAATGCTAAAATAAATAAATAAATAAATAAATAAATAAATAAGCAATGAGCAACAAAACAGCCCAAAATTAGGCTACTGTGTGTCTAGTCCTGAGCTGAGCTGGAAATCCTAACTGACTGTCATCAGTGTCTCCAGGGGCAACTAAAACTTCAGAAAAACCATCTCTCTAGACTGCTTTTCTTTATTTTGAAAGCTTCCATAGTCATTTTCTAGTTGTCTGTTGAGCGATAGATGTATTACTTTGTTTTTTAATCCCCTCCTGATCCAAAGTAGGAAATCACAATGGAGCATTACTTTGATATTTCAATAAATAATAACAAAGTTGACAATCATGATTATAATACATACTCAAATAGTGTTTACTCTGTTAAGGAACTCTTCTCAGCACTTTAAATAAATTAATTCTCAATCCTCACAACCATTAGCCCCTATTGTGATAATAGTTACCCACTGATACACATTTGACAATTAAAAAGAAAAATTAAAGCCATAATTCTGTGGCATTTGAAAAGGCCACTTTATTTCAGGTAGGTTTTCTTCTCAGCCCATTCTCTCTCATATCTACACACAGGACTTTTAGTACTGATCTTCCAAAAAGAGCATCACGCATCATGGATCAGTTGTCTTCTTGCAACTACTGTTTTTTCTCCTGGCTAGAAAAAAGAAAGACTTATAAGAAACCCAAAGGGGTTTGGTAGAATAAGAGCATTGGAAATAGAAGTGGTAAAGTGGACTCGGCTTACAGGCTGTGGCGCTGTCGCTAGCTCTCCATCAGAGAGGACAGCGTCCCACCCGCTACCTGTTTTCAGAAGGGAAAATCACCTCACTTCTTGATGGGGGTGGTGACGTTGTGGAAGAGCATGTGACACCAACAATAATGCTTGTGCCACTTTTGGACAACATCATCTACCATTGTGATTCCCTAGGACAGTGGTCGGCAAACTGCGGCTCGCGAGCCGCATGCGGCTCTTTGGCCCCTTGAGTGTGGCTCTTCCACAAAATACCACGTGCGGGCACGCACGTACAATGCGATTGAAACTTCGTGGCCCATGCGCAGAAGTCGGTTTTCGGCTCTCAAAAGAAATTTCAATCGTTGTACTGTTGATATTTGGCTCTGTTGACTAATGAGTTTGCCTACCACTGCCCTAGGAGAAAGGAAAACTAATGCCTGTGTTCATTTTTCTATGAGGAACAAAGAAACACTGACACCATACTTTCATCCTATTTCACAGACAATGTGGCTGGCATACACACACATAATTTCAAATTACAGATGCCACGTTTTTATATTCTTGGTTCTCCTATTATCCAGGTGGTAGTCAAACTCAAGGCCTGAATAAGAGCAAAGCACTTATGTATTTTAGTCTTGAAAGAATCAGGCCAGTATACAGGGAATGAGTCCTTCCCATTCTAACTAATGCTAATATTTTATGAAATAACATTTCATGGAATAATGATTTATGTAATAATTATCAACTCCTTAAGAAAAAAGTGGTTCTTCTTTGGATTATGGAAAGGTATCCTTCCGCAGCACTCAAAAGAGATTTCTTTTTATGTTATTTTATTTTTTTATCACAATTTATGCCCTCTTCCACCTCTGCCCTCCCCAGTCCCCTGCCATCACCCCACTGTTGTCCATGTCCATGAGTTCTCTCTCTCTCTCTCTTTTTTTACTTTTTTGCTCAATCCCTCCACCACCCCCAGCATCCACCCCACACCAGAGCTGCCTATCTGCTCTCTACCTATGAGTCTGTATAGTCCAGTCAGAGAAAGACAAATACCATATTATTTTACTCATAAGTGGAATTTAATGAACAAACTGAACTATCAAAAGACACAAGACATCAAACTAAACTGATCCTGTCAATATCTGACTCACCAATTCCAACTTTTTCCATAGTTAGGTGTGCCAGGAGCAGCAGCTTCCAGAGCCACAGCTTGCCTAAATAGTAGCTTATTAAACTGATAACACTTATTTTTCCCCTGAAGATAATTTTTAAACTGTTTTAATAACAGACCCTGGCATCGGATCAAGGATTCGCTGCTGTCAATAAAATGTAAAATCATCTCATATGGTTTCTCAAGTTTTTCTTCATAAGCCAGGCATCCCTTTGATGAATTTTAAGACTTTTATGAGTTTTATTAAAACTCAGTAATCAAAGATTGTACCAATATGAGGTGGCTTACAGACTTGGATAGTCGTAAATCTCTCTGGTCAAACAGTGGTATTTCTTTTTCTTTGCCAGTTATATGAGAAACACAAACCAGAATGTCAAAAATATTAAAAATGAGAAATACTAAAGTTTTCAACTTTTTCTAATTGTCCTTCAATTCACTATGATAAACTGTGGGATGTGGAAGGAAGGTAGAAACATAAGAAGAAAGGAAAGAAGAAAGAAGGAAACATATTAGGAAAAAAATAGTTTTTGAGGGTAATTTACTTCACTGTGATATTTTTTAAATAAAAACTCACATTAGAAGCAATTTAATTAGAGTAAATGATCATAATTTTCAAACTACAAGGATTTTGCATGTTTGCAAGGTTATCCATGAAACAGTTACTCTACTTCAAAGGTGAAGTGGAACAATATAGCTTTTTTTAAACAGATTATTTCATAATTTTTTTAAATAAAAGTTTAGCATAGATATAAAGAAATTCCCTATACATTTACCAGTAAAATGTTCCCATTACTTAGTGCCCATAAGCATAACTCACTCTCATTTGTGGTAGGGTCACTATGGTGGAAAGTGAATGGAGTTTCATGCCAGAGGGCTTGCCTTGCTGCTCAGTTTTGAAAATTCATGTGACTCCCCTAAACCACAGTTTCTTCAATATGAAGTAGACATAATAAAATAAATAACACTTTTATTTTGAAAATTAAACAAAAATATGTCGATGAATTTATTTAATAAGTATTTAGAACGTACTAAATTATATCATAATTATTCTTTGTATCAGTTTAAATATCACATTGCAAAAAATGACCAAATAAGAAATTGTTCTCTTTTTTTCAGATTTATTAAACACTAGTGGCCCAGTGCACAAAATTCGTGCAGGGGGGGTGGGGTGTCCCACAGCCCAGCCTGCACCATCTCCAATCTGGGACTCTTCGGGGAATGTCCGACTGCCGGTTTAGACCCAATCCCCTAAACCGGCAGTCGGACATCCCTCTCGCAATCCGGGACAGCTGGCTCCTAACCGCTCACCTACCTGCCTGCCTGATCACCCCTAACCACTCTGCCTGCCGACCTGCTCACCCCCAACTGCCTCCCTCCACTGGCCTGCTCCCCCCCAGCTTGCCCCCACTGCCGGCCTGTTCACTCCCAACTGTCCCCCCCACTGGCCTGATCACCTCCCAATTGTCCTCCCCTCCTGGCCTGATTGCCCCTAAAAGCCTCTGCCTCGGCCCCGCCACCATGGCTTTGTCTGGAAGGACGTCATGAAGGTCTCCCAGAAGGTCTCCCAGTCTAATTAGCATATTACCCTTTTATTGGTATACATTCTTTTATGAAATTAGGTTTGAAATTACAGACCAGGAGATGGGAGAAAGCTCCGTTAAAATGCTAACCAAAATTAAGTTTTGAAGTATTTTGTGACTTAACCTTAAAATTTAGTAAAATTAGTCTTCTGCTTCCATTCCAAAACAAGATTTTTCAGAAACTCAGGTATTTCACATTTCAAGATATATATTACAGAGGTAAAATAATGAGGCAGCAGTGTGTGAATATAATGTAGATTTTTAAAATATATTTATATGCTAACTGATATTTTACAAGGAGAGGAACCTGATGAGCTTTCTCCTAATTAAAAAAAAAAAAAAAGGATGAGTTGGGGAAACTTAGCTACAATTAGAGCTTCTCGGGACTGTTTTTGAAGTGGCATCAGCACAGAAAGCAAACCGTGATTAATTTTTCCAAATACTAAACGTTGTATGTCGTGAATTAAGTCAGCTCATTTTAACTACTCTGCACTGTGTGTCCTATTGTCCAGTTTGAGTTCACATTTTCAGTAGAGAGCCATATGTGCCCCTTGTACCCTACTGTCACTGCAATGAGAAAATTCTGGACATGGTCATAAATAACACAGCCAGTGTGGTGGGCATCTCACTAGAGAACTGCATCCCAGTCTGTTCTGCATTGATTCCTTGAACTTGACAGGGGTCAAAGCTATACTAAGTTTCACATTTCCTGCCTGTCCACTGAAGGGCAAAAAAATAATCTTGCCCTTTTAAGCCAGTTACTCCTAAAATCCAGACCGCATTCACCATCACAAAGTTGTGTGGTGAGAGCCTGGGTCGGTTCCCTGGCCCCCAGTTCTCATAGCTCGAGTCACTTTGACAAGCTGGGATGACAAGCACGGGGTGGAAAGAATAGTAAGACTTGAAGCAAAAAGATGATTCAAGTCCAAAACCTGTCACTTAGATTTGAGTGAACTTGAACACATCTGTCAATTTACCTAAGCCTTAGATTCCTCTGAGAAACAAAATCAGTGTCCTACTACCCAATACCAAAATGAAAACTCAAAGTCAGTGGCTGTCAAACTCTAGTATGCATCAGTATCACCTTGAGGGCTTGTTGAGGCACAGATGGCTGGGCCCCACTCCCGGAATATCTGACTCAGCAGGTCCTGGTTGGGGGCTGGGAGTTTGTATTTCTAACAAGGTCCCAGGTGATGCTGCTGCAGGGGTCACACTTGGAGGACAACTCCTCGAAAATCCTATACAAATATACGTGAATAACATCACTTCAGTAGTAGATGCCAGGTAGCTATTAAACCGTTTATTGGAGAAACAAGACTTCTGAAATAAAGTGGAACCCCTTGCATAAGGCTGTGTCAGGGCTGAACACGGCGTGCCACACAGAAAGCAGAAACTTTTCAAATCTCTGCAGGTATTACCACACGAAGCATGCGTTTGTCATGGTGAGATTTTTTTTTCGGCAAACTGGAAAACGGAAAGACCTCGGCCACCCAATTCTCTTTAAAACCCCCAAAGTCTGCCTTGCTAGTAGAGACCAATTCCTCTGTGTTCAGACTTGTTCAAACTTCAATGAAGGTTTGACTCAGGGGTCCTCAAACTTTTTAAACAGGGGGGCCAGTTCACTGTCCCTCAGACCGTTGGAGGGCCGGACTATAGTTTAAAAAAAACTAGGAACAAATTCCTATGCACACTGCACATATCTTATTGTGAAGTAAAAAAACAAAACGGCAAAAACACCCGCATGTGGCCCGCGGGCTGTAGTTTGAGGACGCCTGGTTTGACCAATAACAATCTGGACTCAGTATTTAATAGCAACATTTGGTAAATGGTGTTTACCAAAACAAATTGAGGGACATGGAGCTTTAGTAGTGGTGGCAAGTGGTAACTCCATTCCCTAGCCTCTGGTTCACTGATATTCAATACAAATGGCCTCGAGGCTGCTCTTGGGACAAAATTCAAAAATGTAAGTTAAGTCTTTTGCAGAAAGCTTCCCTCTTGGGGAACCAGAAAGCTTCCCTGTGCCACAAGGCCAGGCCCTCCCTCCAAAAGGGCAGGCGCTCCTTTGTTCAGGCCCTCACCCTGTATCTCTCTCCATCTGCCTGTTGGTTTGTACCCTTATACATCTTTATAACAAATTGGGAATATTGTGAGTAAAGAAAAAATACTTCATTTAAAACTTTCAGGAATTCTGTGAAAACGTATTTCGGTGAAATAAGCATATTTACTAAAAGCCAGGAAATAGGGTGCTTTTAAAAACAGAGTTATTATTTGCAGTATTCACACACAGTCTTTCATGGTTCTGTTGAAGCTACCATTTCTTCAAGTGCCCGTCAAAATAACGTATTTTGCCTCCTAATTGGATCCTGGACAAAGAAGTCCTGTGAAAGCGATCTACTCATAGCTGTGTCCCATGTCTCTACAAAGAAGCCCAGGGGTTTCTTTGCATCAGGAAGAATTGTTCTACTTTGCTCAGTTTTACCTTGAAATTATTACCTTGCAAAATAAATATGATAAAGCATTTTGTTAGCAGTTATTTTTTCTACATTAAGACTCTACTGCATCAATATATTTCTAATGCAGATCTTACTTATAAAAGCCAAGTGGTTAGGACAGGCTCTCGCCAGAACCTGCTATTAGCTCCTGAGTCAGCTTTTTTATTAATCTTCTGACTTATTAGAAAAATGCTATTGGAGGTTTGTGCATAGTAAAATATAAGTCAGATAGTTTTAGAACTATACAGATAGTTTTAGCAGTCTTTTTGACATCACCAGCTAACATAATGGAAAATGAAAGTGGTGCTATATCTCACCATGCTGACAATATCGATGCATATACATTTGCTAGAATAAATGTCTTAAATTACAGGCTAAATTCATTAAGGCCTTTCCCAACAAACTCTTCAATAGCTCCCTCAAAAGTTTTCTAATAAACATGCCCTAACCGGTTTGGCTCAGTGGATAGAGCGTCGGCCTGCGGACTGAAGGGTCCCAGGTTCGATTCCGGTCAAGGGCATGTACCTTGGTTGCGGGCGCAACCCCAGTGTGGAGTGTGCAGGAGGCAGCTGAATCGATGTTTCTCTCTCATCGATGTTTCTAACTCTCTATCCCTCTCCTTTCCTCTCTGTAAAAAAAATAATAAAATATATTTTTAAAAAGTTTTCTAATAAACAGACATAGAGATGAGTTCTCATTTACCTGTGTTTGATGTTTTACTGGAAAATTGGTATTGACCATTCACCATGGTCAGTAGACTTCAGAACTAGTTTTTCTATGTGGACGGGGATGGGGAAGCTATAAATATCTGAGAACATAGAGAATTTTTAAATTCTCATTTCCAAAATCCACACAGGACTCCCTTCTATGCAGTATGATTATAGTTAGTGCTATATGTAGTCTGCAATAACAATTAAGACTGTAAATTACTGGTAGCTATCATACTGTTTTCTGGAACTTAACATGCACTCAGGCTTATTATAAAATATTTACCTTTTATTGCTCAAATATAGAAATTATTTAAAATGCCAGCAAAAAGTGTATGTTGTGATTCCAATTGTATACATTATGAGCATTCCATTCAACTTATCTCTAACATGGGTCAAACAGGCAACTTGTAACTCTGATGAAGGCTCAAATAAATGATTTGATAATTTTAAATGACCTAATGTGATGTGACAAGTAAAATCCATCTTAGGGAATGTGTAAAAAGTTTTCTCAGGACAAAGTGATAAGTATTGAGGCTGATGAATAATAGACTCAGTGCAATAAAGAACAGGGAGCTCTATGTCCTTCATGTCCCTTATGGGTGAGAAAAGACAAGTTCACTACACTTCTTCCATCCTATTGTCTCAGGTTCTGAAAAAAAGATGCTCAAACAAGATCAACTCTTTCCGTAAGAACAGGCAGCCTGTTAAGGACAGATGTTCCCTAGTTATCCTCTACACTCTCTTACTATGCCCTAAATTTTGAGTTCTTTTGCACGTATGTTGGGGGGTTGAGGGTGGGGGCTGACAGTGATGCCATGTCATGCTAACATCCATGAAAAAACAAAATGTAAGATGGTTTGAGCTTTCTTCTCACATTAAGGTTATAAATGGCTTTAAATCCTATTCTCCCTTCATTAATAGTGAAGTCATTCTCAATGAAAAATGTTTCCATTTTTTATTCTTTTCGAAAAATATGGGAGCAACTATAATTCCATAGAGAACATTCCAAAAACCACTAAAAACAGTAGGATACAGACCTTTACAGCACATTATTGTATATCAGTCTTACAAACCAAACCCTCAAAGCTCTTGGACAGTTAATCTTGAATTTATCTGAATTTAATTTTTCAACCAACACATCCCACTGAACATTATTCTATTATGCACTAAAGCCAAAATAACCTAAAAATATCACATATGTGTATTATATAAAAAATATATTTATATACAATTATATTTAATCTACAAATAAAGCCACACACACACACACACACACACACACACACACACACACACACACGGTTTTCCAATGCACAATAAGAGGAGGTTCCGTCTGCACTCATTTGTTTTATTGGCTTAACTAATAATTATTGAACATCTGGTTATGTCAGGCACTAACTACTAAATAAAGATAAATTGGAACACATTACCAGACTTAGTAAACCTCCTACATTAATAAAAGAGACAAACATAAAAATATATATAGAAAATAAAATTTACTTTAAATTTGTTTTTAAAAAGAGACAGACTTATAAACAGATAATTACAACATAGTGTGAAAAGGGCTAAATTAGTATGCTTTGGTTGTGGTTTGGTTTGGGTTGCCTTTTACTAAGACATTAAACAAGAAGTAGGTCAATTGAGTTCCACTAAAAGCTCTGTGTCTGGGTCCTTTTCCTCTGTGTCCTAGAGTTCCTCATAACTCATCCACTTGTAACACCATCCTTGTCTACCACACATCCCACACACTCCGAGTGTTAAATATGAAAGTCACTTGGAGCTTAACGCAGCTGATCTGCAAACTCCCATCCCTGGCAGCAGCTCATTGTTATTATCAGGTGATTTCAGAACTGTCCCCGCCACCAACACACCCACCTGAGCAGGCAGTTCTGCTGCTCCGCCTGGGCTCAGCAAAGCAAAGAGAAATATTTGAAGTGGGCCACCACGTGAGAATGGCATTAGGAGTCCAGGAAGCAAGAGAACAAAAGTGTTGGCATGAATTTCATGTCTGAGCAGTTTCCCTTTAAACACCAACTCAATACGCACTCACTACGTAGCTCTGCGAGGGCTCCAGGCTGTGCTGGGTGCGCGGGTTCAGAAAGGAATGTAGAGGATCTGCTGTAAGGATCACGTAATCTAACCATTGATATTAAAATAAAGAAACAGATTAAGACATCCTGTATTTGTAACAGAACAGTTATCAGCAAATTTGACTACCGAATATATTTCTATCAAAATGTACTGCCTCATTAGCTAGCTACTAATTTAAACTATTGAAGTTTTTTTTTTTATTATTGTTTAAAGTATTACATATGTCTCCTTTTTCCCCCATTGACCTCTCCCCGGTCGTTCCCACCCCCACCCCCCCAGCACATGCCCTCAACCCCCCTACTGTCTGTGTCCATGGGTTATGCTTATATGCATGCATTACAAGTCCTTTGGTTGATATATGTAACTCCCAAAAATTAACTACCAATTTAATTACCAATCGTTTTAATAGTGGGTAGGGTGGAGATGTGCCCTAATTAACTGGGTTAAAATTTTCTTTCTGAAGGAAAGTCAGTCATGTGTGGATCATCATAGTCTATCAACACAGCCTGAAGGAAGTGCTCCCCACCACTCTGTGCGGAATTCTCCATGCTCACCCCTTAGCTCCAACTTTGTTCCCTCTACTTTTACCCACAATCCCTCTGTCAACTGGTGCCTTGACTCTATAGTTCCACTTCCCAAAACAGTCCCTTTTTCCTCTAGACTTCATGTAGTGACAATTTCTAATACATTTAGGTGGCATTATAGCATTTCAGCAGTGGTTCCCTAACAATTACCCAGTATTGGTTTTAAATTGGAGGTTAATTCATTAGGAACCGAGTACGTTTGAGATTCCGCCTAGGATATGTTATGATCAGGACTCCTTACAGAAAGGACTCACAAATTCTCATCATGTCCATGCCCCAATTGTCATGAGTGTACATCGAGGGCTTTTTATTTAACATGGTGGGCAAGCAATAGTTAGTTTCATCTTTTGGCATCTGTGATTTACTTCTTATGCGACTGAACTTCTACAAGGCATTATTTCTAAAGCGCCAATGTCCGTCTTTGGTTTGGGCATGTGGGAATGTCTCCTAACCAAACAATGAGATGAATTTTCTACCATGATGGATAAGAGAAAAATAACAATTTTTTCCCCACAAAACCCGACTGTAAACATAGGCCTGCCCCTCCCTGACCCTGGCCGCTGCCAGTGACCCACGTGCACAGAGCATGGGAATTCTCCGCTCGGGAGCCCTCACCTGCCAGCTCCATCAGGCTGCAGGGGCAGCTCCAGGCAGGCAGTAAATCTGTCAGCGGGGCCTCGTACCACATGGCACAGGGCTCCTCTCTAGCTTTTAAGACAAGCCTCCGAACAATTTTTTCCCTTTCGATTGACATAAACGCCACACTCAGAAAAAAAGACTGATACCAAAACCTTTGCTCAAGTTGCTTTTTCTCTTGAAATATTTTATCAATAGAGCCCGATAAGAACGCATTTCAAAGCATCATCTAAATGTATCCATACTTGAAAAATCAAGGACACTCATTTTGTTTTGGTTCGCCCGTAAATACTGCCTCGTGCCTGAGGAGCCGAAGATAAACGGCGTGATATGCTGAGAGGGGTCACTCCGCAGCGCGGCCGGGGTTGGAGACTGCACTGAAGCTCCATCAACTTCAAGTGGAAGACCTGTGTTGATCCACCTTCAACTTGGATGCTGCAGTTTCAGCTTCTCTTGCGGCCATTAGTTCCAGTTCAGTGCTATTGTCAGTGATGGATTGAAATAGAAAGTCACAGAGTAATCTGAGAAGGAAAGAAAAAGGGGGGGGGGGGGGGGGGCGGGAAGCAAGACTGCATTCTAACTAGTGCAGCCATTTGGAAAAGATGACTTTAACATAGGAATCCCCAAACCTCTCAACTAATAACATAACTTTCCCCAAAGTGAACTGATTTGTAGTATTTCAGACATGCAGCTCATATTTAAAATAAGTGTAGTGATTTGTTTTCTCAATATAAACATATATTTTAAAAATGGCTCCCATGCTAAATCAAGATTTTGGAGTAAAACCTGGGGTCAAACTCTGTCTTGGTCACTTGTACGTAGGTTTATGAGGATTAAATGAGACAGTATATAAAAATATCTGGAATACGACATGTGGTCGGAAAAAAAAATGTATATTAGTTTTTACTTCCTCACCAGACATTAAATATTAGAATTTAAAAACATTTATTTTTTTACATGATCAATGTAAATTTGTTGTTTTAAATTCCCTATTAACTATGGTATGACCTTTTTTTATTATTTTAGTACTGTTTCTTTTAATTATTTAAATTCATTTATTGGTATGGGCTGATCTTATTTCATTTCATAAGCTTAAATCAAGTGTGGTGATCAAGAGAACTTTAAGATCCTCCCAAGATTCCTGCTTCCTGGTGTGCATACCCTGTAAAGCCCCCTCAAGTGTAGTCAGACCCTGTTAATATGATGAAATAATCGCTACCTTCACTAGGTTATGTCTTATGAGCAAGGCTATAGAATAGACACTCCCTGGTGTGTTACATTAGGTAAGACTCTGTCTTGGCAGATGGAGAGAAGGAGATGCTGCAGCTATTCTTGAGCTGGAAGAAGTAACCACCGTGTTGGGAAAGGGCTTTGGGAAAGGGTATTGCCGTGGCCTCGTAGGAGCTGAGACCAACCTTCTGCTGACAGCAATAAAATGGAAACCTCAACCTACAATCCTAAGGAACTGAATTCTAGCAACAACCACATGGTCTTGGAAAAGCACCTCAACCTTCAGGGGAGAATACAGTCTGGCCAACACGCTGTTTGCAGACTTGTAAGGCCCTGAGCAGAGGACCCAGGCTCCTAACCCAGATTCCTTACCCACAGAAAGTGTGAGATAATGTATGTGTGTTGCCTTAAGTACTGAGCTTGAAATAACTTGCTACACAGCATAAGAAACCAATTCAAGATGCAAATTACATTTCATAAGTGATTAATATAAAAGTCATTCCTTTAAGGAGAGAGTAAAGTATGAATATCTGGCTCCTTAAACCCTAATAGGTTAGGGAAGGCATGCCAGCTCCTGTCTATTAGAAATCATTATCGTTGACAGCAAGACAGAGGCCTATTTTTAAAAAGCAGATTACTAATGATATTTAGGAGTAACAGTGACAACAACTCACATTTATTGGTCATGTTTTGTGTGCAGGCACTTGAAATGCTATAGGTAATCCATTTTAACATGGCAGTTACTTAAGAATCAGAAAGAAGTAAGTTCATATTCTGATTCCACCACTTAGCTATGGAAAATTGAATAAGTATTTAACTCAGTTTCTTTTTTTAAAAAAAATTTATTCTTTTAGGGCTGCTATAAAGATTGCTATAATATAATATACAAGAGGCCTGGTGCATGGATTCATGCACCAGTGAAGTCCTTCAGCCTGGCCCGTGGGGATTGGACCAAAACTGGCAGTCCAATATCCCCCTAAGGGGTCCCAGATTGCGAGAGGGCACAGGCCAGGCCGAGGGACCCCACCAGTGCACAAATGTGTGCACCAGGCCTCTAGTATGCATATAAGATCTTTAGTTAATCTCTTCCCACCCTCCCCTCTCCCCCCTTTCCTTTGAGATTCATCAGTCTGTTCCACGTTTCCATGCCTGTGGTTTCTGCTCCTGTGCTGAGCATCTGCCCCCTAGTGGTCAGTGTGCATTATAGCTACCAGCCAGTCGGCTGGTCGCTTAGGCCTTTATATATATAGATATGGATGTATTAGTCGGGGTAATCTCAGTGTCTTACAAGACAAGGTGTTCACTTGGCTTCCTTCTGCATGGTTCTTCAGAATCCTGATTCCTTTTTCTTTTATCAAATCACTATCCACTGGCTATTCTGTATTTAAACAGCAAAAATATTGAGAGTGAGGAAAATCTTTTAGTGCATTTGTGTCTAGGCCTGTAAATGGAGTTCAACACTTCCATGAATGTTGAACTGACAAGAACTTGATACTATGGTTCCAATCTTTCTGCAAGGGAAGCTGCTAAACATAGCACTATTTGCCCAACAAAGGAAATGAGATTGGAGAGCTTCTAGCCTGTCTTTGCCACAACTGTGACCTAGGAGAAAGTTGCCTCTTGTCTCTTAAGGAATATCTCCAAGAGTATACTGAGAGTGAGAGTGAGAGTGGGAGTGAGGAAACAAACCACCTCATTTCTCCTTTGACCATTGGATGGCTCCTGGTGTCAGGTATTTCTCTCTTTGTAGGTCAGATTCATTTGCTCTTAGGGATACTCAATTGTTCTCTGGGCTGTTTAAAACCACACAACACAACAAACACTTGTGCATTTTCCTGTAATTGTTTAATTGGCTGGGGGAGTGAGGTCAGGTTGAAGATGAGTTAAGTGATTTAACTTGTACATAATTTAAAATTTTAAATTTATAAAGTAAACTTGCATAATATATGGAGTAAAATACAAAATTCACATGAACTTCTAAATGGGAAAACCCGAAATTTCTTTGAAATTCCATGTAAGAAGGGGAGGGACCATTATGCTGAGTATGTGAATGTGTTCATCTTGCTTTAGGATTATTTCGGGGAAAAGGTATCAGAAACACTGGATCATTCAAGGTGAACATATTATTTTTGTTGTCTTTAATTATTTAACTGAATCTTTCCACTTCTTTTTGTGTCGAATATTTTGTTATAGGTATATATGATTATTAAATATTAGCATAATCTGAATGTTACACACCAGCTATATGAAAACTTACACTTAATTAAACACTAAATGCTTTCCCACACCTTCAGTATAAATATACCAACATTCCTTCAGCTAAAAATGGTTATCACCCAAATGGCACTATGTCTGTGTTGCCATCCAAATGTTAAGAGCATTTCTCTCTTGCAAGTGTTCAAAGATAGGCAGGTGGAGAGGTGTTGTAAGACAAAGTATAGCCAACCCAAGTAACTCCTTCAAATTTGTGTCTGTCAACATTTCAGAAGAGGTGACTTGCTGTTGACTGGATTTCTAGGCCTAAGACATGTGTTTATTTGAATTTATGACTAAGTTTAACTCTTTCACTTCATATTTTAATATGTAATATTATTTTACTAGATATAAAATGCGTGGCAATGGTATCTAATTAAACAAGCTAATATGCACAAAGAAAGAGTTAATGATTTCACTCCTGCTCAATCTAACACCCACCCAGAAAAACATGTTTCTCCTAGATAACGCAAATACATATAAGCATACATATACTTAGAATTTTTAGATGTTTCTTTTTACAAAAAGGGAATTGTACCAAACACATTGCACTTCTCACTTCATGTATTATGAAAATTACTCCAGTTAATAAATGTGGATCTCATTCATTTTAAATCATAGAATATTCCCTAATATTATCTATAATAATAAAAGTGTAATATGCTAATTAGACCAGATGTCCTTCCGGATGACCTTCCGGATGAAGCCAGGGCTGTGAGGGAAGCCCTGATCCCAGGTGCCAGAGGGAAGCTGGTGCCGGCAGCCAGGGAAAAGAAGGCCTACTCTTGCATGAATTTTGTGCATTGGGCCTCTAGTATACCATAATTGATTCAACTTGGACACTCGTGGGCTTCTTTGCTTATATTTGTGTTTGTAAACCATTACAGAAATATCTGCAATATAGATATCCTATATAATAGAAAAGTAATATGCAAATTGACCATCACTCCAACACACAAGATGGCTGCCCCCATGTGGTCAAAGAGGGCCGCTCCCATGTGGACACAAGATGGCTACCACAAGATGGCCAGCAGGGGAGGGATGTTGGGAGGGACCAGGCCTGCAAAGGAGGGCAGTTGCGGGGGGGACCAGGCCTGCAGGGGAGGGCAATTGGAGGGAACCAGGCCTATAGGGGAGAGCAGTTGGGGGGACTAGACCTGCAGGGGAGCACAGTTGGGAGGGACCAGGTCGGCAGGGGAGGACATTTAGGGGCAACCAGGCTGGCAGGGGAGGGCAGTTAGGGGCAACCAGGCTGGAAAGGGAGGGCAGTTAGGGGCAACCAGGCTGGCAAGGGAGGGCAGTTAGGGGTGACCAGGTCAGCAGGGGAGGGCAGTTAGGGGGGACCAGGCCTTCAGGGGAGGACATTTGGGGGGGACCAGGCTGGCAGGGAAGGGCAGTTGGGGGAAACCAGGCCTGCAGGGGAGGACAGGAGGGGGGGACCAGGCCTGCATGAGAGGATAGTTGGGGGGGACCAGGCCTGCAGGGGAGGGCAGTTGGGAGGGACCAGGCCTTCAGGGGAGGGCATTTGGGGGTGACCAGGCTGGCAGGGGAGGGCAGTTGGGGGTGACCAGGCCAGCAAGGGAGGGCAGTTAGGGCAATCGGGCCAGCAGGGGAGCAGTTAGGCATTGATCAGGCTGGCAGGGGAGTGGTTAGGGGGTGATCAGGCTGGCAGGCAGAAGCGGTTAGGGGCAATCAGGTAGGCAGGCAGGCGAGCGGTTGGGAGCCAGTCCTGGATTGTGAGAGGGATGTCAACTGCCCATTTAGGCCCGATCCCAGGGGAGGGGTCCCAGATTGGAGAGGGTGCAGGTTGGGCTGAGGGACACCCCCCCCGTGCACGAATTTTATGCACCAGGCCTCTAGTCTTTTTATAATGGAACTTTTATTTCTTAATATAAACAACTAGATTTTGAAAGAACCAGTAAATGCATTTATTTTATTTTTTAGTTGACATATAATATTATATTAGTTTCAGTCTTAAAACATAGTGATTAGACATTTATATAATTTACAAAGTGATCACCTCAATAAATATGGTACCCATCTGACATCATATACAATTATTACAATGTTATTGACTATATCCTTTATGCTGTACATTACAACTCCATGCCCATCTTGCAACCATTATTTGGTTATCTGTGTCTCAGTGAATCACCACCACAGTGGGCAATTTTCAGCTTGCCAGCTCCAGACTGTGGCCCCTTAGCAAAACTTTTCACCTTGAATGGGCCACAGGAGCTCTGACTCTCACCTTGGGAGTTTGAAAGAGGCTCTTCCAAGTTTATTCCTTCCCTGGGTACTCTGCCTTAGCCCTAGAGGTCATGATTGCTCCCCTATATTCTATTCTTCTGTTCTTTCCAGTTCTCTCTATATACCTTAGTAGTTAATCCTCCTAATTAATAAACCTCCATATTAAATTTTCTCCGCTCAAATTACTAGCATATTTCCTGTCTCTTGATTGACACAGCATATCCCTGACTAACTGCTGAAAAAAGAGCATTTCGTCCCTCCTACCAGTTACAAGAGTATGAAACTAATTGTTTTTAGCCTCTAAAATTTGGGGCTTGCTAGTTATAGCAATTAAACTACCTGAGCAAACAGTCAAATTACAGCAGTATAGTAGTAGTTAATATCTGGTAAATCAAGTGCTCTAGAATCATTGTTTCAAGTTGACATAGCTATTCTCAAGAAATAATATTTTCATATAAAATTTGACTTATCTCATTCTAGTAAATGAAAATTCCACTCCACTAGAATTCTGATTGAAATGATATATTTATGAAATTTAATACTTTTATAATATTAACTTTTTACCCTGGGAAACAGATTATAGCTCTATATTTGTTCAGCTTTACATAATGTCCTTCAATAAATGTTTTATATTTTTTCATGCAGGAAATACCTTATTTGTTAAATTTATTTTACCACTATTTTACATTTTCTTAATTTTAATCATTGTTTTTTTTAAATCCTTTGGGTTTTTGTCATCTGAAATAGATCTAAATCTAATATTTCCATTGGTTCACTTCTTATTATGTTAATTGAAGCCTCTAAAAATGTTTGCATAGGCATGAAAGTAGATATCACATTTTTTGTGTTTGATTTTTATGGATATAACTTAATATCATACAATTTATTTTGTCATTTACTGTTAACAAATTAACTTGTCCTCTTCCTTTTACATAGTAGAATTTTAGGTAAGAAGTAGTTGCTGGGATTCAGTAACAGTAAGCCTCCACTAGCCACAGCTTCCCTTCATGGAATCTAAGGCATATTCCTAACCTTGAAATTGTCCACATAAGACTTGATTGGCAGAAGAAACTACAGAGCTCCGAGTGTTCGCTGCTCCCTTGCCTCAGAACTACCAACACAACTATAGGAGACTCAGAACTCCACATCGTCCCAATGAGACCAATACTTCCCTACCCCATAGAACTCCCGGTGTCACCAATGCAAATTGTTTAAGAAACCATCCCCCAAAGGATAATATAATTGGAGATAACTACCTCTTCCTGAAAGACGTTTAAGACTAATGCCATCATGCCCTAGATCCCTGGTTAGTCTACGCCCATCACTGAAATCCCAAGCCACTCCACACTCTTTAGACAGTCTTCATTCCCAGGCTCTGAGCCCCTGTATAGATCCCCTAAAGATCCAGTGATGGGCAACCTTTTGAGCTTGGTGTGTCAAACTTCGCCAAAAAACTGAGCATAACTCGGGTAGTGTGTCACTTTGAGGAAAAAACTAACTCCAAGATTCTAGTCGCAAATGTTTCATCTCAGGAGCAGCAAATGTTTCATCCTCGGCATGCGGCCGCGTGTCATCAGAAATGGCTACGCGTGTCAGTGCTGACACGCGTGTCATAGGTTCGCCATCACTGCATCTGATCAAGCCCTTCCTAGTCCTAACTGATTCTCCTACTAGGTCTCAGCTGAGGTGCTAGTGGCATTTGATGAAGGGGCCAGAGATGTTAAAAGTCCTGCCATTCATGGACAATTTCTGAACTATAAGAATTACTTCATGTAAATGGCCAATAGTTTATTTGTAGAGAAACAGTAAATTTTCATAAGTATCCCCTAAAACTCCTATCTTTCACCAGCAACAACTTCTCTATCCTCAACCTAATCTCTGACTCTTCATTTAAACTACTTGCTCTACGAGAAACTCAGCTAGTCTCAAGTGGAAGCTGCCATAGCTCCTAAACCCAAGCTCCTTAGTTTCAACCTCACCCAGATATCAGTCATTCTATGCTGCCCATTATCAAAATCTATGACCTGTAAACTTCAATGAAAAGAAACTGCCCTTTAAGAGGCTAGGTACATTTATTTGCAGAAGAAATTCCACCTACACATATGGTCACCTCTCAGGTTGTGGGATTTGAGAAAATCTTATCTTATTGCATAGAAATTTGCACTGGTAGTGTAACCAGGCAGCAAGCCTTATTTGAAGAGCTTTCCACCCTTCTCCCACATCTAGCTTATTTAAAACTTTCTAATTTCCCTCTGAGCCTGTGTTGTCATCTTCCTAGTAAAATTGAGCATGACTTGTGTCTCCTGAGAGAGCTTTCATGTGCTGCTCTGTGCTGTTGTCACTACCTCTTGCTATTGAATTGCTTTAGCCGGTGAGACCTACTTCCTGGGAAAAGTTTCTCCCACATACTCTTTTTTTATCCAGCTGGAAAATAACCATTCAGTAGAATGCTTATTTGAAGCTGCTACTGATGCCTCTGAAGTTCATGACCCCTAGTGCCTAGTGTGAAGCAAAATATTTCCTATTTGGCCCTAAGAAGAGTCTCAAATAAGCATTATCCTCTCCTGATCTCCGGTTCTAGTGTTTCTCCACATGCTGCACATGTAGTCATTGCCAGGACCCCACCATCAGATGCTCTGGTTAAACTGGTGTGAGGTGAGGCCCAGACCTCATTATTTATTCATTCCCTCAGCGATTCTAATGTGCAACCACCACTGAAAACCACTGTCACACTTTTATGTTAAGTTTGTAGCAGTTCCATCTTCTTCACTAAGAGTTTTTCTAGTCCTTCCATAAGTGAGGCCAGTTCTGTTTGTTGATTTTTGAGAGCATGCTCTCATACTTCCCTTTGCATTCTGGTGGATACGTTGTTGTTGTTTTTCTAATATAGTACTTTAGATTTCATCTTGTGGACACTCATCTTCTGAAAGTTATGTAATCAGTGAGGTCTCTGCATTATGTCATGTAATTTTTATCCGTCATCACTTTGGAGTCAGAAAATTCCACTCAGGCATATTCTCCCATCCAACCAAGGTCTAACCAAACTCAAACTATTCTTATACTAACAGGCTGATGGCAGATAAACCTTGTCTTTGCTATGCCTTCCCTAGAGTTCACAATTTTCAGGCATGTTACACAGGGTACAGCCAATACCTGCATAGTCACCTGCCATAACTATTTTCTTAAAAGTTGACTGGATATTCTTTGAGAATTTTACATTGATCCTTCAAGTCACCTTTTCCTAAATCTATAGCTATATAATATAGCAATCTCTCTGAGTTTATCATACACCTACTTTTATGTGGAACAAAGAGTCTGAAGCATATGTGCAGATTTAAGAGGCCACCTTATATTAATCATCCAACTCTGCTCTTCATAATATTAATCTATTCTTCTGTTGATATTCTCTGGGACAAAATCATAGTTTCTCATCAGTAACAACTCAAATCTACATATTGCCTGACTTTTCAAGGCCTCATTTAGAGAGCATAATTTTTATCCTTCTTTTTCACTTTATACTGGATTTTAATATCCAATTTCCCCTTCTTTTCTGTCTCTTCTATCTTTGAGAATCACAACTTTATCTTATGAAAATACCTGTATTCTTTTAACTTAGTCAGTCTTATTTTCGTATGTTTTTCTTTTATGGTACATTTTCTCTCTCTGCTCTTCTTATGAGAGTAAGATTAAAATATGTTTTTCAAATCACTCCAGTTTATCTTTAATAACCTGACCAAACCTGATTCCTAAAAACAGAAATCAATAGATGCAATACACTACATAAACAAAATAAAGGGTAAAAATTATATGACCATATCAATAGATGCAGAAAAAGCATTTGACAAAATGCAATGTCCATTTATGATAAAAACTCTCAGCAAAGTGAGAATAGAGGGGACATTTCTCAACATAAAGTCCATATATGACAAACCCACAGCTAACATCATACATAACAAGGTAAAGCTAAAAGCATTTTCCTTAGGATTGGGAGCAAGACAGTGATGTCCACTTGCACTACTTTTATTCAACATAGCATTGGAAGTCCTAGCCACAGCAGTCAGACAAGAAAAAGAAAAGAAATAAAAGGCATTCAAGTTGTAAACAAAGAAGTAAAACTGTCATTATTTGCAGATGAAATGATACTATAGAGAATCCTAAATATTTCATATACAAAAAGCCCTATTAGAAATAATAAATGAATTTAGTAACATAGCAGGATACAAAATTAATATTTGGAAATCAGCTGAATTTTTAAATACCAATAATAAACTAGCAGAGAGAAAAATTAAAGCAATTTGATTTATAATTGCACCAAAAAATAAAATACCTATGAATGCATTTAATCAAAGAGGTAAAAGACCAGTACTTGGAAAATTATAAGACACTGAAGAAAGAAATTAAAAAAAAAATACAAATAAATGGAAGCATATAGTCTATTCATGGATACATAGAATGAGCATTGTTAAAATGTCCATACTACGCAAAGCAATCTATAGATTTAATGCAAAAACCAATGGGATTTTTCACAGAACTAGAACAAATAATTCTAAAATTTATAGGAAACCCAAAGACCCTGAATAGCCATAGCAATCTTGAGAAAGAATAACAAACTTAGAGGCATCACGCTACTTGATATCAAATTATACTAAAAGGCTACAGTAATCATAGCAGCATGGTACTAGCATGAAAAAAAGATATATTGATAAATGGAAAAGAATAGAGAGCCTGGAAATAAACCCACACCTATATGATCAATTAATCTATGACAAAAAGAGGCAAAAATATACAATGGGGTAAAGAGAGTCTATTCAGTAAATCATGTTGGGAAGACTGGACAGATACATGCAAAGGAAAATAAAATAAAACTAGACCACCTTCTTATATCTTAAGTTTATATAAAAACTAGACGTCCGGTACATGAAATTCATGCAAGGGGAGGGGGGGTGTCCCTCAGCCCAGCCTGCACCCTCTCCAATCTGGGACCCCTCAAGGGATGTCCTACTGCCTATTTAGGCCCAATCCTGGATCAGGCAGTAGGACATCCCTCTCACAATCCAGGACTGCTGGCTCCCAACTGCTCACCTGCCTACCTGCCTGCCTGATTGCCCCTAACAGCTTCTGCCTGCCAGCCTAATCACCCCCTAACCACTCCCCTGCCAGCCTGATGGATGCCTAACTGCTCCCCTGCTGGCCCAATTGCCCCTAACTGCCCTCCCTTGCCAGCGTGGTCACACCTAACTGCCCTCCCAAGCCAGCCTGGTCACCCCTAACTGTCCTCCCATGCATGCCTGGTCACCCCTAACTGCCCTCCCCTGCAGGGCTGGTCCCCCCCACTGCCCTCCCCTGGAGGCCTGATCACCCCCAACTGCCCTCCCTTTCAGGCCTGGTCCCTCCCAACTACCCTCCCCTGCTGGCCTGATCGCCCACAACTGCCGACCCCTGCTGGCCATCTTGTGTTGGCCATCTTGTGTCCACATGGGGGCAGCCATATTTGACCACATGGGGGTGGCAATCTTGTGTGTTGGAGTGATGGTCAATTTGCATATTACTTCTTTATTATATAGGATAAACTCAAAATGAATTAAATACCTAAATGTAAGACCCAAAACCATAAAACTCCTAGAAGAAAACATAGGCAGTAAACTCTGAAATTGCCTTTAGCAATATTTTTTCTGATATATCTCCATGGACAAGGGACTACTTCAAACTAAAAGATTTTTTCATAGCTAAGGAAACCATCAACATAACAAAATGACAACATACTGAATGGGAGAAGATTTTCACTAATTTATAAAGAACTCATACAACTTAACACCAAAAAAAAAACAAATCCAATTGAAATATGGGCGGAGGATCTGAACAGAGATTTCTCCAAAGAAGACATACAGATGGCCAATAGGCAAATGAAAAGATGATCAATGTCACTAATCGTTAAAGAAATGCAAATCAAAAGCACAATGATATATCACCTCATACCTGTCAGAATGTCTATTATCAATAAATCAACAAACTAGTGTTGGCAAGAATGTAGAGTAAAGGTAACCTTGTACATTATTGGTGGGACTGCCAATTGCTGCAGCCACTATGGAAAACAGTATGGAGCTTCCTCAAAAAAATTAAAAATGGAAAAACTACCTATGACCCATCAATTCCACTTCTGAGTACTCATCTGAAAAAATCCAAAACACTCATTCTAAAAGATATATGCACCTCTATGGTCATTGCAGCATTATTTACAATAGCAATGGAAGCAACCTAAGTGTCCATCAATAGATGACTGGATAAAGAAGAGGTGGTACATATATATATACAGTGGAATATTACTTGGCCATAGAAAAAAATTGAAATCTTAGCATTTGCAACAACATGGATGGACCTATAGGGTATTATACTAAGTGAAATAGATCAGACAGAGAAGTACAAATACCATATGATTTCACTTATATGTGAAATCTAAAGAAAAAAATTAATGAAAAAAAAATAAAAAGAGACTCATAGAGAACAAACCGATGGCTGCCAGATAGGAGGCATTTGGGAGGATGGGTGAAAGAGGAAGGGATTAAGAAGTACAAATTGGTAGTTAAACAATAGTCACAGGGATTAAAGTACTGCCTAGGGAATATATAGTCAATAATATTGTAATAACTATGTATGGTGCCAGGTGGGAACTAGATTTATCAGAGATATCACTTTGTAAATTATATAAATGTCTAACCACCATTCTGCACACCTGAAACTAATATAAAATAATATTAAATGTCAACTATAATGGGAAAATTAAAATAAAAACAGCAGATGTACAGAACTGTTCTAATTTTAGTCATGCTAATAAAGTCACTGGATTTCCACTGTATGAGGAAGTTTCTCAAATTACTCAATATCTTGTTTTACATATTTTTACTTTTAGAAGCTCTTGAAGTACTAGAAGAGGATAATTAACACCTTCCTGCAGAGATTAGAACAGAATCCTCCAGGGAATCAATCAAAAAGCAGAACAGTGAGTATTCAATGAAATGTGAACTGAAGAATCTGCCTGTCAATATGATGCCAGCTCAGCTGTCTACATGATCTTTAAAATAGAAACTTTAAAAAAAGGACTTTTGTCACAGCCAAGTAAATAAAAACTTGAAAACAGTATTTTCATTTAAAAAAAAAAAGTAGTGTCCTACCAGCACAATTTCCCCTATCACTTTTGTCATTTTGTAAGTCAGGATGCAGAGATATGCAGAAACACACATTTGCAAGCATTTGTGTGTGGTATTGTAGTAAGGATTTGTGTTTCCATGTGTCATTCTCTACCAACACCCAGATAGCCTTAGAGACCCCTAAAACTGAACCAAAATTACAAGGTGTCCAGTTAGTGCCCCATAAAGGTTATCTTACAGTTAGGTTCTTGGACATGATAAATCCAAGGTTCCAGGGCCCCACCTGGTGTCGTGTCATTCCTGGCAGGTAGATGAAGGGACAAGTATACAATAGGCCAGGAGGCTCTTTGGAGTTCTTTCTGTCAAAAATCACTCAGACATGATGTTTATTTGTAGTAGCCTTTTTGTCTGGACTAAGGGAAGATGGATGAACTAAGACCTACTTGGACTTGTCATTAATGGCCCAAATCAATCACTGCAAAAAGTCACTGCATTACCTCAAAAAGAGGATTGAAACAAAGCATTCTGGTAAAATGAGAAATGACAACTTTACTGATGCTTTTTCTAATCATAAATAATTTGTTAAAGCATTCCATTGGTGATTGGAAGATAAGTGATTTGTTTTTATTAGGGTGTCAACATTGACTCAATTAACTTTCAAAAAAGCTGGAGAAATTTTAACCCTTCAGAAAGGAAGTACATAAGTAAATATACTCTATCTTATATGATAACTAGGAGCCCATTGCACTAAGTTTCGTGCAATAGACTTTTCCTTCACCTGGCTGCCGGCACCAGTTATCCACCAGCAGCAGTTTTCCTCTGGCCACCAGCCAATCAGAGCGCCTCCCGCCAGCACGATCAGCCACCCCGAGAGGAACTCCAATCGGGAGGCACTCCGATTGGGCGGGTGGCCAGAGGAAAACTGCTGCTGGCGGAAAACTGGTGCCAGCAGCCACGCAATCGGCCACCCCAAGTTCCGCCACCAGCGTCTGCCACAGCACCGGCCTAAGCAGCGCCGGCCGTTTAAGCCGGCAGGAGGCGCGGGGGTCGGGGACTCGCGAGTCCCCACCCCCAGCTCCTACCGCCAGCCAATCGGCCACCCTGAGTCCCGCCCCCCGCACCTCCAGCCGGCCCAATCGTGGGCGTAGCGGAGTGATGGTAATTTGCATATTACCATTTTATTAGGTATGATACCAGAAATCAACAAACAGAACGTTTGCACCAAATTTCCCATCTTAATACCTTTCAAAGCAGGGGATTGATGCCTTTGTAGATTGTACTGAACATGCAGAAACTCAAGTAGACCATGAAGTTAAGGCAGAGTGGGGCTATGGGAGGTTCCTCAGAGACCATATTTACGGTTCAGAACTGCCTCTGCTCAAAGCTGTCTTTCATTTATACTCCTTAGTGTACACACTAGAAAGTAAGCAAATGAAGCCTCATGAATATAGAATTAGTAGATATCATCTCTGTATTGGTTTTCTGGTCTTGGGAGCCCACTGATCTTTGGTATTAGCAAAGATCACGGCCCAAGTAATAGCTAAAATACTATCATACCCACACACCACCAACCCTTCCTAGATAGTTATTTGTATGGGATGTAGGTCAAAGATAGTGATAGATCATTTACCTTTGGGAAAACTCCAATACTCAGAGTATGAAGATGTTCCTCTTCTCTGGAATTTGTCCACTTTCAACAATGTAGGTGATCAGACAAGGAATACTGGATTAACTGTTTTCTAGACTTTTGACTCCAATATATTACAGCCCAGGAAACTGAAATAACTTGCAAATAAGATTGCAATGTGTCTATTGTTTAATACTAGAAATTGAGAAATGCCATGTTTCAGTTAAAAAAAGAAGAAGAAAAGAGAAAATATGAATTGAAGACTGGCAGGCTTTGTGTTGATGCTGGGTAGGTGTATAAAACGGGCCCACAGTGGGTGGTTTGTAAGCATCGTGAAGGAAGTGGTGACTAGCAGCCTAGTGGGCTCAGTAAGAGGAAGTCATGTTGTTCTCCCTTTTTGTTTACACAGTTACAAGACCTGTTTATTTCTTAGGGAAAAATATCCCACCAAAAACCAACGGCTAATGCTAATTAAAGAAGTAAAGAAAGCTAAAGGCGATGGTTATTTGCCAGAAAGTAGAGTTTGGAATTAGCTAGAGTAAAAAGATGAACTTGAGGGTAGTTCAAATACAGGACATAAACAAATCTACTATGTGCTCTAAAAAGGTACAAGGAAAAAAAAATCCATTATCTTTCTAGAGAGTCCAATAACTGTTCCAGGCGAAACAAACAAACAAATAAAAAATGAAATTTAATTAGAGATACTATTTGCTACAGTAGTATTTGCAAAATTTGACATTTACAAGTCTCAAGATATGTTGTTATTATAACGCATGAATTACAATTTTTTCATGGACTCAAAATTATTAGAACTGAAAATTTCCTGAATTAGTTTTATTTCATGCAACCATCAGTCTTCAAATGTAGAAAAGGTTCTGTCTTCATCTGCAGGTGAGGCAAATGAGACTCAAGAATTTTAAATGACAATTAACAAATAAAATGTAGAATTTGAAATCCAGGTCTAAAATACAGATCTATATGCCACACTCTTTACTAAATATCTGAATATTTGACTTTATTTCTATTTTCATTATGCCCTCTCATGCACTAAATGGAGCTGTCATCTGTCTGCCCTCTACTAAGCTACCCAAGATGGTTACATAGAAAAAAATAGTGCTCAACATACAAATGTAAAATTCAAAGCAGGTGTTCATTTAGATACTTCTTGATTCTCTTAATGAGGTTCATATGTCAAATTTTATTACATTGGGGCAAATTTAGAAATAACAGGAATCTTAGCCTTGTAGTCTATAAAATAAAAGGTGATCTGGTAAGAAAATGGGGCAAATGTAGAGGTTTGATGGGAAGAAAACAAATGCAAACAAGCACAAAGACTAAATTGAAATTTGATAGACTATTGACACAAGGGCAGAATTTAACCAAAAAATAAAATAGCCAGGTCGGCATAGTTCAGTGACTGAGCCTTAACCTATGAACCAGGAGGTCACGGTTTGATTCCCAGTCAGGGCACATGCCCGGGTTGTGGGCTCGATCCCCAGTGTGGGTTGTGCAGGAAGCGGCCAATCAATGATTCTCTCTCATCATTGATGTTCCCATCTCTCTCTTTCTCTCCCTTCCTCTCTGAAATCAATAAAAATATATTTTTAAAGTAAATAAAATAAAATCTTAGGAAGTGTTTCAAATAGGAGCGCAGTCTGCTTTGCACTGTTTGCCCCCATCACTGTCTGCCATTTTCATTCCCAGATGAGTCTGCATTAAACAGCAAGTCCAATTCACTTTCTGATCACTAGTTCCAGATGATGGCCCATGTATTGGGTCGCATAGTTTTAAAATAAACTACAAAATACAATAGTAGCCATCTGTTTTAGAATTTCCTGTTTATTGTTTTCTATGGAGTAACAAGTAAAATTAGGAACAAAACAGTTTTCATAGAGAACATTGAAAGGCAGAAAATTTTGCTTTTAAACTCATATTAAAATTAACAGATTAGTCATTTTGAATAACTAGATTTGTTTTTAGAAATTGGTTATGAATTTTTTAATTAAATAGTCTTATTACATTAACATCGCTTTGCCACAAGCCATTAATAGTTGAAAATATTATAAATTCTTAAATTTTATGTAAACTGAAAATTGCTTCCCACTGATAAATATATATAATATGCTGACATATATAATAAATATTTTATTTCAACTTTCATGTAAAATGGCAGTGGGTTTGCAGCCCCATGAATTTGACCTCTCACAACTTCCCATTTAAACTGTATTCATACTGACAGAAATTATATTGTTGGATATTTGGAGGAATTTCTATAATCAGATTGATCTAACTGGATGTAGAGAAAAATACTTTTTCTATACAAAGACAGGAAGAAAATACAGAGGTGGGTAAAAGTAGGTTTACAGTTGTTCATAATAAATAATACAATAATTTTAATAAAAATACAATAATAAACTGTTTCTTGTACTCAGAACTGTAAAACCACATCTGCCCACCTCTGTATTTTCTCTCCCATTGTCTTCCTGTGGACCCAGAACTCTAAGGATTGTACCTTTGCTTCTAGACCATTACTACTTCTGCTCCTGTCAAATAAAACTCGTTCTCAGACTCATGCAGTTTATTATACTCATTGCCCTTTTCCTGCTATTGTAACCAAATGAAATGAAGGCCTTTGTCAGTTGGCTCAGTCTCCCTCTCCATGTGAGAGAAACCTTGCCGTCTGTGTAAAGGAATCAGCATTCCGTCAAAACCTAGCACTTCAGTTCCCTGGCCTACCGTGGTACTTGTTCCAAGTAACCTTTTTCACTTCCAACTCAGATACCCACAACCAGATTGCTACTCCAGTCTTGGTCACCATCCACAACTGCTCTTCCTCCCATTGTCCAAAACTTAGTTACATAGCCAGGTTTGCCTGCAAGGGGGGCTGTAAAATGAAGTTTTATTCTGGGTGGCCACATCCCCGCTGAAATTCAGGGCTTCCACTGCAGAGAAAGAAGGGGAGAAATGATATTAGGGTACAACTAGCAGTCTCTTGTCACACCTAGTAATGTTTAAGAAGACATATGGAAGATCTACTAAGAAATACTTTTAAAATTCATGAGAGATACAAAAGTATATCGGAACCCTCGTGCACTGCTGGTGGGAATGCAGACTGGTGCAGCTACTGTGGAGAACAGTATGGAGTTTCCTCAATAAACTAAAAATGGAACTCCCATTTGATACAGAAATCCCACTCCTAGGACTATATCCCAAGAAACCAGAAACACCAATCATAAAGGATATATGCACCCCTACATTCATAGCAGCACAATTTACAATAGCTAAGGTTTGGAAACAGCCTATGTCAGTGGTCAGCAAACTGCGGCTCATGAGCCACATGCAGCTCGCGAGCCGCGGTTTGCCGTTCTGTTGACTAATGAGTTTGCCGACCACTGGGATAGGGGCTTAATCACAAGGAACAACAATAGCCTGTAATTATTGGAATCGGTCAGCAAACTCATTAGTCAACAGAGCGGCAAACCGCGGCTCGTGAGCTACATGTGGCTCGAGAGTCGCAGTTTGCCGACCACTAGCCTAAGTGCCCATCAGCAGATGAGTGGATTACAAAACTGTGGTACATCTACACAATGGGATACTACGCTGCGGTAAAAAAGAAGGAATTCTTACCATTTGCAACAGCATGGATGGACCTGGAGAGCATTATGCTAAGTGGAATAAGCCATTCAGAGAAAGATAAATGTCACATGATCTCACTCATTTGTGGGATACAATGATCAACATGATCTGATGAACAAAAATGGATCCAGAGACAAGGTGGCACTGAGCAGACTGTCCAACCTTGGGGAGAAGGCAGGGGAAGGGGGGTTAAAGATCAACCAAAGGACTTGTATGCATGCATATTAGCATGACCAATGGGCACAGACACTGGGGCGGTGGGGCCTTGTCCTTGGGGGTGGGAGTGGCCGGAAGGAAGGGGGGTTAATTGGGGAAGAAAGGAAACATGTAACACTCTAAACAATACAAAAAAAAAAAAAATGTAGGTCTGAACAAATGATAACATACACTATGTTCTTGTGTGAGCAAAGAGAAATTTTACCTTGATAATTTACCAATAAATTGTAATAGCCATGAATTTTAATGCATCAAATAGTATTTAAATATGTGTATAAAATAAGACTCTTAAATATGTTTGTAAATAACAGAAACAATTATAGTAATAAGTCACAATATTTGTCAGGTAAATAAATAAAAATAAGGTTATAATTATTTTTAACAATTGAATAAATAACATCTAGATGTCATCTTAGGTCATGTTTCCATCAAAACTAAAATTGGTAAAAGTCCCCATTATACATACCAGTACATCAGGCAAAGGTTGAATGCTGCCCCAAGACTTTGGCAACTCCCATGTCTTTCCCTCTGGAGACTCCCTCTAGCCTTGTCCCTGCCCTCTGAACCTCATGCAATTCTTGCCTTCTGTCTTACTCTGCTTTATCCAGTGTGCATAGGTCCACACAGGGACACAGACCCACTTCTTCACTTCTCTAACATTAGCTCACAGAGGCCTATATTTTTCCCTATTAAACTTTGTTTTGTTTTGTGTTTTTTTAAATATGGAACGCTTCACGAATTTGCGTGTCATCCTTGCGCAGGGGCCATGCTAATCTTCTCTGTATCGTTCCAATTTTAGTATATGTGCTGCCTAAGTGAGCACTTAAACTTTGTTTTAATGGGTGTCAAAATTCTGTAATAGATTTTTGGTCAAATTGTTTCCATTAAAAAGTACTGATTTTAGCCGAAACCGGTTTGGCTCAGTGGATAGAGCGTCGGCCTGCGGACTCAAGGGTCCCGGGTTCGATTCCGGTCAAGGGTATGTACCTTGGTTGCAGGCACATCCCCAGTAGGGGGTGTGCAGGAGGCAGCTGATCAATGTTTCTCTCTCATCGATGTTTCTGACTCTCTATCCCTCTCTCTTCCTCTCTGTAAAAAATCAATAAAATATATATATTTTTTAAAAGTACTGATTTTAAAAACGAACAACTTAAAAACTGCCACACACACAAAAAAAACAAATGATCTACAAAACATCCTCCATTTCTTCTGAAGGTTTTACTCTGCATTATGATCATTAACCAGTCTTTTACTATTAAGTGTAAATGGGCGGTTGCAGTGCTACCACTGAGTAAGACTGGGGTGGCAGGTGTTTGGGATAATAATCATTTTGTTTTCTGGGCAGACTCGGTGACTTTGCCAGCTCCAGCTGCCTTGTTGTCCACTGCTTAATGACACTCACAGCAGCGGTCTGTCTCATGTGATGAACAGCAAAAAGACACAGAGGAAGATAGTCAGAGAAGCTCTCAACACACAGTGGGCTTGCCGGGAACCATATCAACGAAGGCAGCATCTCCAGATTTCACAAACTTAGGGCCATCTTCCAGCTTTTTCCCAGAACCATGATCAATCTTCTCCTCCAGCTCAGCAAATCTGCAAGCCATGTGAGCTGTGTGGCCATCCAGCACAGGTACTTACCCAGCACTGATTTGGCCTGGGTGGTTCAGGATGATCACCTGAGCTGTGAAGCCAGCTGCTTCCATTGGTGGGTCATTTTTGCTGTCACCAGCCCCATTGCCATAATGAACATCTTTGACAGACACGTTCTTGACGTGGAAGCCCACATTGTCCCCAGGAGGAGCTTCACTCAAAGCTTCATGGTACATTTCATCTGACTTCCCTTCAGCTATACCATTGCCTGGAGCAAAGGTGACCACCAGGCTGGGTTTGAGAACACCGGTCTCCACTCGGCCCACAGGGAAAGTACCGCCAGTTTTGTAGTTATCCTCGAGGGGCTTGTTAGTTGGATGAGTTGGTGACAGGATGTGCTCTAAGCTTTAAGCAGTGTGGCTCCCTTGCATTTCCATCTTTATGGGTGACTTTCCATCCCTTGGACCAAGGCATGCTAGCATTTGGCCTCAGTATGTTGTCGCCATTCCAACCAGAAATTGGTACAAATGCTACTGTGTCAGGGTTGTAGCCAAATTTCTTAATGTAGGTGCTGACTTCTTTAACAATTTCCTCAGATCACTTCCGGCTATAGGCTAGCTCAGTGGAATCACTTTGTTAATGTCAATTGGTTGTTTCACACCCAGTGGTGTGTAAGCCAGAAGGGCATGCTCACAGGTCTGCCCATTCTTGGAGATGCCTGCTTCAAATTCACCAACACCAGCAACGACAATCAGGACAGCACAGTCAGCCTGAGATGTGCCTGGAACCATGTTTTTTATACCGTTTCTGTGCCCTGGGGACCTGTTTTCAGGTCCACTCCATTTTGCCTCGTCTCAGAAAATAACTTGTCCTTAATTTTTTTAACGTAGTTTTAACGTAGAGATAGCTCCACAGGTAGCTTGGATGGAATATATCGTAAGGGTTACAATATCACCATAATTTCCATCAGACTCTGTAGAGACATGCCAAATACACGTAGACTCGATGATGCACTGCAGCCAGCTTGTGTGGCTCAGAATAATCGGTTATGTGGATCTCTTTTCTACACCCCACTCACTGACTTCCTATCAGGTTGAAATCGCACAGTGAAAGGGTTTATACCTTGTAACTTGGCAAACAATTCAAATACCAGTGTTTTATGTTTTTCTTTAGTTTGGGGTTGGAATTTTCTGTAGTTTTCATATATATATATGGCTGCATGAACAAACAATCTAAATATATATATATATATATATATATATATATATATATATACACATATGTGTGTGTGTGTATATATATATACACATATGTATATATATATATATTTTTTTTTAGATTGTTTGTTCATTTCTTTAAAGGGCCAGTCTATCAACATAATACTTCACACACTCTGTTTCATGTGCAAATATTAAAGTCTTTTGATTCTCTCCCACAGGACCAGCCTAACCCTCCAGGGCAATAATAACAGGGAGAGCCCTGGCCAGTGTAGCTCAGTTGGTTGGGCATTGTCCCGTGCACCAAAAGGCTGCCTGTTCAATTCCAGTCAGGGCACAGACCCAGGTGGCACAGACCCAATCAGGATGCACACAGGAGGCAACTGATCAATGTTTCTCCCTCACATCCATGTTTCTCTCTTGTGCATGTGTGTTCTCTCTCTAACTCTCCCTTCCTCTCTCTCTAAAATCAATAAAAAAAGCATTAAAGAAAAAGAACAGGCAGAGAATACTAAGCAACAAGATGACTCCATTGCTTCAATTCCACACAGATCATAGGAACATAATAATCTGCCTTATTTTAGTCCATCGTTTTTACCGTGAAACAATATTTAATAGAATAATTCAGCATCATGGATATGCAAATGTATAATTTATTAATTAAATTTGTTAATTACACTAACCTGACTTGAGTCAAACTTGAGACAAAAAGGTGCTATTATACTACATTCTTAAAAAAAGCTCTGGGGTTCAATATCTCTTACAAGATCTAATGAAAAGCCTACAACCCCAAGCCAGACCCCACCCCGCCAACCACTTACATAAGATAACTGAAGGTAGAGAAGAGAAGGTCATTGGGCTTATACGGAATGTAGTGTTCATGGAAAAAGGTACTTCCCCAGACCTCAAGACAAGATTACAAGAGGGGATTCTTTCTGAGATTGTTGAATAGAAATTTTTGGTCCTCCTAGATGAGCACCTGGCCTTATATTTGAGCAATGGCTATCTGATAAGATTTGCTGACCTTTTCCTGTGAATTAAAGAAAAATTATGGTAGACTAAGACAGAAGGTGGCAATAGAGCAGATAAGACTCTTACCATTGGTGCTTAAGGGTGTGTGAATTTCTCACAGGTCTGGGGAACACCAGAAAAGGAGCTAATCTTGAGATCATTTTGCTAGCAACCCTCCAGGCGAATGGAGTACAGCATGGGAGGCTGTGGCATATACCACTGTGGATAGAACTGAGTAGAAGAAATTAGAAGTGTTTGTGCCAGAAAAGATGTCCCATGCCAGAGAAGTGAGCACAGAACTCACACGTACCCCTCCATAAGACAGCAACTCTATCAAGGCCTTTTACACAAAGCGCCCACCATCAGCAGCCTGTCAGAATTAGCCAGAGCAGCAGCAGAGACCAACAAATGAAGAAGTACAACTATAACCAGTTAAAACAGATTGACTTCCACCTTTCCTTCCTGTCGTTCCCAACCGGAGCAGTCAAGGTCAGGAAGCGCAGACCATCTTAACCTCCCACTTAAAGACTCTTGAATTGTGATTTTATGAGGTAATTGGACATGGAAAAGCTTTAGACCATGTAGGAGAGAATTTTAAACTTGATGGGCTGACTTTTTAAATCTGAGAGTGTCCAAAGCTTATGGAATCTGTCTACAACATTCTTAAAAAGTCAAATAGAGAATTTGATAAATGTAGAATGCACTGGTAGAGCAAAATAAAGCTTCTCATGTTTGTACTCCACCAGCTGAGATCCGTGTCTTAATAAGCAGTGCTTATTTAGATGTACACAAACAGAAACAAACTAAAACAAAACCTTCTTCCTTTATTTCCTTTTCTCTTTCCATCAAACTCCCCTTCAGTGTTTCCTCCCTGGGACAGGACTGCCTGTTGGTTTATGCTGGTTTATGCTACTCGTCTGGCTAATGTGGCTGATAGTGGCCTCTTTGTGTGAAAGACATTGAAAGAGTAGATATCTCATGGAGTGGCACATGTGAGCTCTTCACCCTCTCCGAGGGGTGTCCTCTGGCATGGAGGAGCAAGCCTTTATTTACTTCCAGGTTCATTCGTTGGCACGTCATTATATGTTGATAAATGGTTTGGTGTCGTAGGCAGTTTCATCTGGCAAATATACAATTAATCCTTGGTGAGAACTTTAATTAATTTGCTTCCAAGTCTGTGCAAAGGATCTTGTATAATGCTGAAGGAAACACCGCAAAGGACAAAACACTTATTTTCTGTGGTAAATAGAAGTGTTGCTACCTGGTTCATCTGATTTCACTTTCCTTGTACTTAGAGTGCTGTAGGTTTTGTTTATTTTAATGCAAGTATTTTCACCCTCAGATTGTAGTCTGCTTATTTTTTACAATATTATTTAAGCTTAAATGCATATTGTGGCAAACTTTACTTCTCATCGTTTAACTTCTCAACAAGGACAGGATCACTAATCTCTTCTTTCACTGAAGTGCCACCCCTAAGCATCAGTACTATTTATTTGCACAGTAATTTAGCTTTCCAAACATTTAAAGATTAGATCATAGGCTCTAAGAAGTAAATGACACACCAGCTTGAGTGGAACATGGATGAGTTGACAGAAGCTTTGAAACTTCAGTCTTTCCTTTCTCCTCCCACTCCAATCTCTTTTCCCAATAAAATCTATACATCATTCTTGCCTCCTCAGAAAACAAAAACAGTTCCAATTGCTTTGCTGTGTTTCAAATAAAATACCTCTGTCCATAATTAGACATACTAGAATTAGAAATAAAGAGAAGAATTTCAGAGGGAACGGGAAAGGGGAAGGGGAAGTGGGAAGAGATTAAACCCAGATCTTACCTATGGGCACAGACAATAAGGTGGTGAAGGCCTGGGGTGGGGCAGGGCGGGAACCAGGTGGAGGGCGACAATGGGGGACAAACAGGGGACATCTGTAATACTCTCAACAATGAAGATTATTTTTAATAAAATAAAGTATTTTCTGCAGCAAAAAAAAAAAAAAAGAGAGAGAATAGTCCAAATTCACTCTATAAACATATCTGAGGCTGAGAAACTGTCAGTGCAATCTTTTTTTTTTTTAAATGTTTGCATTTGTGTCTTTAGGCCAGGTATGTGCTCTCCCCGCCACCTCATTGGCACCATTCCCTAATTAGCTACATCTGGCTGCTGAGCACATCGATATCACTTGCCTGGTTTCTGAAGGTGTTTGGATTGACTTGAAACAAATGTTGAATATGTGGCTGCATGAATATATGTTTTTCACTAACAGGGAATGTGCATCCATAAAACATTTGTAAATATTGTTTCAGAGTAGGCAAACAAATCAACAGAACATTAGAGACTATCTTAAAATCATAAAACTGCCAAAATCACAATGGGTGAAGAAGCATTGCAAACCAACACATGTGGATGAATTTTCCAATGGTTGGAGGAAAATTGTACTTTTGACAGATAGATTAAGTTGGACCAGAGCTATCACCTTTTAAAATAAATTTTATTTAAAAATAAAAGCAGAAAACTGATATAGATATGATTATTTAACTTATCTCAGAGTAGATAAGCACTTTCTAAACGTAGAAACAAATGGAATACATCATTAGGAAATGTTGTTAAATTTACCTATGTAGAATATGAAGCAACCTGAAGGACAAAGCCTCATAAAATTGTAAGAAATTTCAAAATGAAAAAATTATATGAACAATTACAGATGTTTAATAATATTTACCATATTAAAAACTCAAATTCATAAAATACTTTAGTTGAAAATGGAGAAAGAATATAAATAGAAAATGTATAGAAGATGACATGTAAATAGTTAATAAAATGTAAAATTAAATATTCAAGTTATTAATATCAAGAGATGCCAATTAAAAGACAGAAGCATTGATTGATAGCTAATTGTCCTCTGCTAAAGATAACAGTGCTGCCAAGAGTGTAGTGAGAAGAGTCTCACACACAGCTGATGGGAAAAACTGGTATAAACTCTCTGGAAAATAATTAGACAAAGTGAACAAAGATAAGTAAATGTATTGCTATTTAACCTAAAAGAAATAGAGATGAGAATAAAGATATATATATAGAAGGAAGTTAATAACAGGATATACATAAAAGCAAATATTAGGGAAAAAACTAACTTCACATAATAGAACAATAATTTAAAAAATAATTTTAAAAGAAATGTAAATATATAGGTATTCACATATGTCAATTCATAAAAATTCTAAATCATATTAAAAATCACAAAAAATTTATTTAGGAAAATTTTATTTTCTCCTAGAAACTGTTCAGTAATTTCTAAATTTTATAATATGTGTGTTTTATAAATACTTTTTTTAATTTAATAAATCTTTATTGTTCAGATTATTACAGTTGTTCCTCTTTTTTCCCCCATAGCTCCTGTCCACCTGGTTCCCACCCTACCCTCTGCCCTTACCTTCCCCCCATTGTCCTCATCCATAGGTGTACGATTTTTGTCCAGTCTCTTCCCGCACCCCCAAACCCCTTTACCCCTGAGAGTTGCCAGTCCACTCCCTTTCTATGCCCCTGATTCTATTATATTCACCAGTTTATTCTGTACATCAGATTTTTAATTCACTTGATTTCTAGATTCACTTGTTGATAGATATGTATTTGTTGTTCATAATTTTTATCTTTACCTTTTTCTTCTTCTTCTTCCTCTTCTTAGAGAATACCTTTCAGCATTTCATATAATACTGGTTTGGTGTTGATGAACTCCTTTAGCTTTTTCTTATCTGTGAAGCTCTTTAGCTGACTTTTTAAAAGTAGTGATTGAGTACTGAGTATATTTTTTCAATAGTTTGGAAATCTCTAATGAAAACACTTAAAGCATAGCTTTATATTACAGTGAGTTTGGCACTGCTGTCACAGAATTGAGTTAAAATTCAAAGCATCTGTTATAAGCCTAGGGTTTCGAGACAGGCAGACAAATAAGGAATTTTTTTTTTTTATTGTTTAAAGTATTACATATAGTAGTACATATATCTCCTTTTTTTACCCCCTAGACCTTCCGTCCTTAAAAAGTATCCAATCTAATGAAGAAACAGACTAAGAAAGTCAACTAGGAGAATAAACATGCTAAGAAATTCACAGCAAACAGTGCAAATACAGATGAAAATCCAGTAAATTCAGCCTAGAGGAAAGTGTTGGGAAAACTTCCACAAAGGAGTAGAGCTTTGATCTAACTCATTTTTCTCTCTCATTTCTCTTTTCTTCTCCACGAAAGTAAGAAACAGAGGAGACACGGTAGAGGGATAGAGCCTTTAAATTTGGCAACACAGTCATGTTATAAGGGGTTCTTGAAATCAACTGGAGAAAGGGTTGTTTATTTTTACTATCTTAAATATAAAATGTAAGGCCCCTTCCTAATACATAGAGGAGGAAAATACCCCTTGATTAAATCAGAAACTGGGGGAAATGAGGCAAAAAGGCCTGGAGAACTGTGGGTAAAGAAAAAGAACAGAACCAGAAGGAAAAGTAAATTTGGCCTCCCATGAAATGAACTTGGCCAATAGTAATGTAATTTTCTTTCTGGTAATGTCCTGTAGGCTGTTGCAAGCATGGATAAAAAGCACACAAAAGACACAGTAAGGTGACAACATATGCAGCAATTGAGAGGAATTAGAACATTAGGAAACTGTCACCAAATGGTTGATTTGGATGAATAAAGAAGAAGAAAAATGTTTATTGGGATGAATTCAGAGTGGAAAGTTAGGAGCTAAACCTTGGAGAGTGCTGCATACTGTCAAATAAATAAGCAACTTTCCTTTCAATTTCCTTAAGTACCTTCTTTTTTACCTCCATTATTCTATAGTCTTATGAGAGAGCAATGGAATTACAACATGAAAACCCTGAATGAAATTTTTTATATCATACTTTCAGTGAATATTAGAAATAAACTTAAAATCAAATATCAAAGAGGATGTATATGCGTTCCAAGGACTTCTAGAATATCCACTTACACTGAGTCTGCAAAAATGTTTGATAGGCACACAGATGATCACAAAACAGGTGGCAATTTGAGCACATATAAAATTTGGTTCAGATATGTGTTTAAAGGTTTTCATCACCAGTGTGCTCTCAGAATTTCTCTGTGATGTGGTCTCTCCCAAATCAAAGTTTCCAGGGGATTTTACAAAATTAGATGTAACCATCTATTCAGAGAGCTCTTCTTTTCTGTGACATAAGTTTGCCTTTCAAATGTGTCACAAGTTCTTTTAAAAAAATTTTTTTAAGAAATCTAAGGAAGATGGATTTTTAAACATGAGTCTATGAATGTTTGCTATAGAAAACTACATTTGTTAAAAATATTTGTGATATAAAACTGTTCACCTAAAATTATACATTGCTTTTTCATAAGAGTTTGTTATCTCCTAACCTGGTAAGGATTAAACCATTGTCTATGGAACACTTCTCCAGTCTCAATGAAATCTCATCACTATTAAAGATGTACAGATCCTTTAAGAATTAGGAATATTTCAAAACACACTTCTCCTTGGGAAAACTTATTTTACAAGTAAAATAAATGAATGAATCTGACAAAAAGAAGAAAAAGAAAGGTATCACAATCACTTAATCATGACTCACAACCACTTTGCATAAACACCGATATCAAATAGATTGTTGTTTTAAAAGGCCTTGAAAGTAGACTAGTTCCTAATGGTCTTAAGACAGTAAGTACATAAATTAATCTTGTTTCAAGTGTTACAAAAAGACAGAAGAGCTCACATAGTCTACATTGGTATTCTCCTCAATGGGCATTTTTCACCAATATCCCATGGCCCTCACCCGCTAGCTGACAGTGAACTATAAAACATTCCTAAAACAGAGGCCTATGTCCATGGTAATGACTTAGATAGGCTTAAGCTGAGAATTGCTTGAAAGCAGGGCTCTGTCTTATCATTGCTTATATCTGTAGTGCTAGGGCAGTCAGTAGGTAGCAATTTCTGATGTGTTTCAGCTTTGCAAATCAGAAGTATCTTCTCTGAAAGTGGAATAACATGCATTATCCCAATGACTATCCTCATGATCTAGAAATGGAACTGGGAAGGGGAAAAAATTCAAGAACTTAGGGAATTATAGTTTTAAGTAAAGTTTTTTATGAAGTAAATGATCCCTAAGATCCTCAGGGGCTTTCTCTCATTCATTCAAGCATGGTTAGCCTCCACAAAGCTTAATGAGCCACTGGCCCAGCATGAACTTCATAAAGTATAGTAGTTATCATCTGTAAAGATGCTGCTCTTCCCCAGAAATAGCTAATACCTCTGATACTAATGGAAGTTTTCAGTTGGGTTTGTTTATTATCAAAGAGAGTTAAAAGGTCAGTCTTGATTAATTTTCTAGTAAAGTAATTTATAGCATGTTTGTGGGGTTTGTTTATTTTTTTTGTTTTTTGCCTCCATCAAGATAATCATTTCAATTATTATGAATAACAAAAAGTAAAAAAGTGAACAAATGTGGATAAGTTTACACAAAACTGCCAAAGGAAGGCAGGGGAGGGAGGGTGGGAAGAGATTAACCAAAGAACTTGTATGCATGTATGCACAGCCCATGGACACAGACAATAGGGTGGTGAAGGCCTGGTCGGGGGGAGTGGATGTGGGCTAGAAGGGGTCAATGGGGGGGAAAAGGGGGACATATGTAATACTTTGAACAATAAAGATTTTACATAAGTAATAAAGAAATATGTAAATGCCACTTGAGTTGTCTTCGGTTTTGTTTCTCCACGCTGTCCTCTCCGTTCTCCAGAGAATTTCCATGAATTATACGGAACAGACTCATGCACTGGAGCCCTGACTCTTGCTCCTCAGGAGCTTCAGCATAAATTACATTTGTGCAGATTCTTACAAGGCTTTACCTGAGAGCGTAGCTAAAGTAGAGATGCAAACAAAAAAGTAGAACAATAACAAATAAAGAGCTTAACTACCTAAGGAAATCATAAATTTTGCAGAATGTTTAATATGTTCCTCCATATTCTTTAATTAACCTGACAGTTGACTATTGATATGCATGCTACCATTGACAAATGCAGGTGAAACCCTAGTTTAATGTGAAGCATAGAGGTTAATAGGCAAGGTTTATTTGAGGAAACCTCTGGTTTAATTCATCAGAATTGAATAAAAATTGTGAAATAAACTAGTTTGCCTTTGACATTTTCCCCAGCCAAAGAAGGAATTTTCTCCTCCTGCTTGTATCCCTCTTTGATCGACCTTTTTCTCCCTTTAAAATAAATTATATTGACCCAGCCTATGTGGCTCAGTAGTTGAGCATTGACTCATTCACCAAGAGGTCACCAGTTCAATTCCCAGTCAGGACACATGCTCACATTGCAGGCTGTGCAGGAGGCAGCCAATTGATGTTACTGTTTCTCTCTCATCAATGTTTCTACCTCTCTCTTCCTCTCCTTTCCTCTCTCTCTCTCTAAAACAATAAAAACATTTTAAAAATAAAATTATGTTTTTTATTACTAAAATAGTACATGCCCTTTAATATGTTTTTGTTGATTTCAGAAAGGAAGGGAGAGGGAAAGAGAGATAGAAACATCAATAATGAGAGAAAATCATTGATCCGCTGCCTCTGGCACAACCCCCACTGGCAGTACATGTCAGGCAGTACATGTCCTTTAGACAGCATTTAACACAGGAAAGTGCTCTGTATCTCTTTATGTTATCATTTATCAATTACATTGACACATTTGTATGACTCACTCTCCTGAATATAAGTTCTTCCCACCAGAAACAGAAGCTTTGAGAAACTGTGAACAGCACATACTTGAGGCTCAACCTGTATTTCTTATTAAAATAACCAAAGGAAAAAATACTTATAAGTCCACCACCAATATTTATTTATTTTTATATTTTTTCTATAATCTTTCCAATTTTTATTCTATTGCTTCTGGGTCAAATTTTTAGGTTAGAAAATAATTCTAAACAAATTTCAATAAGCAAATGCTAGAATTCAAAATGCCCTTGAGCCAAATGAATAAACCTCAAGTGGTAGAAATGAAGGCATATAAGTAAAGATATTTCAGAAACTAGAGAATTTACTGCGACTGCTAAAATTGTGGCACCCACCACTCTACTTTCTCTGCTGTTGAGATAAGGAACCAAGGTTTTTGCTATAATAGAAAAGGAGGTATGTAAGAATCATGGAATATTAAATGTGAATTGGAAATATAAGTATAACCTTAAGATTTTTTTAATGTTTTGTACCTCTAGTCACTAAATAGCCATAGAAACAATTACATCTCTATAGCAATGAGCATATTTTGTTCCCAGATCTTGTGTTCTACACACCATTCTCCACTGGAAGAAACCAGAGACACTGGGAGAAATGCTAGTCCAGGTACGAGTCAGGGAAAATACAAAGTGAATTTGAGAAGTCTTATTGCACCAGAAAGAAATATAAGTGCTCAGAAAACAGTGGTGTTGAATTAGTTTCCTGTTGCTACAAAACAAGTGACTCCCAGACTTAGGAGCTTAAAACAATAAACATTTATTATATCCCAGTTCTCTGGGTCAGAACATGTGAGGGTGGCTTAGCTGGGTCCTCAGGGTCTCTCACGAGGCTGCAGTGAAGTTGTCATCCTGGCTGCAGCCCTTTCGGGCTCGTCTGGGAGAGGAGCCACTTCTAAACTCACTTTATGTGGCTGTTGACAACATTTGTTTCCTCATGGGCTGTTATACTGAAATCTTAAGTTCTTTACTGGCTGTTGATCAAAGGGGTCACTCGATTTCTAGCCATGTGGGCTTCCTTATAGGGAAGCTGACAACATTGTGTCTGGCTTCCATTAGCATTAGCCAGCAATAGAATAAGAGAGGATAAGCAGGACAGAGCAACGGACTTTTCATATCCTAATCTCAGACATGACATACCATCACTTTGCTCTATCCTGTTTGTTAGAAGTGTGTCACTGCATCCAGCCCACATTCAAGGGAAGGGTTATATAAGGACAAGAATATTAGGATGCAGAGATTATTGGGAGCAATTCTAGTGGGTGCCAATTGCACAGATTGTGTCAAAGGTCAAAGGAACAAGCCTGAATGGGCTCCAATCGAATTGGGCAGTTTGGACAACTTAATCATCAATAAAAATAACTATGATAATTGATTATGATGAAAAAAATTAAATTTGTTCATAGCTATTAGAAAAGATGGGAAGTAAAGGAAAAGAGCAGTCTTATTTATAAAAGAATGCCAGCTAATAAATATAGAAGAAATGATAGAATTAGAAAATCACCATTTTATAACCTCTCATGGTAATACATTATTCAGGCAAATATTATTAAAAGGAGCTAAAACCACTGGGTGAAATGTAGTTGTATAACATAGTGCCAAAATATCACCAATAGATTAAATATTAATTAAAAAGAGCAAAACAAGTGCCCCTTTTAATACCAATATTGGTGGCCAGCACCTGAACAAATCACTAATATGGGACAACCATATATTATATCCCTCCTGACATAATGTGATACAAAGTACGGATCATCACCTATGAAATCTTCTTGCCATAAATGTTTTTAAAATCGAGTCAAACCTTTATATCAAACATCCAAATTACAGTAAATACAATATATAGAGGAACAAATTAAACGATACCAAGAGGAAGCAACCCAATCAGACAAATCCAGAATGTGTGACATCTAGGAGGAAATTACCCTGGACTCCTCAGAAGTCACTGTCATGGGGTAAAATTAAAAAAAAAAAAAAAGAATGGAGCTCTGTCCTAGATAAAACTAAAGAGAGATCAAAACCAAATGCAATGTGTAAAAACCCTGATTGAATTGTGCATAGGAAAAAAATAACTTGTTTAAGTCTCTGGGAAATGCTATCCAAAAGAGGATACTTAGTGCTCAGCTATAAAATAGGGAATATGCAGTGAAAGGCTTAAAGAGGAGAAACAGCGGAGTACGTGTTTAACTCATAATCTCACAATTTAGGTTGTGCACAGATGACCTCTTAAGTGCCTGGCCAGTGTTCCAGTAGAGAGAGGTCCTTCCCTACTGGTGAGCGTTACGTATTTACAGGTGTAGGCGGGGCAGGCCTGACCTGTGCCACCATACAACACGGCAAGCTCCCCGGCTCATTAGCAATATGGAGCCTCCAGAGTCCAGCACCTGGAATCGGCCCTGTTTTCCAATGAACAAACTCAGATTTGCTGAGGCATTTTCTGCTGAGCTACTCAAAAGGACCTCCAAGAGCAGAGGGCGGATCTCATCGGGGGGCAATTTGAGAAATGTTTAAATGAGCTGAGCATTAAATAAAATTGTTGAATTCCTGCAAAGTTTCTTAAGTATGATAATGGTTTTGTGGTTAAGTATGAGAAAATCCTTCCAACTCAGGAGGTGGATGCCAAAGTATGCATTGTGTAAATGGCATTGTGTCTGCAGCTTATTTTCAAATAGGTTTTTAAAGAAAGTAGGTGTGTGCAGAAAGAGACAGAGAAATAAAATGTGACAAAATGTTAGCAATCTCAGATTCCAGGTGAAGGGCATGGGAGTCTTCATTGTGCTTTTTGTTTAAACTTCTCTGGAGTTATAAAATCCTCAGAATGAAAAGTTGGGGGCCTGAGGGGTTCTGAACTCTCCAGCAAATCAGAAGTAAATTTACAAACAATATGAACACATGCTTTCTAGTTCTTTTCTAAATTAAAAAATTAATAACGGAGACGCAGAAGCTAGATTGCTGGCTGCAAATAAGTGACCTTTGGAAACCAGATTAAATTATTCAAGACAAGTCTGTGCCCAGAACGCTGAAATGAGGGCATGGCGAACAATGTGCTCGTGAGAAAATTGTATCTAGGTCATCGTAATCTCTTGCTCTTCTGCATTTAAAATTTACCCAGTATACATAATTGGCACATTGGCTATTGGATTGCCAGGACTGTGATGCTGATCCAGCAAAATTTGAGGCAAAATCTGCTGTCACTTAAAGTATTTCTTTAAACTGTAATAATGTTTATTCCTTTCATAAAGCATCTCCTACTTTCTACTTTTTGCATAGCCATCATTTGTTAAACTAAGCCTTTTTGTTAAATAGCATAAGATACTCGTCCACGTAACAGATTAAGGGACTAAAAGAATGCCTCAGTCATTGCTGTTCTCTGGCTTTCCATGCATGTTCATTTAGAACCTGTGATTAAAACAGATTCTATTGTCCTATCCAAGTTCCCCACCATCACCTTCTTCTCCCTATTGTCCAATAAACACTTGCTTCAATTGAATATTATAGCTACTGAAAAAATAATCACATTTTCCGCTCATTCTTTCTCCAATATTATTGTGGGATTCCCATTTACCTCTAAAAAAGTAAGATAGTCCCAGAAACAAATTTAATTATATGTGTGAAATTCATTACAGTGGTATTAGATGCCAGAGTAAGATGCCTACATTTATTTCTTCACAGTGAGAATTTTAATAAATCTGAAAATCTGAGATCTGGGAAAAGGGAAATAGTTAAACAGTTAATCAGCATACATAGCCTTCAGAGAATCACAGTGTTATATTCTCCATGTCAGC